>NC_050585.1:16174987-16476123 GCF_013368585.1 Megalops cyprinoides | reverse complement strand
TCTGAGAAATTCTCCATTTTAAGTGGCAAATGTCACGGTGTATTGGCGATGTCACTTGTTGACGCTCTAGCTATGTTGTTGCGGTTAACTGTAACGTTATCTAATGTTATTACACTGTTGCCGTTATGGCCATTTCGGTTGTAAATGGAATTTTCAGTAGAGTTGAATGAGCTTGCGTATTAATTTTGAACAGTGATAAGGCCACTTTCACTGGAACTTCTTCACAGCAGTGTATTATTACCGTTCATTTACTAGGAAATAATGCACACCCCTCCAGCCAATCAGAGACGAGTATTTAACCAAGCCGTGGTATAAGTCACAGTAATAATGACTAATTTGTCCCAACCTTTTCAGAACATTCAGCAATTTGTTTGCTAACGTTTCAATTTACTTGTGTTTTTAATCTGCACCATGAAATTCACTAACCTACCTCTTCTCCTTCTCCTTTCACTGGCGTGGCGGACTACCAACGTTAAAGGTGCATGCCGCCACCAACTATACTGGAGTGTATAACATCATGACTTCATAAAGAATACTGGGCATGTTTAAATAAAGCTGTTTGAACCTTTAATTGTTTGCCCTGTCTCTAACAGACAAGTTCGCAAAATCTAACGTTAAAAATGATTTCCCCTAAAAAGAGTCTAAAATCGCCAATGACACACACACACACACACACACACACACAAAGCGCACCAACCACAGCCACAGCGGTGTTCAGATCTGCCACATTTAATATGGCCTGAGGTTTACAAGAGCTGGGCGAGTCCCCAAAATCTTTAATCCAGCAGAATGACAATGTATCAATGAGGTCATTTTAGCCTGTGGCTTTTAAAGGGTCCTGCTGGATCTAATTTCAAATGCAAAAGCAGCCATACAGCTTTCATTTTATACAAAAAGTTTCTAGCAAAACAACACATCAAAATCTGTAGGCCTGGTTTGTTCTAGCTATTGGAAACGCAAACAGTGCAACGATCCAGCAACCAGGAAGACCAAGATGGTGCATCAGTGACGATAACTGACAGCTAGTGGGTAGTGGTAGCTAAAATGATATCCAGCTTGTTCTGAGTTGTTCATTCTTTATAAGGTATGGCACTGTGAAATGCATTCCAAATGTGCCCTCTACCATTGTGTGAAATGCAGCAGACTGTCGTCATGAGTGGACTTCCTTTGTTTCTATGAATGAGGACTATTTCTGTGGCCTTGTGCTGTTGCTTTGGCCCAGCGTTGGAGACAGGTCTGAGAAAGGAATTTCAGACAAGCAACAGCCCACCACAATGAAGAAAGGGGGTGTGAGACTGACCTTAATTACCATGTCCCAAGCCCAAAGTGCGGACGAAGAGGTAAAGTATAAAAGTGCAGACTCCTCCTTTCCTGGTAAGACAGGCAGCTTTTGTGACCTATTTCTTGCTGCCTCGTTCCCCCACTTCCCCAATGCGCACTTACGGTGGGAGGCAGCAGGTGGCTTGTCATCGTCTTCCTCTGTGTCCGCACCGGAGCACCACTCGTCCCCGGTGTACGGCTGCTTCTTCTCCAGGACACA
Source organism: Megalops cyprinoides (assembly GCF_013368585.1). Lineage (NCBI taxonomy): Eukaryota > Metazoa > Chordata > Actinopteri > Elopiformes > Megalopidae > Megalops > Megalops cyprinoides. The sequence goes on along the minus strand of NC_050585.1, from coordinate 16,474,583 downwards.
GCGGCGCTTGCTGCGCATCACGCCCTCTGCTGGCGGGTGGAACACATGGCGAGGGAAACACACACATGAGTTGAGCAGGTCAGGGAGACAATCTCAGGTAGAACTCTTCAGGTAGGACTGAGAGAAAAAAAAACAAAACAAAATAACTGCATATAGGGTGAACTATCCACTCAGCATGTGATGGACAATACTACATACTACAGACGCTTGTACACAGCGTGTTCTTGGATCATAAATGCAGCAAGAAGAGGGGTTTGTCTTACAGATTTTGTCACTTTCTGATTGGATTAACCTGACCTTACTGACCTCTAGTTATAACCAGAACACCAAAATCAGTCCAAAGCACCACCCTCACAGCTATATCTATACCACGTGAACCGACGTTTTTGCTTTATTTAACAAAGCAATGCATGGACTTCCGCTGCCTGGCTGATTAGAGCAACAGGTGCACAGATAGGAGGGAGTGATGATAGGGAGAGAAGAGATAAGTGAATGGATGTGTGTCTGCTCTGTAAAGCAAGAGAAAGCAAAGGACGCTGAAGCTGCTGGAGCCACCCCTCTCCACGCCCCCCTTGGTTTGAACCAGACGCCCGGCTGCCTGAAAGTGCAAGCCAGCACCAGCCTTCCTGACTTTGGTCTACCCTCTTCAGGTGAGGCAGGAGGAGGGGCAGCTCCCGCTTCTTTTTAAAGTGCTCCTGCCACTGAGGTCAGAGGGTGAAAATGTAGATGCTTGAAGTTCTCCCAAACCCCCCCCCCCCCCCCCCATCAAAAGATCCTGCTCATTTATGGAGCTGTGTGTGTGTTTGCATGCATGCGTGCGTGTGTGTGTGTGTGTGTGTGCGTGCGTGTGTGTGTGTGTGTGTGTGTGCGAGAGAGAGAAAGAGAGAGAGATAATGCAGGGGCAGGTTTCTTCATTTCTACAGGAAAGCCAGGATGAGTCACTAAAATTGCAGAAGAAAAACAGTGTTTTTCACAGACACACACACACACTCACACTCACACACACACGCACAATAGAAACACAGACACATTGCCCATTCCTCAGATAGTCGCACACATTCACAGGAGCTCAATGCACTCCATCCCCTCTCCCTTCCTCTCACCAGTACCGACTCTCACCCTCTCTTCCTGAAAACCGCCCCCGTCTCTCAGTCACACCCGCCTCCACGTCCCTCAGTGTCCCAGCCATCCCACCCACTCGCGCCTAACCTGCCTGCGTGGAATCCCAGCGCTCACTGTCCTTAACAGGCTCACACAATCTCAAGGAACTATGAAAAAAAAAAAAAAACGGCCACATCCTCTCTCTCTCTGTATTCACTGCAGCTCTGAAGTACAAAAATACAAAAGCGGAAATTCTACTGGACTCAACAAACATAAAAAAGGGTCAGGACCTTTTAGTCTTCCGCACACACTGAGCAGAAGTCCATTTTCCCCAGTCTCCGAGCATGCGATTATTGTCACATGTGAAACTTTTTTTGTTGATTTGACTGAATCCTGTTTTTGACACTTAAAAAGAGGACACAGGGCCCGGAACCTGGATAGATATCAGCGCAGGAACCAGTGAGCGTATTGATTTGGGTCCCTTCTGTGCCCTGTGTGTTGGTGTATTAAGTGCAGTAGACGCTGAGTTTCCTGCACTCGCCTACCTTTGGCGTCCGGCTCCAGAGCGGGGGTGAGAGCGTCTCGCGGCTCGCCCGGCTCCATGGAAACGCTCCTCTCCCGCTTGGTCTTGCCTTTCAGCGGCCCCCCCACGCTGCTGCTTGATTGGCCGCTGCTCTTCAGCCCTGGGTTTCCCGGTGAGATCTGACTGACCTTGGCCCCATGATTCCCCACCCCCACCCCCTTGGACCCGAGGTTGCAGGTGGGGCCCTGCTGCTGCTGCTGGTTCACATTGGGGATCTGGGATTGGGCGGTGCTGATCACTTGCTTGCCATGGTTGGTTAGTTTATTTTCCGGGTGCATTTGACTGGCTGGGGCTAGAGAGAGGGGCGGGGGGGGAGCAGGGATGTGGGTGTATAAAATCCGCTGCGCTCTGCTGTGGTCGTCAGCAAAGTTCACTCCGCCAACAGAGACCCCTGAAAACACAGACAGAGAGGGAGAGACACACACAGACATGGACACAGACAATAAACACCAGCTCAACAGGACAGTCTCCTACAGAGCAAACACGAAATATCACACATTACATATGAAACGAGAGCACTGCGGTGTAGTGCTAAGGAGCACAGCCAGTTTGATTCACAGGTAGGGCCCTGCTGTTGTAGCTTTGAGCAAGGAACGTACCTGCTTGGGTAAATATGCAGCTAAATCAATAGATGATATGTCAGCTATGCAAATCTCTTTGGATAAAGGTGTCTGCTGAGCAAATAAATAATTCACTAATGTAATCAGACTAAGAGACATAATATTAGAAACCTCAGACAGTCTGACTGGAATACAGAAAGGCAGCAGATTCTCCATCCATCCAGCTGTCCATCCAGCAGCTTTTAGGAAGTGATAAGGTGAACTATAGGGGAACAGGGAGAGTCACAGACAGCACTGTGACTGGAGTTCATGAACACGCTCTGCTCACATAAGCCTCTTTCCTTGCCTAACTGGAAGCGGGTTTGCATCGATTTGGTGTTAAAAATAGTTTGTGGGGAGCTGTGGGCCTTTATGCAGCGAGCTCCACTGACCGGTGCGCTCAGAGTGTCACATCACAGGGTAATGACAGTGTTTTCCTTCTCACGAGGCCGGCTCAGATTTCCAGATACTGTTCCCTGACCCGCGGTGTATGAGAAAGCACAGGGTTTTTTTGCGTGCGGTTTCCACAGCTGCGCTGAAAGACTAGGAGGAAATGACCGCGGCATCGAGCTCACTCTGTCCGCGTTTTCCTTTTTTTTATGTCAGCCAATCTCCACCACACATATCTCCTCCCCTCCTCCCTGGCCCTGGGCAAAAGTCAGGGGTCACAGCTATTAATATTATCTCCCTGACGATAAGGGGGGTGACGTCGCTGACATTTCCGCAGCTTCCGCGCACAGAGCCTGACACTGAGGCACTTCCTCTTGCTCCGTCTGTCCCTCTGCATCTCGACCTACGTCCGTCCCCACTCAGCCAGCTGCGCTCACTCTTCCAGCTTCCCCCTGCTCACTGCCTCTGTAACCGTGTCTGTACACAGTACCTGCCCCCAAAATCACACTGTTCTACCTGTGCTACAAGAATCACACTGTCTCAACGCTGCACGTAAAAGTACTGCAGTCAAAGGCTGCATTGTCACCTCACTACACAAGCTCGGCCAAGATTTAATCCTATCACAGAAGGGGACTTTTCTTTACTCTGGCACATTCTTGTTTTTTTGTGCCTGCTAAACTCATGATGATAAACAACAGTCATGGAAAATGTAAAACGTGCTTCAATTCTCTATTTATGGACAAAGCACCTTAGCTCTGACTCACACACTTAAGCCCAAGCACAAATATTGCGTTCATTTTCCCTTTTTGTCTTTACACATCATTTTCCATTTGATTGAGTGAACTCATAATGTTGCGTAAGAAAAGTTGGGGCAATCAGCACACGACTGCGTGGAGCGGTCCTGGCGACCGTGCTGAGGCTGACCGGGCGGTCGCGCTCACCTCACACGCACACCAGGGGCTGGAGGACACGGAGGAGCACGCTGGCTGCCGGGGGGTCTTCACTGACCGCACACGACCCTGCAAGAGCCAATCAGGGTCAGCCTGAGACGGGCCACAGAGGAGAGAGCCCACTGTGGGGGAGGCAGAGGGAACGCACCCAAGTGGCACAGTCAGCTCAGCCCTGTTAACTCAGATCGACTGCACATATCTGATGCTAACCTGTACCAAGCAATACCGCTTATTTGTCTTATAGTGCTAGTGCTAGTGTTGCCTGTAGTTTATGTTAGTGACTTCTATATCTAATATGTTAAATGCCACATATTTATGTAAAGGTTTTAACATGACATCACAAACATATCATAGTGCAGGAAGAACACCTGCAAACCACAAATTTGCTCAGAATTTAAATATGCAGTGTTAAATTTCTGGTCTGGTAAAATGTTCTTTTTTTTAAGCCTGCTACACCAAGCGATAATATTGTGTGACAGAGATACCAAAAGCGTAACATAACTGTTTGTGAAAACATCACACTGGCATATAAGGTATCTAATTAGGAATCATATCTATACCTTGTACATACTAAGTCACTTTGGATAAAAGTGTCTGCCAAATGTATGAATGTAAATGTAAATATCTATAATTGGTTAGCCGGCAGTGTAGCATAATGGTTAAGGAGCAGGACTCATAACCGAAAGGTTGCCGGTTCAGGCTGCTGCTGTACCCTTGGGCAAGGTACTTAACCCACAGTTGCCTCAGTAAATATCCATATTATAAATGGATAACATTGTAAAGAACTGTAACCTATGTAAGTCGCTTTGGATAAAAGCATCTGCCAAATGAATAAATGTAAATGTTAGCCAACTAGTGATCATCCAAGGGTTAACCACTTGATCATAAACTAGCTACCTAGACAGCTAGGTCCCACAAAAGGTTCCATCACAACAAAGTTACAACATCATTAGCTAGCAAGTGGTGACAACATTAACCACCTGCACAATGACCATTATTTGAATATTACATATTAGGGAAATATCACTAGATGGCAAGGTAGCTACCTCTTACGAACTACGAGCTGTCCAATGTCACAGATGCTAGTGTTTGGATCAACACGTGTAGAATCCAAATATGAATCAGCATATTGAACAGATTATTGCTAATACCTGGAACTTGTATTTTTTTTATTTTCATAAATTGCTGAACCCTTTCTTAGGCCAAAATGTTAAATATTTTACAAACATGAGAATATACTTATTAGGCTAGTTAAGTAAATCACACTGTTTTTTGAAGTATGATAAGCCTAGGTTTGATGTCTCCTTTAATAGTTACACATCTTTTTCTCACGAATAACACACAGACATAGATTGCACGTGTCTGAACAGAGATTTACCAGGCAAAATCACATGTCAAACAGGACTATGCAAGTGAGGATGGGTCCTGTCACTTTAAGGCGGAGAGAGCGTTTGAAGAGGAGGAGGAGCCTCTGAAGCCTCTGATTCAGGATTGTGTTGCCAAGATTCCATGCCCCTCCCCTCAGGTCCAACAGCACACAAACCGCAGAATTCCACCACATTCCACAACTTTCTCTCTCTCTCTCTCTGCAATTCCACAAGTTTAGAAACCCGACACAGTAAGTCATAGCACTCCGCAAGTACAAGCACAAAGCTCACGTCAGATATTCCACTTACTATAGGAGACAAGACTGATTTGTTGGCATTGTTAAAAAACTGTATTATTACCAGTGCATATACATATACATACACATAAATATATACATACACATAAAAATATATATATATATATATATATATATATATATATATATATATATATATATATATATATATATATATATATATATATACATACACACACACACACACACACACATACATACACTGCACATTGTAGTAGCCCTCCTGTTACGAAAGAGGGCAGGTCTGAAGCAATGCTACCTCTCTAGCCAGGTGAGTGATAACATGGCTGCCATTTGTAGGGCTTACGTCCATAAATGGAGCGGCACGCTTCCTGGTGTTGTACATCACTATCCTCGCCTCGAACAGCGAACTCCTGCGAGTGTGTATGGGCACAGGCTTATTCAGTGACCTGCTCAGGCATCTCAGGTGAATGACACCGATGTCCTCGGTGTTGCACAAAGCGAAAGGTATGCGCCTGCGCATTTCTGTGAGTCACTCACTACCAGCAACACCCTGACACTCATAAAGCAGATATGCAGTATCATTCTTTGCGCCTGGACAGCAAACTTGTTCAGTTACAAACCATGGGGAAGCAGATGTCTGCAGATTGGTTATCAACCTCATCAACGTCTCACTCTGGGGCAGACTGGGCCATCTCCAGCAGCTGCTGTGTAACACATACAGCACATATGCACACAAAGTCAGCCTGTTGAGAACACATGCAAATTTTAGCCACCTGCAGAGTAAAACTCCACACAGGCACATCATTTGCAATGTCCTGTTCCCCTCTAACTCCCCCACCTGCACTCACACACACACACACCCACGCACACGTGTGCACACATTCCCACACGCACACACCCACCCACACGCACATGCACAAACACACTCCCTTATTCCCTGCAACCCTCTCTCTCAGACCTGTCGATCAGGTTCAGTTCCGGTATTGATGAAGCGGATCAATTGAGGGGGGGGGGGTGTGAGAGCGCAGCACGCAGGCTCTGGCCGCTCAGCCGGGCCTGCCGCCCTCCCGCTGAGCGGAGCCGCACCACGGCACGACCCCGTCATCTGCGCACACACGTCCCTCAAACAGACTGTATCGAGAAAATCCCCGCCTCCTCCCTTCAGCTAGATGCACAATCTTCAGAGGAAATGACTCAGTCAAGACAACTGTGAGACTGTGTTCGGCTATTTGCAGCTCCCCTCCTTTGAGTGTACAATACACCTGCACCAAAGGTGACCAGCGCGGTTGAATGAGCCATCTGCCTGCAAGTCAGGCACAGGGACACTGTGATTGCCTGGCAACCTGGGTCCATTTCAGATCGTGCAAGCTGCTTCAGAACAAATTAAGAAGAAAGAGAAGCCTTGTGAGCTTTGGAATTCATGGCATAAAAGTGTTTGCTGAAAGTCTGCTCTTGGTAATCACCCAAATGTGGATCAAAATGCAGAGAATATCACTCAGAGTATCACTGTTACTATCACTATTTTTCATGGATCTTGAGGTGCTGGTAGATATAAAATGAGACTACAATTACCTGCAATGTTGTATAGTCTTGGGTGGGTTATAGCCAGGAATTCTGCATTAACGTTGGCCACTCAATCAACAAAATGGGGGGGTGGGGGTGGTTACAAGGGTGCCTCTCTGTACTTTTCATCGATTTGAGGCAGAGTGGGAAGCGCAAACTGGATCCAGAGCAGAGTCCCAGGTTGCCTCGTTTCCACCCGGCTCCCCACCAACAGGGCAGCGGTGTGGGCCTTACTTTGGGTATGGGGGGGTCAGAGTGAGAGAGAGAGAGAGCTCCTGTCCCCTGTCCCACAGCATGTCCCAGCTCCCTGTATTTTTAGAGCGGGGACATATTTATAGCCTGAGTCCCCCGAGGTGGAAAAAAGGGAGAGGGGAGGAAAAAAAAAAAAAGACAGGGGGCTTTACTCCAGGAACAGCCAGCGCGCGCGAGAAAGAGAGAGAGAGAGAGAGAGAGAGAGGCTCAGGGGCACAGAGCTCTTCTGTGGACGGCAAGAATAAACAGTGGCTCTCCCTCGGCCACTCCGCCACAGAAGCCCAGAGTGCTCTTAATTGCGATGAATGGGGCAGAATGTTTAGCTGGCCCGGAACAGACGGCGCGCGCACGCGGACAGACAGTCGCGGCATTATAACACAGCCCCCGCTTTAACAAACTGCATTTGAGCCGCGGCGCCACTGAAAATGCAGGGAGGGAAATGAGAAGAATGCAAGGCTCAGTTTGCATCCAGGGGCTGATGCAGGACAAGGGTATATCTGGGATAGGGTAGGGGGGTGGGGGGGGGGGGGGGGGGGGGGGCTTTGTTTGTCTCAGCAACAACTTCAACTCTAATCCTTTCGGCTACTTAACCTCTTCAGCGCTAAAGCGTCTGGCTCTGTGTCCATTCTTACACACTGAAGCTCATTTATTTATTTTTTCACACTGAATTACAAGACTTACAAGGTACCACTGCCTGAAAGTGTTCAGGAAGCTTGCAAGCGTTTAAGCGAAAGAGAAAACGAGGTGGACTCTAAGAACGCGAGATTACATACCCGCAGGATGCAGTTATAAATTCAGGTCAGAGGAACGGCAGACCATGGCTTGAAGGCTGTCTCCACACATCACCCATCCACAGCCTTTCCATCACTGATTTGGTGCAAATGCAGTTAAGACATTCTCTCTGCTGTGGTCCATCAGACAGAGGGTTATATATATATATATATGTGTGTGCGTGTGTGTGTGTTTCACGCATTGCTGCTTTTGAACTGATGCAGGGTGAAGGTTATCCTCTCACTTCGAGCTGAGAGACAGAGAAACATGGGACAAGGGACAAAATTCACATACTGCCGCCATGGTTTAGACCTACTCTTGGATCTCTTGCTGATGCCAGTTATAAATGATACATGCACTTTTCCACAAGCGCACTTACACTCAGCTAAAACTGACATTTCTTCAATAAAACAAATATGCGTGCACACACACAAAAACAATACTCTCCCAGACCCTGGGGCCTCCCAGAATTGTATATAAACTGTTCATCTCCTCTCTCCCACGCACTGGGACCAAAGGTCATCCCGGGGTAGCCTTCGTAGCTGAGACCTGACGTCACAGCATCACCTGACAGAGCGACCTTTGAACCCTCCTTATCTTGTCATACCGAAAAGCAAACAGCAGACAGATGAACACACTGAGCACCACTGGCAACACAAATCCTCAAAACAACACAAAAGACTTTCAACACTGCTCTGGTGACTCTCCCTGGCAGGGAGAACCGATACAGACACACAGACTGACTGGCTGGCTGGCAAACACTGCATTCAACACATTTAGTCATTCATTTAGCCATACAGGCACCCATCAGCTCCACTGATTTCCCCGTTAAAGTGATGAGCGTCCCAAAGTGTGCAGCTGAAGCCCAGCGCAGACACCAGTCAAATGGTAAACACCTCAGCAAGTATAAAACCAAGAGCTCCCTTCATTGCATAGGCTTTAACATGCCTGCAAAGGTGCAGGTAGCTTGTCAGTTGTAGCTTGTGTGTTGGACAGTCCCTTTGGGACTCCAAACTGATATTCTTTATACGTATAGATCAGGAGTCTTGTCTCTGGATCTGGCGGGTCCTCTCTCCGACAGTGTGGACCGGCGGTGGGAGAGAGGCACAGAGGCCGCGGAACAGAGAGAAACGCAGGGAGAGGGGGAGGAATCCCTTCCTGTTTCCGACACACCGGCGGATTTCACAGAACGCATATCCTCTGCAGTGACAGAGAGAGAGAAGGGAGAGAGATGTAGAGAGAGAAACAGAAAGAGAGAGACAGAGAGAGAGAGAGAGAGAGAAGAGAGAGAGGAGAGAGAGAGAGACAGCGAGAGAGAGCCCGGTCCACTGCCCAGCCTTCACACCGTCTGTCTGGGGCTCATAATTACCGCGACGCACGTGAGGCTCACGGGGAGGGAAAAGAGCACCTATTAAAAGTGACCTTCTCGCGGGGCGCAGCTGGGAAGAAGCGCCGAGCGCTCAGCGGCAGCACAGAGACGCCGGGACCGCCGCGGATTGATTAAGCTGCCGGCTCCGACAATTCCGCCGCTGTCCGCCGTCTTCTCCATCACGCCCGGGGTCAATAACAGCAGCACTATTAACCCAATTCATTACACATCAGTTCGACCGCACGGGATCATTTTTATCCTCCAGAACAACAGCAGCTACACTGCCGGTTGTTTCGCAGCCTCCTCGGCCTGTCCCACATGCTTCAGAGAAGGCTGATCCAAGCATTTACAAAACTGCCTTGTAAGAGCCAAAGACTTGTATAGCCTAATCGTACATGTGAATCCATCCATTCAGCAACCAATACTTACTGATCTCCAGATAAAAGTTTGGCAATGGCTTGATATTTGAAATAGTAAAAACAGCACAAAGCCAAAGCCATCATCCAAAAGACACCACGGCAAAACTTTTTGAGATGAAAAGATAAATAAGCCTTTATTAAAATGGCTCACCAACGCACTTAGGCTGACTGGCCTTCATCAGGTTATGTTTACTGATCTCCTCCAGCAAAAACCTAAATAAGCTTCAGATTCCCCTCAGACACAGGCGAATATGTAAAAGCCTCAGGGCAAATGTTTCCTGTTTCAGAACTATCCTAGATCGTAATGTTGTCAATGGCAGCATCTTCAAATAATTAACAAAAAAATGACTGACTAACATGTTTTCACTGTCCTCAGCCAGCATAGTTTAATTCTGCTGGTTGGGAGCGATCGTGCTGGCTGAGTGGGGGAGAGGTTCAGCTATCTTAAACACAAAAACCGCACAAAGGTCCAGAGCATATGGCATGTCTGCATGGCGCCCGTGCTGCCGGGGTACCAAGCAAACAGCTTCCCTCATCTGGGGGATCAGCATGCTGTTAGAGGAGGAGAGGGACACAGAAAACAAAAACAGGTCTGTTTGTCTCAGCAAACAATTCTGAAAACAGAAAATTCAAAATGGTCGCATATACTGGTATGACAATAATGTATGCATCAACAGCATAGTACAAGCCTGTGCTGTCAGAAATGAAGAGTTTCTGAAGAGTTTTTGGATATGTATTTTATAATTCACTCCATCCTTTAGCCAGAACACTGCACTGTTTATTTTCATGTTCTGTTGTACACACAAATAATGGCAATTAATCATTTCAGAATAAGTCAACAAAGTGCATGGCTAAGCTGACAGCATCTCACAGCTGAACTGGTTAAGCTTCACTTTCTCTCTCTCTCACACACACAGGCAGACACACTAATACACTAACACACACACACACACTCTCACGCCATCTGCTCCAAGTCTACTCAAACACAGCACCACACAACACAGGCCCCCAAACCAGAGGCCCCACCACCCCAAAATAGCAAAACAGACAGATGGGGAGAGGGGATCAGAGACAACAGACATCAGGAGGAGAATGACTACCTGGTAGAAGAGGGAGACTGTACGTGTGTGTGTGTATTTGTCTGTGTGTGCGCGCGTGTGAGTGAATTATAATGATACAAAATGAATCCAGCAGTACACAATACATACATAACGCACAGAACTGCAATATAAAACGACAGCACAGACCGGAAACCATTACTAAGCAAGGATTAGCCATTGCTAAGCATTTAGCCTCAGCACAGGCTCCTTCTCAGCTCACTTCTCTATGCACTCTGCTCTCATTAATCTGGTTTCACCTCCTCCTTTTCTGCCGCTAACTCTGACTTTCAGCAGCGGCAGTCTCTCTTCGTCTTGTCCCTACCCCCTCAAGTACAACATCCTCTCTAGCCTCATTCACTTGAGGCAAGCTCTCGCTACCGCCACCAGAGCCTGACACCAGCAAAACACTGGCAAAACACCAGTGTATTAACACTCACACCGGTGATGTGATGTATTATGACCAGTTTATTGCTGTGTATAAAAATACAATGCAGAGAACGGCGGCACCCAGTTTTCCTCTGTATTGACGCAAGTGTTCGTTGCATTTAGCGCGCTTCCTCGACGACACTTCATATTGCAAGCGCAGATGACGCACCTCTTGCAGCCCACACCGCGCCGAGCAGGAGGCTCTATAGGAAGCTGCAAGATGGCCCAGGCAGCGGCAGTCTCAGTGTTTTTGAGCAAACAAGACAGTGGCTAAGAAAGTGCATTGAACGTCCCAGACGTCCGCGGCTGGTTACACGTTTATGACGTGCCGTTGTGTGCACCGGTGCAGGGGTCGTGCTAACGGCAGCGACCTGTAAGCTCCACTCACACCATGCAGTCACCAGATTCAATGTGGCATGAGCACCGACTTCAAAAGCCCGCCCCAATGCCAGCTACTTTTCCAGGTGGACCCTTTCACACTGAAGTGGAGAAGGCTCTCACAGCAGCAGATGTGGGGCTGAAAGCACATTCTAAGTGTGTACTGTTACAATGGTCCATGTGTGTCTGTCTCCCTGTGTGTGCGTGTGTGTGTGTGTGTGTGTGTGTGTATGTTTGTGTGAGACTGATGCTGACTGTAATTGCTTGGGCGCCAGCCCAACCAAGCCCCGTGAAGAAGTCCTGTTTTTAGCGCTCAGACAGCCTGGTCCGCGGCAAACACAGAGAAAAGGATGTGCATAAGTGTTAGTATCAGAGATGCCTTGTATGGCGATTCATCCGCTCGCTTTTGCCATCTGACAGATGGACATCTTGCAATAACGTGGATCAGCGGCTCCATTTGCAGTGGAAGGAGGACTCGTTCCCAAATGCCTGCCCCCCCGCCTCCACCCCTGTGGAAGCTTTTCAAATTTAAATCCAACAGCCAACAGCCAAAACAAAACATAAATATTCTGGGACCGCCGCGCGAGAACCGGGAGGATATTTCTTCATTACGCCGAGTATTCTTTTCACGCACACACATTACGAAGGAGCCCATCTGTTTGCGGGCGAACGAGGACTTGGATTCTCTGGCACCTTTTGCATCTGTGCCATATCCAAAATGCTCGCGTCGGATCGCCACTTATGCCTGGATCACTTTCTGGTAAAACTCATCGAGCTGCGTTCTAGCACACTTTTCACTTCAGCTGCAGGTGAAAGAAGAGAAGCGTTAGAATACATCACACAAAGCACACATCAGCTCCACACTGACAGGGAGACTGTCTTCTGATCTGGGTGTGAGGGGGGTGAATGGTAACAACGTGGCAAGGGTCAGGTCAGAGCCAATCAGAGTCCAGCATATAGACAGAGGGAGGGAACGGAGGGAGAGAAAGAGAAAAAAACAGCAGCCAATAATATAAGGCAGCAAGGCCAAGGTTAGATATTGTGCTTCACAACCCAGACACACAACTTATCATAAATGTGACCCAACGCCAAATCTATGCGCTATGAGTGTCCTAGATCCTTGAGCAATGACATGTTTCTGAAGAGCACAGAGACCTTGTAGATGTGCTGCGAGCCACCTAAGAGTTCCATTTTCCTGTTTCTGTATACAGTACAATGTCTCCATTTTACAGCCAGAGTGAGAGGCGGGAGGGAGAGAGAGAGAGAGAGAGAGAGAGAGAGAGAGTGGAAAGAAAAGTGTACAGAGCAAAGAGTGAGCGAGCCAAGACAAACAGTCAAATTGAAATCACGGGTTTGAGCAGGGGATGCTGTTAACAGCTATCTTTTAGCGTCTGTCTAATCGCTGTGTATGTGCAAGTATATGCCTGCAAAATCTGTGTCTGTGTGTGTGTGTGTTTGCGTGTGTGTGTATCATATGGCTTATCAGTGGGCTTGTGGATGTGATGCGAGTGTGTAATGGATAAGCAATGTTGGGTATGCCCTCCAGTGTAAGCTCTGTGTATTCCTTGCCCGCAATCAACGGATACACCTGGTTGCAGGTACGCACAGCCCGCGTTTCCAAGAGCACCCGCAAAGCTGCCACGGTACATGACACCAGCGGTGCAGCACTGCAGCAAGAGTGGGAAGAATTTGAATTTGGGAAGGGCAGGTTATTTTTACATGGAATGAGAGAGAGAGAGAGAGAGAGAGAGGACTTGCACAGAGAAAAAGGGATATGGAAGGGACTCCATACCCCCCCCCCCCCTCGCCCCCACCCCCTCAAACATATACACGCGCACACACACAGACACACACACAGACAGACACAGGCTTTCCCTGTACACACGCACAGGGACGCACGGGTCTCAGGTTGCACTAGGGCGGGGTGGGGTAGGGGGGTGGGGTCAGGGGTTGTACCTTTTCCAACACATTCTGGGAGGGCAGCCAACTAGAGCAAGGGAAAAGAGACCGAACTGAAGCTGCAGCACAGACCTGTGGGAGCTCGACACGGACAGAGACAAAAGAAGAGAGGAAAAAGCTGACAGATACAGAGGCCTGCTTCTGTAAAGCACTACTGCAGAGAGACGGAGGGACAGAGGTGGTTAAGGAAATGGACTGGTACGCCTGGTCAGCAGGTTACGAGTTCAAATCCTCAATGTGGCAGCTCTGGGGCACCCATGAGAAAGATACTTAACCTGAAATGCTTCGTTTATCCAGCTGTATAAATAGACAAGCTATGCAAGTCGCTAAGCAATAAAAAAAAAAAAATCAAGGGGGTGCAGGAAAAGGGCAGGCCTTTCATATTAAACAGTCCAACTGCCTGTCGTATATGAAGGAAAACCTCATTTAAAAGAGTCATAGAGCCAGTGGGATACCGGTAGCCCGGCCCCCGTCCCCTCCCCGCTGGACGTCCCTCAGCTTGGACCCAGGCTTTTTCACAGGGCGTTTGGGTGTCTCACGTCCACCCTCTTCTCAGTGTCGCATTATTCTTTAATAGCCCACCTCGGCGGCGGTGCTCGTAACTCTAGCCCCGCTGCTCTCAGATCACACGGCCAGATAACACACCCCGTGGGCGCGCTCGCCGAGTCCGCCCGCCCGGGCTTCCACGTCCAAACCCAGTAACCAACAGAGGGCTTTCATACAAACACCACAATGCGCTGCGGCCCTAACAGAGACAAGCCGAGAGCCCCACCAGCCCTCAGATATTTGCCTTCTGTTTGCTGAATGCAAATGCCGAGATAAAGGCTGGCCTAACACCTGAATTATTGGTGAGCCCCTATGTTCTCACTTCAGCGATGTAATGCAGATATGTTGAATTCACAAAACATGTTGAGACTGATCACTGGGGGAAATGGTAATGAAGAAACTGCTGATTCCTTGTGAGAAAAATTCCTACATTTTTACTACTATTGACGTATCAAAGCTAATAAAAAACATTCTGTGTATTGTTGATGCCTCCACATTCATGAGAGTAAATGTATATAGTTAGGGAACAGGACTGTGGTCCAAGAGGGCTGCATTTAGTCCAGGGTGGGGCACTGCTGTTGTGTTTTGAGCATGGCACCCAACATGAATTGCATGATATTGTGCTGTATCAATGGGAAATAATAGTGGCAATGAAATCGGCCCTAATAAGGCCATCTACATATGTGGGGGGATTCACCATATTGCTTTCTCTTCAGTAATGTTACAGGTGGACTTCTGCACAGCACCTCTGCAGTAACCTGCTAATCTCCAGACACTATTTTTTTTTCCTCTCAGTTAACGCAACTTTTGTATGTGGCTGTGCATTTGAGCATTGAATTCCAAATGAATAATTACACTGAGGTGGGTTTGCAAACATTTATGGAGCAAAACCGGTTGCCTGTACAATATTTTCAATGCAAATAAAACAGAACTTATTGTCCCACACTGGTTAATGTGACACCTGCCTTACAACAAAAGGGATACAGCCTGCTTGTATTTTCATACTCCCACTCTGATTCGTGCCGATTTGGCACTGCAGGCAATGCAGTGACTCCAGCCCTGCAGGTGTGAGTAGAGGGACCCAGCCGAGGTCTAAAGCTGAGAGAAGCAGTTTGGCCAAACTCATGTCCGCTTTCAAGAACAGTAGGATTCTGCGGTCTTGTATGCGTCTTCTGAGCAACTGCTACAGTGAACACACATATGCTGAGGTGTTCAAAGATGTTTAAAGGCAAAGTTTAGTTCATTAGTCACCTATCAACCAAAAAAACCGAATCATACCATCAAATCACACATAGAACATGGCGAACATGGCGGAAAGGTACAAGTCCTTCAGCAGTTACAGAAATCCGAGTGATGCCACACGAATCGCCCTCCGGAAGAGACTGAAGGAATGCTTTTTTGATTCCCTCAGAATCAAAGTGCGCAGAAAGCTGAGCAGAAAGTGTTGCACTCTCACTAAGGAGTGGCATCCCTATAGCAATCAAATCTCTTCCAGAGAAACTTCGAGAATGTTGGGATTGTCCAGTGTGAGAACTTGCTTTTGGTGTACACCTCAACAAGAAGACAACACACTACACATGCAAAATTACACATTCTGCTCGGCCCTGTCAGAAAACATTTTGTGTGTTCAGATATTATTTGGATACTTCCAACTTCCAATTACAAATCATAATTACTTTGCACATCAAAATCATTGCAGTGTGCTCTCATTAATCTGGTTTCATCTCCTTTTTCAAAATGATTCTTATATCTTAATCATATATATAACATTCTAACAGCTGACAGGTGGTTTTTAATAATGACTTTAATAACAATTGTAACTGTAAGTCTGCTAGGGTGGAGGGGCAAGCCAAACACAGGCTAGCTCATGTGTAGCTGAGACTGAAAGTTCACAGTAGAAATCTTTTTTTCTTTATATGGAAACCGTACTGTAAGAATTTCCTTTCTGATTTTCCTCTAGACATTTATAAACATAATTGACGGCATAATTGCAGCTATGCAAAGTTGCAATAAATATGACTGAACAATTTCTTTGTGCTTTGCACAGCATTCTGGAACAATTCCATTGTGAAAGGTACAAAATGTAATTTTATTGACTGACTGTCTGCCTAAATGGCAGACAGACTAAAGACCAACACGTGCAAAATATCCCACTAAACAGTGCAGACCACAAGAATGCACCTACACCTCTATCGCAATTCAGGTTTTACTGCACCTAGGTGGATTCTGTTTTCATGTCTTTGACTTAGACATAAACCTAAGCTTATGTCAGGCCTAAACTGGCATTAGTAGGAACTAAATAAGGAGGTGCCATGTTTGTTTGCTGTACTCTACCCCTGGTGTGCAAAGCATTGATGTTTTGTATGTTTCATGACATTCATGGTCAAGCATTCAGCCATAACTAGATTAGGAGGGTTCAAGTCAAAATAACTTAATTTTTCCATATTGGAAGCTCTGATTCAAGGCAGGAAATTTTCAAACATGCATTACAGAACTTGATGCATATTGTGAAAAATATAAGATGAAACCTTAAAGCTTTAAAGTTTTTCTATTAATGGTAATATAAGTAAAAAAAAAACTGCATCTAGTTGTTTCAATCAATTTAATTTTACTTGATGCAAAGCTCTTAAAGGATTTTCACAGAATGCACTTCACTGAAAATCACTTCTTACAACAGACATACACTATATAGCCAAAAGTATGGACTCCCTCCTAATTATTGAGTTCAGGTGTTTCAGCCACACCGACTGTTAACAGGTGCATAAAATCGAGCACATAGCCATGCCATCTCCATAGACAAACCTTGGAAGTAGGATGGGTTGTACTGGAGAGCTCAGTGACTGTAAACGTGGCACTGGCATAGGATGCCATCTTTGCTACAAGTCAATTTGCTAAATTTGTGCCCTGCTAGATCTGCCCCGGTCAACTGTAAGTACTATTAATGTCAAGTGGAAGCGTCTAGGACCACCAACAGCTCAGCCACGAAGCGGTATACCACGCAAACTTACAGAGTGGGGCTGCTGAGTGCTGAAGCACGTAGCACGTAAAAACCGCCTATCCTCTGTTGAATCACTCACTACAGAGTTCCAAACTGTCTCTGGCTGCAACATCAGCACAAGAACTGTGTGCCGGGAGCTTCATGAAGTTCATGAGTTTCCATGGCCGAGCAGCTGCACACGAGCCCAACATCACTATGAGCAATGCCAAGCGACGGCTGGAGTGGTGTGAGCTTATCTATGCACAGGTAGGTAGTCCAGATATGTAGGTACTGACAGTTGAAACGGAGGAATACAGGCTTGTAGAACCAAGCCTCTGCACTTATCAGCAGTCACTTTCTCAAATGCAGAATCTTCACTGATGGATGACAATTCTTTTTGCATTATGAATGCCTTAGAAAAAGAGTGCACTTACTTACTTACTTACTCTTACTGCTAGATTCCCAGTGACTGGTCTGCAAGACCTGACCCAGGAGTGGTGTGTGTGTGTGTGTGTGAAGCAGTGAAAAGCAGTCTGCACTAAAGCACTCTGTACTGAAAGCGACTTGTTTATCCCAGTGTACACGGTAGTGCTTGTCCACTGCATGTCCACAGTTCAACAGGGCTGTCATGGCTACTGTAACACTGGCACGCTGACCTGGTTAAAAGAGTTTCCCCTCATCTAGACCGCTCCATGTGCCATAGGTTAAACACACGCACAGACACCCGCGTTTGCAGGAGGACAGCTTGCCGTTCATGTGTTCACAGTTTCACACACATTCAATATTCATGTGCTAACTGCAGGAAGCTGGAATACAGAAGGGCTCGCTATGCTTTCCGATCATATTACAGAGTAGCACGCTAAGCTCACGCAGCTCAGCACAGTGTCCACTATAGGTGAATTGGGACTGCTCTGAGGGTTAAGACAATATAGGTCATACACAGAGGTCACAGTCCTCTAGGATCAAGTAAAAACTTTCTTTTGTACAATAAACTGCAACAATGACTCTTTTAATAAATCGATAGACAAAGACAGACATTTTACAATGACAGACAAATTTACACTGCTGATATGTTCCTTCTTAAGCTCAAGTACATCCAAGCTCTAGCCACAATAATTTGTGTTATTTTGTTTTATGACATAAATGCAGCGCATTCCATCAATGCTGTTTTCATAGCACTGACAGAACACTCCGTTACTGTGTGCTATCTAAAAGAAAAACTAAAACACACTACTGTGTTTTGGTCTAAATAAGGACAACCCAAGCAATGCAAGTATTAAAGGGGAAGAAACAAAACATGCTACTGACCTCGTTGCCGTTATGGTCAGTTCATTTTGTTCGAAAATGTTGCATTAACCTGGGGTGCATTTTGACATTACCGATGTGAACATTAACTTTTTAAGCTACTGATGTTCAGCCAGACCACACTAAACTACAAAGTGCTTTGCAATGGCAGTCATTACACTGGCTCGCATCAAGTGATATTACAGAGATTCTTTACAAATAAAGTGCCAGCCTCATGTGATAATCAGTCAGGGAACTAGCAAGCACTGAAAAATCCAGACTGGAATTCATTTTCAAACTATGAAGGGAATCAGAAAATGCAATTTTCCTGCACATATTACTTCACAAGACAAGCATGTTTGCTACACACAGTTTATGTCTGAACTATTTTTATAAGCAGTACAATATTCAAGACATGTATTACACTTCGATATCCTGCACTTACTCATGGCACGTCAGGAGACTTAGGCCACTACGTATGAATTTTAAATGAAAAAGGAGTGTGTTCTAGAATTCTGGCCAGATTTTTTGGCTCCTCTTGTTGTGGTCAGCGCAAACACCCTAACATTTAACTGTGTGGGGTTCAAGGGCCTCCTGGTGCATACCACTTCATAACCTGTTTAGTCTAAAAGAGACACTCAAAGCAAGAGCAAAGACACAGTAACAAAGGAACAAAGCCTTGATTTAAAATACCAAATAAATTACACACACACACACACACACACACACACACACACACACACACAATTTCAGATTATTACAGTGATGTGCACAGATGACCTTATAGAATTAGGTTACCGCTAGCCGTAACAGTATTCCACTGCCCCATTCCCCATTGTGCTGCTATTCACTCCACTAAATATGCTCTACACTGATATCACAGTACTTGAATTGTTGAGCACCTGCGTTGTATTTGTTTGTTCAGTTCATAGCTTGAGCAGCAGTGAGACATGAGTGTTTAGGGGACTGGATCTGAGATTCGCAGGTTTGAATCGCTGTATCCTTGAACACGCATTTACTGCAGCCCGCTTCATATCAAGTCCAGCAACATGTGTCACCCTGGATGGGTGCGTCTGATAAACAAATAAGTATAACAGTTAGCCAGCTCTTCATCTGACGTGAAACATTTCTATTTGACCAAAGAAATGGCCTCACAAGAATAACAGAAAGGTTTGCAGAGAAAAGTGCCCACGCTCCAGTTTTCAAAGTGCCAGCAAAGTCCTTTTGAAAGACAAACAATGACAAACCCACAAGACCATATGAGCGCAGTTTTACCTTGATCTACGATAACAGAGTGACTCACACTGCGATTCTGCTGTCATGACACGCGGGGCGAATTCATTTGCGTCATGGCCTGTGAGACCTCGGAAGGAAAGCGATGAAATGGGCCTATAACAACAACACTGTGCTGAATATTTGAATAGTTGCCTAAAGTATACAGATGCTGGAGTGCCACGCCAACCTCAAATAAATGCCAAGTGTACCCTTTTCACATAAGTGTGGCAGCGGAGTGGCAGTCCGAAACCTGTAAGTTCACCTTGATGTTGTCTCAATGCAAGCACACCCCTCTCGCTTGCTCAAAGCAGCTGTATGCCTTGATTCCAACTGCCAATCCAAGTTCACTCCATGCAACATCAGACTTAAAAATCAAATGCACTTAAATGACTTAATTCTTTGATATAAGTGAGTATAAAACATGAAAAACAACATTTGAAAAGATTTGTTACTAACAACTCCGCACTTAAATTGGTTTAATAATGTGATTTGAATTTTGATGTGAAATTTCATACCACAAAACTACTCAGCCTGGTCTTTGGTGAGGCATGAGTTCTTAATGACGTCACCATGCCCTGGTTTATGCCTACAGTATCAACTGTGATGTCACTAAAAGCTGCGCACATTCCATCTGTTTCTGAATGGCTGTCTGAAGATTATTTGAAATCACATGATTGTTTGAGCGTTAATCCAGTTTTGTAGTCACAGTAAAAATATGGAAATTACCATGGTTTCAGAGCATTTGCACTTTAATGGTAAAGTATGCTAATATGCAATAATGATATATGCTGATAAAAAACCTCTTCCCACAGTTAAGAACAAAGCACTAATGGAAACAGTAAAGATATTCTGGAACTATCACACATCACACCCCCTACCTTCATCTGTGTAGTTTTCGGGAGAACAGTCACACCCTTCCAGAGGTTCAGAAAAATATGTAATGGCACTTACACAAGAACGCAGATCACTTCCAAGACAACTGCTTAAGACAAGCAACCCTCCACATGCAGAGGGAAACCCCAGGTGACTAACCAAAACAGGACTGTATGAGTGTAGTATTCAGTCATTTGGTGACAGACATGATGCTCTTCTACAGAACCTACCTTTAAGTTATAATCATTGCTAAGCGCATACTCTTATCCAAAGCGACCTTCAAAGACTAAATAGCATTTATTTTATACATATGGATATTTACTGAGGTAATTTGGAGTTAAGCGCCTTGCTAAAGGGTAAAACAGCAGCACCCCACTGGAGAATCCAGCCAGCAACCTTTTGTCACAAGCAACGAGGTGGATGCCCTGGCTCCAGTTTTCCCCTTCAGCTCAGTATAACTGATAACTTGAATTGGTAACCACACTAAAATATGGTCACTGGATGTGGGGCAGAATGAAACTCGTTCTGTTAGTTCTGCATCTGCAATAGTTGACAACTTTAAAAAATAAGCTTAAAACTAGGTTGTCTTGAGTTCATTTAGTATGCAACAGTAATTTATTGTATTTTACTGAAGTGTGCATTTTTACAGAGCATGTTACATGTTTTGCTTTTTTTATTACAAATTTGTTTTACAAATAAACTGTACTTCAATGCTTAGAAAAACATTTGAGAGAAAGAATATTGAATTATTTAAAATTTGTAATTATCTAAAATAGTATTGAAGACAATCCTGGAATTTGAAACCTGTCTGGCCACTGAAATATTTCATGAGACTTGACTGCCAAATTAGCCAGATTCCCATGACTGAAGCACTTAATATCACATATTAAGTGATAGTCACATATTAAATTAAAGGTCACTTAATAATTAAACATGTAGTAATCTTGATAATCTTGTTTCAGTGCCTTTACACACAGAAAATGATCATATGTACCTGTTGTAGCTAGAGAGTATTATCCTTTAGCATACATAATCTTGGGATGAAGGCTGTGTTCACAAATTATTCAATATGTAATATGTGGGATATTAAAAAAATTGTATCATACATAAAATTATTGGTATTATTATAACTGAATGGAACAGGTAATGAATTAAACCTAAACAACAGACTATGTATGGTAGAAGTATACATTATTTACCAGTAATGACCATCAATTGAATGCCTGCAGCCTGAATGATTTTAAATGGTGAGGTATAGTAAAGGGAAATCTATGTCTTTCTAAGCTAAGATGATTCACTAGGCAAGGTATAACATAATCCTTCCAGTATTATTTCAGTGTCTGCAATTTCACCTCTTAGTTTCTATGGCAACATTTTATACAAAGCAAATATTTTATCATCACACATTAAGCTTTTATAACCACTGATATGTATTTGTACAGCTCAGTGTGTATCAACTATAAAAGAGTTACATAACATTGTATAATAAAATTACCCAAAATTTGTGTTCCAGGTCATTTTGACTTGTATGTTATAAAACCTGTCGAAAGTGACCAACATCAGAGTTGACAAAGGCAAGCTCTGAACGCTTACTGGTATTTCGCACTCCCAAAATGGTAATGTCACCTTGACAAAATTGTCAAAATATTTGTCTGAAATACCGAAGTCCTGTGATTTTAAATGTGTGGAGAATGTTTTATGCCTGCAAAGGTAGTTTTTCTGGTAATGTCTCCAGTCTAATTATTTCTCTTCTTTATTATAGACAAAAGAGGAATTTAAAATAACACAGGTGTACTGAGGTTCTGGAAGGCAAGAAGTGCTGAAAGAAAACAATTGTAAAACTATAATCGCAGATTTAAAATATACTCAGTGCGCTATAATGATATAATGCAAATGAAAACACTAACACTCTGTTTAGGCTCTAGGTATTTTAGGGAGAAAATAAAAATGCTACCAAAGGGAGATACTGGAGTGCTTCTTTAAAATCTTACCACTCTCCACTCATCCAGTAAGTACATTTTCTTCATTTCTGCATGCCATATTTAAGACTGTGAAATGTTTTAATGATATATGATGGTCTTATCCATTAAATGTGTTTTCACTAGCATTACCCACTATCACTTTAGGTGAACACACATACCCAATGATAAAGATATAGAAGCTAATGAGTAACTTACTGTAATTCTTCCGGGATTTACTATTTGTAAAGAGCAGCCATGTTCTATTGTCATTCTATTGTCACTGTGCATCCAGGAATGAGTGGATCCCATCCTCCACCTCCTCATACTGTTACCAAATTAAGTTACATCTTATGAGGTATTTTGTTGAAAAGGAAGAGAATCTACCATTGAAGGAATCAATGCATGTGATTCACCATCTGTGGGTCAAAACTTGATTTCTCCACGTTCAAAACTGAAAATCAACAAACGCAATACTAAAAACAACCACAGGCTGCTGGATGCCCTATATGTACATGGCCATTGATGGAGGGAATCATTTTCTAAAATCCCAAGAAAAAATGCAATTTAAACATACCACTTTCCGCAGGACACTGTGCATCTACAATACACAAAACCACACGCAATCAACATGTTACTGCACATATGGGAAAGAAAATAGATATTAATAAGTAGTGGACAGACCCGAAGCATAGAATTCCATGAATAAACCGTAGATGAACCGGAATTTTGCAAAAGACTGCAGCTTCTGGGATTTTACGTCAGGGTCATCCGTGGTATGACACAACTGTCCCACAAACCCGGGCCACTGAACGATACTGTCGAACTTGGGAGGCAGGGAAGACCATTTTTAACGGTCCCGCCCCATCACAGAGGAGACCAATGAAAACGCAGAGGTCGCTGAGCGTTCACCAATTAAAACACTATAGCCAAGTAGTTCCTTGATCCTTACATTGGGCCTGGATCTCTATACGTGAGACCATACATTGACGAGAGTGTAAGCGTGTACTGACAGACTGTGGATTGAGTTTAACTGCAACAGATAACTGTGTTTCGCCCAATTTGTTGCTCAGTCCACTGTTTCAGACACATTGATACTTAGCTAGGTCTGTTTTATGTCAGAGAAACAAAAATTTGCTGCTAACATCATTCTTTCTTGAAAAGGTGTGTAGCAATTGTAACTGGCTAGCGAACAAAAAGGTTCTTCCTGCAACACTAGCAAGCCAAATAAATAATTAAATTAGAATGTTGCTTGCTTTTCACTATCGGTAACGTAACGCAATGTCAGCTACCTAGCAATCCAAATATTGTCTTATCCAATGTCTTGCGGATCAGCACCTTCAAAACTTCTTATCTGTTTCGTGGCTAGCTAGATAGCTAACAAGCTAGCAAGGTGGGTAGCCAGCTGTCAAATATAAAGGCAGATAGATACATTTAGGTATATATCATAAGCTGTAGCGTTAGCTTGCTATCTGAGTTACTAATGTAGGTAGTTATTTTCGCAGATGAATTAGTTTTACCTGATGAGCTGGATACTGAATTCCATAGGTGTTTTGCGAGGTAAATACCGCTAGGGTACAATCAATTCCCCGCAAAACTGTTAGCTTGCTTCATAGCTAGCTACCAACATTATTGGATGAGTCGCTAAGTATTTTTGCTGGTCAGTAACCAGCTACATAGCCAGCCAACTTGTCAACTATCTATTCATTAACTACCTACTTTAGATGTGTAGCTAATCCACGCCGAAGGATACATGTTAACCACAGCCAATTGTTTTATTTTTCGTAATGAAATTTAAAATATCCAGTCAGCTAGCTGGCTAGCTAGGTAGCTCGCTTGTAAGCATGCTTGCTAACTAACCAGCTAGCAAGCTAACGATCGAACACGGTTGCAAAACGAGACTACAGTAAATCTGAATTCGCCACTTGCAATCAATGCGAACTGATGTCACATGGAAAGGCCTAATTTATGAGCATGTAGTTATTGTACTTAAATAGTTTTTGTTTCTTAGAATCAATGACAGCCATTTTAGAAGGCAAATAAAACTATATTACCGGGTGTAGTACATGCTCTGGTTATGTAATTAAATGAACTGTCGTATTCTTACCTCATTCCGCTGTATCTAAACGAGGCCGATGTCAAAAAAGTGACGGCCAGCAGACATGCCCCGAAGTCGCCTCTGCTCCGAGCTTCAATGCCGGTGCCGCTACGCGAGATCTTCCGGGCTTTAACAACCAGCACCAGGCATCCACTATTCCAGTTACCCTAACGTTACTACGCTGGCCGGTCTGGTCGTGATAGAGAAGGCGGTGTTTCTATGCTGGTGTCTACAGCTCAAAACGGAAGACGAGTCCCTGACGCGAAGAAAGCGGCTCATGACTCCTCTATCGGAGACAGGGAAGGGCAGGTCGCACGGTCTGCTTATTAGGGAGAGTGGAGTCCATAGCCACCACACTACGAAGGCTATCTTGCTACACAACACTTGCTCAGACACACGCACACACTGGCGTAGATTATTGTATTCACCACTGCAATCGACTGACACATGCTTGCAGTCAGACATTCAGAACCAGAATGTACTGTGTATACATAATATACAGAATATGTAACTACTGTTCTCATTTGACCATTTCTTTTAGTTTTTCTTGTCAAAGGGTAATAACCATAAATCATACAAAAAAATAATAAAATTACAGATACTGTTTGTTTTATACTGTTGCTAGTAATCTAGAGTAACATAGCTCGGAAATTTCTGTATTGCTATGTCATGCATTTTTTAAGTATTTACGTGTGATCAGTCATACTGCAATTATGTGAAATAATTTCTGTTACTGTTGGTTTTTGTTGTTATAGGAATTATTCATTTAATAACTAAATGTAGTTATAAGGATGATGCTGAGGTCGCCAAAGTTGAGGAATTTTCCACGGGTTATTAGGCTGCACAGAATAAACGACGTACTGTTCCTTGTCTCCCTGATTCTGAATAATTATTCAGGGAAAACATCATTTTTCACTTTGCCAGCATGATGCTCGTGTCAAGTTAAGAGTTCCCGTTTAACAAATGCAGGAATGCGCTCGCGCTGCATCACTGCAACAGGCACGCCAGGGGTGAGCGGCGATGGTTACAGAAAACATTGCTATTGTCTATGATTTATAATTCTTCTAAATCTCAGAATACGCTGTTTCAGTTGTGTTGGCCGCAACATATAACGTCATATATGCCAACATTAACGTCGAGTCCAAACAATTCAATTCAATTCAAATCTCAAACGCACTTTGGCTTTAAAGCAGCGTTGATTATCTTTTTTAAAAGGAGGAATTAACTGACAGCTGTAGAAAACAAAAGCATCTATATCTGACCGTACTCTGGACCGTAGACTGGAAGATTACTTTATTCAGTGTACATTTAGTAAGTATACCGTGAAGTTACTTACTCACCAACTATTAAGCGCTAACAGTCCATCTTTCACCAGCTGTGTTACAAACCGGCCATGTGAAACCGATTCAAGTGAAAGACATGCATGAGATCTGAAATCTGAAATATCTATCTGCTCCTGTCCATTCAGTAACATTGGTCTATGCAAAGTTTTTAGGGTAGATACTGTCTTACGACATGTGACCAAATACATCACATGATTTACCAGTATATAATTGTTAGAAGCCCTGTGGAAGAATTTGATTTCTTTTAGTGCATGAAATGACAAAATGTCTTAATGTCTTGTGCTTTGAAAATGGATTACACTGATCTCACACAGACTCTAATAACATGATTTTAGCCCTCTCAAAACATGAAAGTCAGCCAAGTACTGAAGCATACAAGTGAAAGACTTAGCCATAGTGTGTACCGTTTCAAATGAAGTGTGCAGCTGGTCATTTTAAAGTATATACATTGAGCAGTGTGTGTTTGAGAGGCTCTCAGCTCTTAAGTGATTTCTTGTAAAATTATACCCTCTAGTGGTAAAGACATACTGCGGTGTGTCTGCGCTATCTTCTGGGAGTGTGGCATCAAAAGTGATTATGTTTTTTAGACGAGATGAGTCCTGTAATTACATGCATCTTTAAAATGCAATGTGTTATGCTTATGAAGAAGGATGTCTTTATGTATATCATTGTCATAATCATTCTTGGTATATGAAAAATACACTTGGCTGTTAAGAAATGAAAAGGATTAATAGTGCATTTCTGCAATGCACAATCAAATAGATTGATTGTGCATAGTTGATGGTTAGGTATGGACATATTATACTTTTTTTGTACTGTTTTGTTTTGTTTTGAACATCCACAATGTTGAGAATGTGCATACAGTATGTGTGGA
This sequence comes from Megalops cyprinoides, assembly GCF_013368585.1. NCBI lineage: Eukaryota > Metazoa > Chordata > Actinopteri > Elopiformes > Megalopidae > Megalops > Megalops cyprinoides. The sequence goes on along the minus strand of NC_050585.1, from coordinate 16,447,847 downwards.
TATGAATTGACAAAATCCTTTGTCATAAAGCGGAGGTTGGCAGAATTAGCTGTGAAAATGCCATCAGATATTCCAACCCATATAAATTACAAAGGAATTGTTCGCTATTGGAAGCTTAAAAGTAAATCCCTCCTCTTAACTATTTTATATTTGCATTAATCTGAATGATGTGTAAGAAATTGTATATTTATTTTAAAACTTCAATAAAAGGAATAATCTCCACAATTCCTAAGAAGTGTTTGAATATTACAAAGATGTAGCTTCTCTGTTGCATGCCTCTAGGTTAGAATAGTAGTTCTATTTCACCTATATTGCAAAACAATCAATTGCAAGCTACCCATTAAACAAGGACATTTTTAATTGCAGATATATTTGAACAGTTAGGAATATTAGTGCCATTTAAACTCTTAAACCTTCAGAAAAGGAGGACCTGAGGTTGTTGCTGAATTTTGTGCTGAAATGTCAAATGTGCATTCCAAGGGAGAAACTGCTACAATCCCTTTGGTCCTTGTAGTTGGTGTTCTGTTACATTGCATTCAAAACTCAATTTACTTGTGCCAAGCCCTGAGGAGAGCAGTGGGGGTGGCAAGAAAAGGAGAAATAGACAAAATTCAAGAGGGTTCAACTTAATGTGGGAGAGGGAGGAAATGTGAGAAGGAGGACTTGGTCAGTGGAAAAAGAATTGGAGAGGAATGAGCTGAAGGCAAACGGAGGAGTGGGGACTCTTATTGTGACAGCCCTCCCCATCGCCAGCAGAGCATTTGGAAATACCAAGAAAAAGAGCAGGCAAAAACTCAGTCCTGGCGACACAAAGCACAACAGAAACTGTGAGAGAGAGAGGAGGAGGAGAGGAGGGTGGACAGGAGAGGGTGGGGGAGTTGCTGAGACCAGAAATAATGACAGTGTGTGCTGTAGGTGCATATACAGTAGTATGCGTGGCAATTAGCAGCTCTCAGCTTTGAGAATACTTTACCTGTGCAGAGGAGGGACTCTGGGACTCTGGCTGTGTGCGCCTGAGTGTCTAGGCTCTGCTCAAGTTTCACTTTTCATCGTATGTGTCAAAATCATCTGCTGATATCACAATTTGTACTTCAGTGTTGTTCATTGACACCCCCCCCCCCTCCCCAGCCAGAGAGAAGGCATACAAAGAAGGGAATAAATTAAAAAGATGAGGAAGATATCACAGAAACACAGGAACAATTTGCTCAGCAGCACTTTGTAAAGGCTTTCGGTGCTGCTGGCCTAACACCTAGTGAGATAATGGACAATGCCACAGGAATTTCAGGATGGAGTTCTGTGCATTCCGTGCAACCTGCCCATTGGATCCTTTCTCCTGGGGGGTAATTGCTTCAGCATGCTTTCCTTTCTAATGTTTGAGAAACAGGGAGGTTAGATCAATTAGCTGAGGAAAAATGAGAGCCGAGAGGGAACAGAAGGAGAGGATGTGACAGTCGGGGAAAGAGGTCAGCAGAAGCAATGAGAGGAGAAAGAGGAAAGTAATGGAGAAGACAGTGGGGAACGAGAGATGCAGCAGGGGAGAGGGAGGGAGAGGTAGATAGAAGGGGGCGTTGTCATGGAAACGGCTCAGGATTTGAAGGCCAAAACAAGAATGTAAATTGGTTTACCCTCGGAAAGTGTGACGGAATCGGATAACTACACAAAGAAAGAAAGAGAAAGATGGAGGGAGGGAGAAAGAGAGAGAGAGAGAGAGTGGTATGATGTGCTCCAGGGAAGAGACAGTTACAACAATTAGAACAGCAGTCATCCAAGGCTAATTATTTCCACAAAACAAAAATAGAATGAAGCAGAAGTTTTCTCATTTCCTCAAGTGAGATATTATTTCAGCCATAAATTGTATCCATAGTAAGTGAACGGAATTACAGCAGTGCATAAACAGAGAGAGAGATGGGAAACAGTGCAGCTGAATAACAGCGAAACAGAGGTGATCGGAAGAAAGAGCATCTAATTACCGGTGGAAGTCATGACTTTAGTAATTAAGGAGTGTGTTTAATTAGGACTGGGAGGAATGGCAGTTTCTGTGTGTGTGCCTGTGTGTGTGTGGCAGTTGGAAGTGTGCGTGTGTGTGTGTGTGTTCCGGGGGGGCTGCGGCATGTGTGTTGTCTTGTTTCTCCTTCGCAAGTTTAATTAAGCTCATTAGTGCAGGGGAGTCCCTCTGGGGGATAGGACTTTTCTCACATTGCCGTTTGGTGTGAAAGAACAAAATTCCCATACACAAACACAGACAGTGAAAGAGCCGGCTGACACCGAGAGAGATGGCGAGAGGTCAAAAGGGAGAAACGAGTGCAAGGAGAGGACTGATGACTCCACTCAGACGCACTCAGAGGAAACGCAGCTCGACCGCGAGAGGAATAAACTGTTGAGCACGCCAGACGCTGCCCCCGCGACTCAAAGACGTGTCTGAGATGCACCGAAAATGCTCTGAATATTAATCAAGCCCCAGCCCTCTTTAACATCCCCTCCTGTCTTCTGTCTCAATAATCCGCGGCTGCTGACAGCGTCCGGGGAGGCCTCACACGATAAACAAACAAATGGCTTCGCATTGTGTTTTTCATCTGGAGGATCTCGAAGGGCTCGCACAGTGAAAGTCGGACTCACTTTGTCTGAGACCGAAGTGCAGGGCTCACAGGGGAAATACAGCAGCAGTTTTAACCCAAACTCGCCATGTGTCAGTTTAAGTGGACAAAGTGCAACTGAATGACCAACAGTATTTATAGCCACAGCAATAATGTCGCTAAAATGCATTTTTGTATAGGTGCCCCCTGATGTGAATAAGTCAAATTAGCATAGACTAAGAAAGGCTAGAACATATATACGTCTTATAGTGCTGCAGAGAAATACTCTGATGGTAGTGTTGGTATATATCTCGGAGGAGGGTTATTTATGTTCAGCAAGCAGCTGTCAGCCCTGTCAGTGCCAATTTTGTCAAACCCTCATTCTCAGCAGATTGACCTGAAGAAATGACATATTTTGATTTGCATTCTTAATTATTAGTTTTTGATATTTTATAGCAGAGGCACTTGAAGGTCCACAGGGATTCAGGAAATCTGAGTAACGTCTTATCCCTAAGATAGCACCTCCTGCAGCACAGTATCTCCCCATGGTGTGTTTTCTTTGTTTTGTTTTTTGAACTGAGCCATGGGAAAAGAGCCACTTTCTAGTCTATCAACACTGTTTCCAGCAGCAGCCTGGTTTCTAATAGATGTGTCACTATAAGGACTCTCAATTCTGTAACTCAGTAATTTCCCCTTCCCTCTTTCTCGCTATTTCAGCCTCTCGAGAGCAAGATACTTGACCCCAGAGAGCTAGAGCTGAAAGCAGCTGGAAACTTGTGTTTTACATCTTTTGTCTTTTTGTTCTTCCTCTATTCCTTCTGTTCTGAATCCCCAATCAGTCAACACTTTATTCATTCAAACCTATCCTTTTGAAAGTCTCTCCCACCTTCTCATGTTTCCTGTCTATCCCTTCTTTCCCACTTCATATTTTCATTTTTTCAATTTTTTGGTCTGTCTTTGCTGCTCTCGCTCCCTCCCTCTATCCATCTCTAGACAGTGGTATTGTACTAACACCAAGAGCTGTTGGAATCCCACAATTAGATGCAGCTCTGCTACAGATGATGGGCTGGTTGCCTGGCAACTAATGGTTTCCGTGGTGACAGCAATAAGCTGCCATTGGATCAGTAACTGAGAAGTCAGCTTACCCCCCCCCCCCCCCAATCCCCCCACCACCACCTATTCACATTTACACATACGCAAGTACACACAAACACACACGTATGCTCATGAATGATACATACATGCATATACAGTATACCCATGTACAGTATACAGTATACTGGTAAGTCAACATGCAGAAACACTGATGTTAACATTCATGCAAATATTCCAAGCAACCGGAATCACAATATCCGCAGATGCTAGAAGGGCAAGCCTTTCATTTATTTTGCACCCATCAAGAGGACAAAATGCAAATCTATCCACTAAAAACATGTGCAGCCTTAGCAAATATACATTTGCAAGAATACCTAAGAATCAGTACCTATGAGGCTGTGCCTCGGGTAGATAAACAAAAATCATTTGCACAATTATCGCTTGCCCAAACAACACCTTCCTTGCGTTTCAGTGCCAACTAATCACTCTTTCAGTTAGCATCACGTAATCCAAGGCTAGAAAGAAGAGCTCAGTTTTGGACTCCTGCTGATGCAAATATGAGGAGAAGCATAACTTCCTGTGACACTGATCAATGACTGCCCTGATCGATAACCGGCCTGATTCACAATGCTTAGGGACAGGCAGCTCATTCAACAATGACAGAAATGTCATCTTCACTCAACTAAATTATGCGTTATAGTCATTGGCTGTTGTGTGAGGGGTCTATCTATATATATATATATAGATAGATCCAATAAATTCCTCTATCCAGAGGTTACAATTGACATAGTATTCATGTATACAGAGGGACACTTAGTGAAGTACATCAGTTTAAATGTTGAACTGTAGAGTACAATAGAAATGCTCAAGCATATAGCCTTGAGCATGTAAGCATACCTCAAAGCGAACCCAACAAATACATAGATGTTGAGCAGGAGCACTTCTCCTTCTTCTCCTTCATACTCTAGTCACTACAGAGGGATGCTTTAGTCTAATGGCTTGGATCGTGCTGATTCCAGACCTCTTTGGTTTGGGAGGAACCTTAGGAGCTCAAAGTGCCATTTTGCCTGGTTAGTCAGACATTGCTTCCGTAGGCCACGATGGTTGGTGGGGAACAGGTGAAAGTTTAGACCTCATCCAGGCCCCCCTCTAGAGCCAGGACTAGCTTCGATACCCTGTAACACCAGTGTGTGCTGAAGTTGTTATTTATGACATGATATTGTTTTTATTATGGTTGTGTTACATTTACTTATCAAAGGCAGGGCATGAAATGACCTCCAAGTTACAGTGTGAACTAATCAGCAAAATGGTGCGAGAAATCTGTGTTGCCGAATTAAGAGAGAACATGAGTCCTGCCAAATTCAGACATTATGTCTTGCCTTAGCCCTCTATTGATCATACTTTCTGTATCGCGAATACAGTATGCAGGAGAAATGCTAAATATTTTGGCAACTCCCTTGGGAGTCATTTTCTGTGATTTGAATTTTTAAGCACTAGGGGGCAGCAGAGTTATATAGCAGAATGGACCTGCACTTAAAGCTGAGCAGCCTGGGGAGAAGGCATTGCTGTTCCCCAGCGCAATTGCCATATGTTAATGATGGTGTCTTGCTCATCATGCATGGCTTAAATGTCTAAATAATTCATAAATCACTCAGTACACAATACTGACCAGCATCACCAATAAAAACGAGCTGCTTGCCTGATTAAGGTAAGACAATACACAAGAGTTGTTATATATCAGGACTGCCCTCTGTGATTACATGGACCATATGAGCATGTGCATCAGACCAACAATACTTTGACAAAAGGCATTCTGTAACTTCATGTCTCCCACAAAGATCTATGTACTTGGACCCGGGGCACAGTTAACAGTGTGTTCAATGAGGCCTCACAGAGTTTGACAAATAAATGAGCGAGAGAAAACAAGCAAGGTTGCGGCAAATTAGCATGCCTGGCGGCATCAATTAAAGGGGAAATTAGCTCTGGTTTCAGGGAAGACTTTGAAAACCAAGAGCACCATCTGTGTTCTGATGCTCAGCAGCAAACGTCAGTGGCCACACTTTCTGGTTATTTTAGGCTCTGCCTTCCACCTCAAATCAAAGAATGAAAGCTCCCAAAATGGACCAAGCAAAGGAGAGGTACATCAGCACCACGAGAGGAGGCTTTGCTGGAGAAACTGGAGAGCTGTGTCCCTGTCTGGGCTCCCGTAAATTCCTTTGTCCTATTTTTACTTTGTGCTTTTACTTTGTCTATATATTCAGTCTATTTACCCTCACCCCTCTTCCTGTCCCAGAATACACCTCTTCAAGCTAGAAGGCAGATGTTTCAGAACTTAGTGCACATGCGAGTGTGTGTACGTGTTGTGTGTGTGTGTGTGTGTGTAGATATTGGTGTGTGCCTCTGCGTTTGTGTGTCTGTATGTGTGTGTGTGTGTGTGCGTGTGTGTGTGTGTGTGTGTGTGTGTGTGTGTGTAAGTGTGTGTTAGACAGTGTGGGGCTGTGTGTGTATGAGAAGGTTATAGTTGCCAACGTGGGGCCTGCATGTTGAGTTGGGACAGGCGTCTGGGGCTGCCGGCTTTACTGACTCCCCCATCAGAGACATTTACCCAGCAGCTCCATGACATAGCAGGCAGCCTGAAGAGGCCCTGTCTGGAACTCCCATCAGCAGCCTGCTAATGTCTGCTACCTGCCGGGGCTGGGGAACACGCAAGCATGTCATCACGGCCTGTCCACAGCAGCATACTTCTACAGGGACTGTGTGCTTGTGTGTGTGTGTGTGTGTGTGTGTACACATGAGTGTGTGCCCATGTGTGCATGTCTGTATTAGTGCTTGCTTGTGTGTGTAGGGAGGAGGGTATGTGTTTGAAGCTGTATCTCAGAAATGAAGTGGAGCACAATCTGTTCATAGAACAGCCCCATCTCCCACCCCCACGCCCCCACTGCCTCCGCTCTTAGCATCCCGTCTCTGTAATTGATCCCAGATTGGATATTCTGGTTGCCAGGAGCGATTCATATCGTTTTTATCTTTCAGACAAGACCTCTACTGCTTCCAGATGGGACAAGCACTTCAGGGTTCAAGTTTGTTTTTCAAAACATTTAATGCCATAAAGCCTGCTTCAAAAAGACCCCTAGCTGCATCAAACATGATGTGCACAAGACAAGCAGAGGTCCACGGGGAACCATGACCAAGGGAGCGTGCTTGGAGGCGCATGGTTTTATTTTGGGGGGGGGGGGCAGAGACAGGAGCTTCGGTTAGCATTACCCATCGCTCGAAGCATTCCCCAAAATAATTTGTTTATCCGTCTGCGTATTTGCGTGTGTGTCTATTTATGCTCCTCCACGTCGAGGGGGACATGTTATCTTAGCGCGGTCGAGGCGCTGTTGTGGTTAAATGCTCGGTCTGGTTCCCATTGAGGCCGTAGATTGTGGACCGCTAGGCTTCCTCTTTTCGAGTACTCTACGTGTTTGAAGACTGTCGCGGGATTGTTGGCAGGCGTAGGTATCCGTTATCAGTGCTGCATGCGATATTTCAAGTGTCTTGATCAAGCGTCAGCTGAACATGCAGAGTAACATCCTTTAACCCTTCTGACCCGTGCACTTCTCCTCTACCAGGGCTATTAATAGTTCATGCTGTACTCTCAGACCACAGAGGATTCCAGTAGCCATTGCTGACTCTGAAGCTGTGGCATCGCCCGCAAGTGCATCTTGTTTTTCAGTGGCAGGAAGATGGTTTTGGATTGGAATAGCTTGTTTACAGTTCTGTGCGTGAATAACGAGGTCGTTCATATTCACAGGCACACACAAGAAACCCTAACTGTTTCGTAAATCACATGCCATAGCACTGCAGACCCCACACAGCCCTAGCCAGGAGTTTAGGGTTTGTCTAGAACCTTTAGTGGTGAAATGCATGAACTGCGTTATGGGGTCCTCACAGTGCCTCAATAGCCTTTGTCATTTCTTAAAAGAAAGTAACTTTTTCCCCCTTTGCAGATTATCAGTGTTGAATTATTTTGGTGTATTTGTTTGTTTAAGTCTGGCCCATATTGAATCCTGCAATGTATTTAAGTAGATTTTTAAAGATCTGGTCTTATTTATTGATTTGAATCATTCATTCCAGATTTTGATGGCCATTTCCATTGAGTCATGGATTTCTTGAGTGGGACTATGGGAATTGAGGCTTGACGTTGGGTCAAAGTGACACTCGGGTAAAAAGTTGGATATCTTCATCAACAGGCAGGTAGCACAATCACGGAGGGGAAATGACAACCCTGTAATCAGGATCCCTGAGTTCTTACTGATACCACAGATTTGCAACAGCCCCATCTTCATCCTGATAATGTTTGTCCACAGAATCACCACAAGCAGTGTTAGGATGATTGCTCAGCTTTTCAGGCTGTCCTCAAGGCCAGGCGAACAGTGGCAGGAGCTGTGCTATAGATAAGGGAGAAAATCAGAGGAAGGAAAAAGGAAATGAATATGTTACTGTTGAGAGAATAGGATGTGTTTGTTCTGCACTCAGCAGTTATCTAAATCAAGACATACATCAAAACAGTTTGGCATAAATCCCAAACAACTGACATAATGCTGCAGTCTGCTACCTGAACAAAGAAACTTCACAGGTCTCATGGAGGTGTGTGGTGAAAAAACGTCATCAGAGAACTTAAGTACCAGACATATCTCAATGGTTGCCTGATCTCTCTATCACCAGCTCTGGTGGGGGCCTCTTGAGAGAACACCTGCTCGCAGAGGACTGTGGGTAAAAACCCACAGCGTGATTTACAGCCGAAGCCAGCACGGTGAAAACGCCCCGCAGAGAGCTGGGCGAGATCCCGCAGGACGTCTGAAAGGAAAGTGGGCAGGCCAAACAGGAGCTGTTCCCAGCTCCCAGAAGGACAGTACTGAGGCCGTGCGCAGTACATAAACGCTCCACGCTACATTGCCATCCAAAGCCTTTCCACATGTTGTTTGTCGTAGGTTTCCGCGGTGTTAACCTCTCTCTCCAGCCCCCGCAGTCTCCACCTGGCCAGCTCATCCAGGACTTCCCAGAGGGAGAGACAACGGCGGTGACACCCCCTTCCAGCTGTGGGTCCTAACCTGGCTTCGAGTGGCCCCGCACCACATGCGTCCCGCTGTCGCGGTCCACCCTCCCCGTCGGCAGGTCAGCCCCGCTGTAAAACTCAGCCTTGCATGGCTGTGACTTGGCAAACCAACAGCGCATTTCCGCCGCCTGTCAAAGAGGCGTGCTCAAGCCCGCTGTGGAAAAGGCCGGCCTACTCCGCCACCGAGCTTGGAGTCTCACCCTGTCAAGAGTAACCTGAGCGATTCTGGGAGATGCATGGCCCGGAGAAACCATCTCACAGAACGTCTTGCATCACAGAGGTGGTCAGAGGTCAACAGGTAAAACCTTTGAAGACAGTTCCAAATGGTGTTGAGGGGAGATAAAGTGAAGGACTGAAAGTTGTAGACTACAGTATGTTTGAACTGACTTCAATTCCCAGCAGCCCCTCAGTGAAATGTTTTGCCCTCCTGAAATATCTCCCATGTTGACTCACACTCGAGCTGGCTCACACCACAGCATTTGTGTTTCTGTGTTTTTAACCACAGCAAGAGCCAGTAGAGGCGCATTAAGCTGCGGTTTTTGGCAGGCTGTGTTTGTCTAAATATATGTTTATGGTGTGTGCGTGTTTGTGCGTGCATCTGTGTGTGTGTGTGTGTGTGTGTGTGTGTGTGTGTGTGTGTGTTTGTTTGTGTGTGTGTGTTTGCATGTGTGCGTGCGCGCTCGAGTGTGGGTGGGCCACTGTGTGTCATTACACGAAAGCGTAACGTGAGAAACTCATGAATGAATGTAAGGGGGTACGATCGCTTTTCCCTCTTTCCTGGCCGCCGCGCGCTGGGCAGTGCCGGAGACCGTAATGCGACCCACCGCAGACCGGTGTAATAACGCTCCTCAATTATTAGCACGGTGCTACGCGGGGGGAAATGGCTCGCTCGTTAAGCTGCATCTGAGATTGCTTTAGGGGGCTGCGGTTGACTTTGGTTAAAGTACGGGGGGGGGGGGGGGTTAAGTTAACCCAGTCTTAGCCATCCGATGCTGCCTCCTCCCCTCCAGCGCCTCCCTGGCGGACTCCTGGACAGGCAGGCCCCAGTTGTTTTTGCGATCAAGCGGGGAGTGACCCTGGAGGGAGCGGGGTAGGGCTAGGGTCAGCCGGGGCAGCAGGGCTGACTGAGGCACGGAGATGGAGGTCAGGCCGAGAGAGGAGGCTCAGCAGGGTGCAGGGGGGCCGCAGGGGGGTGCTGTCGGGGGGGGGGGGGGGGGGGGGGGTGTTACAGAGGGAGGGAGCGCAGAGGCTAAGCGTGGCCCGGGTCTGTGCGTTGCAACGGCAGCGGATGAGTGATGGTGGAGCAGAAATATCTGTGAGCCGGTCTCTGAGCAGCACCACAGCCCCCTGGCCCCTCCGATCCGCCTTCCTCCCCCCTCTCACCTCGCTGTGTGTGGTCTGACTGAACCACTGACTACAGAAAGATGGAGGAGGCGGTGTGCTCACAGCTGCGGCCAGCATGAGGCATAGCCGAGGCCCAAGCAGCGCAGGGGAAGCTGAGCGTACATTACAACCACACATGAAAATACAGCGCGCTACACACAGAACAACGCACTCAGGACCTGAATCAACACGGTGAGGTACTGTGTGCTACACACAGAGCAACGCGCTCAGGACCTGAATCAACACGGTGAGGTACTGTGTGCTACACACAGAGCAACGCGCTCAGGACCTGAATCAACACGGTGAGGTACTGTGTGCTACACACAGAGCAACGCGCTCAGGACCTGAATCAACACGGTGAGGTACTGTGTGCTACACACAGAGCAACGCGCTCAGGACCTGAATCAACACGGTGAGGTACTGTGTGCTACACACAGAGCAACGCGCTCAGGACCTGAATCAACACGGTGAGGTACTGTGTGCTACACACAGACAACGCGCTCAGGACCTGAATCAACACGGTGAGGTACTGTGTGCTACACACAGACAACGCGCTCAGGACCTGAATCAACACGGTGAGGTACTGCAAGCTACACGCAGACAACGCGCTCAGGACCTGAATCGCCACAGTAAAGTATTGAGAGCTTTACCCTCTGAAACACTGAAACACTGTGCCCCACACGCGCTGAGGAACATGAGACCCAGGGGAGGAATCATCTGTTACAGCACAGATACAGCGCGCTGCGCACTCAGAACAATGTGCTCAGAAACTACGCCACACATTCTGAACATTCACAGAAACTCTCCTGCACACTCTGAACAACACAGCCAGATATTTTCATGTACTGTAAACACTCTGAACAACAGAGTAAAATACCATACCCAACCTCCTCTGATGATGGTGATGCAGAGTGGCTCATGATTATCTAATCTACATACTGAAATATAATGCCCTGTAATGAACACTGAGTACTAATCCCTGCCCTGCCTCACAGTGTGACACTGAATACAAGTCTGAACTACTAACAGAACACACTGCTAAGCTACGCTCTGAATACCACACTGCAATACACTACAACGAGAGGAGACACTATGCACACTCAATACAACATCGACATACACGCAGACCGGCACACTTCGGTACACACTGAGCACAGCTCTGGAGCAGAAAGAGAATACAGTACAGAACCGCACTGTGAATGTGCCGCTGAAATACACAGTGGTGCAGTGATATGAGGGAAAATGCACACTGACTGATACACTTAAGGTCCACGTTGCATATCAATGACAGTGCCGTTGCTGGGGAATGTCAAACTGAACAGAGCCAGTGGCAGGCTCTTCTGAAGGTGGCCTGCACCGGAGTCTCCCCTGCTGCAGATCAGAGCTCCTGTAGCTAACGGCCTTGCTATAGCCCCCAGAGCGGGAGCAGGCGAAACCCCAGCAAACATCCCGTCCCACGAGGACCTCCCGCTGCGCCGTCTAGGCCCTGCTCTCTCATGCTCTGCCAGCGCTGAGCAGCTCAAGCTGTGCCCGCCGGGCATGCGCGCTTGGTAAAGGGCACCAGGCACCGCACCTGAAAGCTTTTAACAAGCTGACAGGAAACAGATAAGACTGGGCACTTCCTTCCTGGGCCTCCATTTTGCCCCTCCTTGTCTCACCCCACCCTGTAACAAACCAAGTATTTGTCCTCACTCCCTCGCATTTTCCCAGCTAATCTACCCGGCACCCCCGGTCTGGTGCGACACACGTGTCCTCCGTTTCACCGTGTCAGGCAGGAGAGTGAGCGCACAAGCTGTGTTTCACTGGCAAAGAATCCCGCCCGCCCTCCTGCCCCGGGTTCTACTGGCCGTCCTATTCCTGCTAATTACAGACCAGCACAGGGTTTTTTTGCCCTTAGCTTTTTTCCCACAGTTTCTCGGAACATCGTTTATGTCAATTTGTAGCCTAAAAAAGCGGCCCTGCACTTAACCGATTTTCAGTTCTTGGTGTGCTATGCCAGGGCCTTATGCTCTTTCTGGAACCTCGTCTTTGAGCCATCAGCTTAGATGATTTTCTATGCAGCATCTCCACAGTTGTCCTCTCAGAACACCAAACGTTGTTGACTACCTCCACGTTACCAGGCTACAGGTGAGATATCTCCTACCGCATTCAAAAAAACTTAACAATAAAAAACGAGATACAAGAATATCTGTTCCAGGATCCAGTAGTTAGTTGCAGAGACAGCCAAAAGTCAGTAAGTCACAAACTTAACTGCTTTCCCCCAAATGATATTCTCCACACCAGAGGCACACAAAGTTCAACAAAAGGAGACCATAAACAAGCAGACAAATGCGCAAACACTTGCTGAGTGTGTATCAGTATGCTGAGCTAAATCTGTCATGCGGCAGATCCAAAGGCAGGCAGAGGGGACTCTGTGAAAGAAAGCTTAGAAGAAGCAGCCAGCTTCCTCTTCTTTCCAGCTGTTCTCTCTGCCTCATTTCTGGGTCTCAGTTCCCACAATATCCTCAAACCCCTACCTCATACCTCCCTCGCAAACTATGTTGTTGTTCTAAATTTTTTTTTGGGGGGGGGGGGGGGGTGATGGGGGGGGTGCTCTTTATTGCATCTGTCAGTCTTCCAACAGGGCTTTATAAATAGCAGCCCTCTAGAAAAACCAAATGCTAACTAAGTCTCTGCTAATTAGAGCCTTCTTCTGAGGCGGGCTCAATAGAGAGCAGGTTTACCAGCTGCTCGGAGGTCTGCACTGAAGCAGGGGCGGGACACGGGCGCTGCCAAGAGAGAAGAGCGGGGGCGGGGGCGGGGGTGTGTGGGAGGGGGCGGGGGCGTGTGGGTGGGTGGAGAGGTGGAGTCTGGCTAGCTCGATGGGGGAAGGAGCAGAGCAGGTCTGCATTGCTCGGAGGGTTGTTTCCCCAGTGCACCTCAATCACCGTGATTTGCCGGCGCTAACGCACACAAGGAGTGCACTGGCATTCCCTTACAGTGGAGGAACTGTCATACTCTCATGTGCTAAATCCCAGTCGAGAAAAAAAAATGTAGACCTCATTCAAAACGGCAGGGAAATGATTAAAATAAAATCCATTGGGTCTTTGACAGCAGTGATTGCAAGTGATTGCAAGTGATGTAATATTAAGGAACAGTGGTATTTCATTACTTTTGTAGAGCGCTTTAGAGCCAGAGTGACTTCACCACACCCAGTGCTGACATATGGCATTCACTTTCTCATGCGCCAGGGCTCTCACCACAAACCAGCAAAATTATTCATTACACCAAATAAATGCAGCTAATTGGCCAACCTTCTGTACATAAGCTGTAGCAATTGTTCAAAGGGTTTTGTGAGTGTATTAGCCGTCGTGTAATTCAAACAAAGCTACAAAGAAGCACTCAGAGTCAAAGCCTGAATCTGAATGCGCTCTCCTAAGAGCTGCAAACAAAACTCAGTGGGTCCCGATCATGTTACAAGTAGGTAAATGATCGCGTGGGTTCGCGCTCTCTGATTGAATTTCCTCCACTCCACAATGTTCTCCGGAGGACGAGTTTTGGTGCACAAATTCTACACTCACATGTGGCTCCACGTGCTGTAGTGCATCTGGTGATAATAATCTATATAAATATCTATATCAAGAAACCAGGTGACCAGATATGCCTGCTCCATTCCCGTTTTGGGACCTCTACAGTTCTAGCCACCTGGGATGGTTTGTCATATTGTGAGGCATTCCAAGCAGGCACTAGAATTTAAAAAATATATTGTTGAGATTAAGCTGAAGATTTTCAGAAAAAAATAAGAATCAATTAAAAAGCATAATAATTAAAAAATTCACCAAAAGAGGCAAATCAAGCGTGCCTGCACTGTTTGGGGTGGCGGTGTGCATTTCATGTCCAAACTGCAACGGAATGCAAGCGAGGCTATCCATGCCTCTGCGCTCAATAATGAATGAAAGGAAGGTATCATCCTGACACTGTACACTTCGACTCTCCGTCCAGTTCAGGGAAGAGAGAGCCAGGCTGATGAATAATTGAGGCCGAATCAGTTTAGAGAATCTTCCTACTGTTCCCCCTTTACAGTCCATGTGTGACTTGCTGTGGGGAGCAGGGGTAGCGTTGGCGTTCCACCACATGCACGTCCTCTCTCTCTCCGGCACATTTCTCAGTTGAAGCTTTTCTGGCCCAGGACAGGCATTACATTGAAGACCGTCATGGCACCATGGGGCATGGACTAGTAGGGGTGCCCTGTTTTTGCTTGACTTTCTCTGTGCTCCTCGTTTTCCTACAAGGTAAGGGACAGGGTTGCCAAGGTGGGCTTGTGATGTGTTGGTGTGTTGCAAAAGTTTTCTGTACTGATGCATCTCCTTTCGTGTTAGTATGTTGTCTGCATACTAATTCAAAGTAGGCCCTCCCCTTTCCAGATGAAGAATATATAACTAAGTGTCAATGGAAATTTGTTTTGGCCGCTCTGGTGGTTTGAAATTTTAGCCTTGTTGACAAACCATAATATGATCCTGGAGAAATGTCTGTTTGTCCTTTCAATATGATTCAGTCATGCCATGAGGAGAGTAATAAGCATTTCTCTTCCCTGCTTCTGGAGTACTGTAGAGATTAGTTTTAAAAAAAACTGTTGTTTTTTTTGTTAATGTATGAACATTTAGAGTCTTTAAAAACAATAGTAAAGAACTTAACAAGAATGTAAAGCTAATAGAAATCTGGTCCCAGGTCCTTTTGGTTGCTTTACGTCATTATCTTACAATGTAATGCTTGACCTACTCTAGGCATCATAAAGATGAGTCACCCGTGACAATTTGTCCCTAAGTGTCACTGTAACTAAATCCCTGTTTATCCATGGCCCGAGACACTGATATCCTCTACGATGCAGATCCAGTTACTCTGTGAGTGCCTGTGCTTCTGCGTGTGTGTGTGTGTGTGCGCATGTATGTGGGCTCACATCCATATCATTATGCTTGACGGTCAGGCTTGGAGATCCTGGACCCTGGGGAGGTGGTGTATGTCCAGACGGTGACCAAAGGAGTGGTAGGCCGCTCCGTGATGCTGGAATGTGGCACCACCCTCCCGGACGTCTACATCTGGGGCTTCACCATGCCGGGCGACGAGCACATCCGCGCCGTAGTCTACAACTTCGGCAAGGGCCCCAAGCTGCAGAAGCTGGCCACCGCCCTGGGTGACATAAGCATCATCACCGACTCGTCCTCCCTGCTCATCGACAAGCTTCCCTTGTTCGCACAGGGCCTCTACACCTGCCAAGCCCTGTACGACACCAAGGAGGGGGCCAAGGTCTACTACTACTATGTACAGCTGCTTGTTCTGGGTGAGTGAGAGGAACATGAGTCTATGTGTAGCAGCAGGCACCCACCATTGGTCCAGGAGCCCCATAAGCCTGAGGGTCTTAGAGATGCTGAGTGGCACCTCATACATTAGTGTATGTGTTCTGTAACTAAACACCTGATTTGAAAACTCATGGATCTCCTATTGAGACTGCTGGTATAGATGAGTTGCCAGATGCCACTGTGCCTTTTTCTGTGAATGGGTGTTGCTTTAAATCGGGTGTTTCTAATTTTGTAACTATTTTGTGTTTACTTGTTATGTTCAGTTATGCTTAATCTAAGCAATGAACAAGGTCCATGTGAAGGGAACAAAATGTGGGTTTATTGTATGTGTTGCGGGAGCACGTGTCCCTTCCGCAGGCCTTACCGCCGCGGGTGCCACCCTGCTGTATGTGACCGTGTCTCTCTTGCTGCAGTGCCAGTGTCCAAGCCCTACATCCTGGCCAGTGACACGTCGCCGGCGGAGGGGACGCCCATGTGGATGCGCTGCAACCTGGAGAACGGCACGGGCCCCATAAACTACGTGTGGGAGCGCGAGAGCCGCGACGGCAGCACCGCCAGGGTCGCCGAGGGCAACGCCAGCCTGGTCAACGTCACCTTCGTCAACCGCAACCACACCGGCTGGTACAGGTGCCTCGCCAGCAACGAGGTGAACGAGCAGCGCAGCGACCGCATCTGGCTGGACATAATCTGTGAGTGAAAACACCCCCCCACAGAGGAACTCCAGGCTGATCTGTACTCTGTCTTCTTGTGACAGCATTTGAATGATCTCTGCACGTATGGCGTCCCTGACCTGCTCTGAGTGATGGAGAACAGTTGTAGTTTTGACAGTTCTTGTCTTCCTGCTGTAGGTGCACTGGAAAATGAAGATTTGCCTCATTGCCAATAAGTGTCATGCATAACCAAAGTGTTCTCATGTTGAGTGTGTGCGTGTGTGTGCATGTGTGCGTGTGTGTGTGTGTGTTTGTTTTCTACCTCTCCAGATGGTCCCGATGTGCCTCAGATTGGCGTGACTCCTTACTCGGTGACGGAGCGGGGTTATTCGGCCCTCGAGAGAGAAACGGTGTCCCTCATGTGCCAGGCCTCCTCCAACCCCCCCAGCCAGTACGTCTGGTTTTACAACAACTCCCAGGTGTACACCGGGCCTCAGTTCACCATCACCAAGATCCTGCGCATGCACACCGGTCACTACTCCTGCCTGGCCCAGAACACCTACCTCAACACCCGCTCCAGGACCACCATCACCCTCACTGTCTACTGTGAGTTCTCCCCCACCTCTCTCTCTCTGCCTGTGTCCTGTCACACTCATCCATTTTCCTTCTCCTCCTTTCATTTCAGTGCTTCTTTCACCATTTACAATCCTGTGCTCCTCCTCCTCCTTGTCCACAGCCTTTCCTCCATTTCTTTTCCATATTCCCCAAAACACTTCCGTCACCTGGTGCTTCCCACACACGACATTTCAGACATGGTTACATCCCACAGCCCCCCTATACACACACACAGACACACACACAGACAAGCACACGCACACACACCCTGCAGTGCACACGCTCACTCCCCACCGACGTGTCAAACCCTCTGTCGTCGGATTTGGGACGCGCAGCAAACCTCATCCTCTCATCCGAGGAGCGTCCGGAGGAGGTGACGGAACTAAACGCCAGTTCTGAGACCCCAAAGGTATACAAGCCAGTGTGACTGTCACTCTGTCATGACAAGTGCCAGTGGGGCTGAGAGGCCCACTCTTGTCATACTGCTTTTATCTGCTCCTGTCAAGTGCCACAGCAAAGCCATTATCCTCTCTTCATTGTGAAGAGTTAACTGATCTGTTCCTTCCTGAGTACTCTGAAAACATGGCTTGTCTGTCTGCCTATCAGATATAACATAAATGAATATATTCTGACCAATACAAATATGCATTTAAATACGCATAGCTTCCATTATGGTTGTTTTTTTCCAGCATTGCTGTTTTTTCAGGCAAAGAAACTAAAACTCCAAAACATCAAATGCATGTTGACAAAGCCAAAAATTACTGAGACTATTGCTGCTATTTAGAGTTGCTTTGATTTTAAGGCTAATTTGCAGGAGAGTCTCAGCCAAATATCTGCAGGGGTTAAATCCATTTAATTTTCCATTTAATTGAGTTGCTTAAGAAAGAGAAATGATGTTCTTCTGGACAAAAATGACAGCAATAAAGCAGAGGAACATTTCATGAGCTGGCCACTGTCCCATCCTCTGAATGATTCAGTTACTTTTTGACAGACCTGAGCAGGCACATGCCAGAAAGTAATATTATCAGGCCATTGGCAATGAGCACCATTGTTGATACCATCAGAAAAAAGTCAGTCATGTTTCCATTGGTCCTATTTCAGAAATTGCCAAGAGCAATTTCATCACTCAGATGGATTGGCAGGAAATGGAAGGGTGTGCTTGGCCCTCTGTTAGATTCATTTATTCTGCTTGAATGACCTAGACTCCATTTCCCAGGATCCTCTGCTCTCTGTTACACTATGACCCTGTCCCCGCAGATCCGCCAGATGGAAATCCCACTTGCACTGTCCTCCCCACCAACAACTACACTGACCTGGCCCTCTGGTGCTCCTGGGTAGGGGGTAACCCTTCGGCTACCCTTTTCTGGAACCCCACTCCGGTCAGTGCAGATACGCAGGGGCGCTCCCACACCAACGCTACCCTGATACAGCCCGGCTACCAAACCAGGGACGGCTCCACGTTCACCTGCATGGGCTCGCATGTGGCACTGAACTCCACCTCCGGCTGTAACGTGACTGCATGTGAGTGCCGCTGGCCAGGGGCAAGCTCAGAAAACACCGCACTCACACACATTCATTTTTCATAATCTTTTCATGACCAGCATCTCACAAATGGTATATGTTAAACCTTTACTCAATGACCTGAAAGTTGCTAAAGTTAGCCATTTTCATAGCTTTTCATACAGTTTGAATGTTTGCTACATAAGATATGACACATAAACAGAGGTTTAAAACTGCTGACTATACCTCTCCTATGCACCTGTGCTCTCAGTGCTGCCCCCTGGTGATCCCCAGTGCTACGCTTTCGCCACGCGTAACAATGAGTACTTAATGTTGTCGTGCTCCTGGGAGGGGGGAACCCCGCGGGCTCTGCTTTCCTGGGTCTCCGGCAATGGAGCACCTGAGGGCAGCTCTGAGGAGAATGCCAACATCCTGGTCCTCAGGTCCAGCGCCACCTACAGCGGGAAGGCCTTTGTGTGCCAGGCCAAGCACCCACTGTCTCCCGCAAGCAAGCAGTGCGTTCTCAAGCTGGGTGAGGAATCTGAAGGACACTGAGCAGTGGAAGCTGGAACTCTTAGAAGTTTAAGAACAGAAGGAATGGTTGTCATGTTCCCATAGGCCATAGATGTAAAAAAAGTATTTTTATAATATATTTGTCATTTTTTTGCAAATTTATGCAATATAACGTTGATGTATTTAAATGTAAACTTCCAAGGACTTTTTGATATCTATCTGCATGTAATATGCTATAGCCTCAGTGCAGGTGCAGCTTCAGTGCACCTGAACCGCAGGTGGTCTAGACACTCCAGTACAATGATCTGTGGGGAGGCTGCATTATTATGGAAATGAAAACTGTAACCACTCATCTAATGCAGAACAGAATGAGACTACTGTCAATTTGTGTAAATGTCATGTTTCCTTTGTTGTAGGAAAATGGAAACTGGAACTGTTTAGTCATATTGTGTTATTAGGTGGTTCATCAAGGTTCTATGCAATTCACATCATTATCGCTATTGCCACAAATACCCCTGCTACAGATAGCTTTGCTGGACTTCCTCACCAGCAATGGCGCTAAAGCTACTGTGGAGTCCCCCCTCCCACACCCCAATCACCCTTTCCGGGATGGGATTGCTGGGAGATTGTTGTGTGCAATACATTGTAAAAATGAGTTTGTAACAACTCACACAAAATATATATATATATTTCAAACAATATAAATAATAAAAAAACAAATCCCAAAACACTCAGATCATTATTGCATGTAGCCTACCGGTGCACATTGTAACTCTAATTGCAAAGTTAAGCTAAAATATTATTGAGCATCACTGGGCTGTAGAGTGATCACCGTGGCTAACTGAAACCCTCCACAGCGGTTGGGTGCTGAAGTGAGAGCTGACAGCGGCACCTCTTTCTCTCCCCGCAGAGGCCCCGGTGCTGATGACACACCGCAGCGTGGTGTCCGTCTATGAGGGCGACGACGTCCAGCTCAACTGCGTCCTGAAGGCCAACTACCCGGCCACCGAGATCACCTGGTACAACAACCTGAAGCAGACGGTGTGGGACACCCCCAAGTACCTCCTGCAGAACGAGGCCGCCTGGTCCAACCTGACGGTGCGCGAGGCAGACGGGGCGCGGGACAGCGGCCAGTACTGGTGCTCCGCCACCAACGCCGTGGGAGGGGCCGAGATCCCCATCACCCTCTATGTCAAGAGTAAGAGACGCACTCTGCCTGGCTGAGCCCAGGGCTGGAGACAGAGGACCAAATGTAGTGCAGGCAATAGGCAAAAAAGCAGCATCAGTGATATCAGAGCAGCACAGATCACACACAAGATATTTAACACAGATTACAGAAACAAGAATAGAACAGATTAAAGGCAAGAAAGCAGCCAAGATCATAGAAAAAAGAACACACAGATCACTGACAAGAGCAGCACAGATCACAGAGCTATCTATTTCACCCCTCAAAGGACTAATGTGGCAAATGTTTTACTAATTACACTACTGTTGAATTACAATGTGCACAATCTTTTGTTTCACTTGTAGGGTTATATCCAGGGGTGCACATAACATTTTTGGTCTGGGTCTCAACGGAGCACCTGAAGATGTTGCTTGGTGCTCTCCTTTTACACTGCATGAATTTAGTTTGCACTATGTCCATGTGCTCTTTACTCTTCTCCTGCTTTTTAAAAGCTGGATGACTGAAATTTTTTGCCCCTATATAAAAGGCGCTGCTTTTATCCGCCAGATTGGGATTTTCACGCCATATTTTGCACCACATCTCTGTGCGGTCGTCACCATCTGTTTGGAGCCATGCACCCACTCTTCCGTGAATGCTCGTTTTATATGTTCAGGTTCAGTCTGGAGTTTCTTTGAAGGTGGTGGAATACCAAAGTAATTACTTAATGTAGCTTGCTTCTTGAACATGTTGATAAATAGATGAAAATCTTAAAACCAGAGAAAAAATGTAAGATTATACATGTATATGTAAGTTATAATGTAAGCTAACTACTCACTGGAGCTAACCTTGGTAACTTGGAAAAAAAAACACATCCACTTAATCAAGAACGAAGGCTACAAAGTTACGCAATTACCAACTGATGATTAACATTAACACATTTGTCATAATGGCTATCTTACCAGTGATGCATGGAGAATATTCTAATGTTTTAGTAGGTAACTGTTTCCCAAAAATGTTGGTACGCGAAAGCGCTTCTTGTTGTAATACATGCTGCGTATCGTTTATTTTGACCACGCATTTGCACCTGCACACCACTTATGTGCACGCGTGGTTATATTAAGAATTAGGGTTGGGTTTGGGGCTTGGTCTAGGGACAGGATAAGTCACTTAATGAGAGATATAATCTTGGACAGTTTCTAGCTTTTGGAGACTGTATAACAAAGTGTATGAATATACAAAATATATGAATTTATAAATAAAGGTTTTGTATTAGTAATTGTGTTACAAGGTATGTAGACAACTGTTACACTGAAGTGAATTTAGTGAATTACTTGGGATTGGGATTTGGCTCAAAATTAGTTACTGTGCACAAAATCTATGTAGATATTGTAATTATATGGGTAGCATTCTCTGTGTGACATACAGTGGGACCAAGTCAACTGTGAAGACACATCCAGGTAGAATGTACTTTTTGCAAAAAAAAACATATATCCTGAATATGATCAATGAAAAATACACTGGGAAATATCCCATAGCACAGCTGGATGCATTTTACAAGTGATATCACAGAAACAATGGATTCTGGGGTATTACTAAACATCAGTCATCCCTTATAAAAGGCAGATAGCTTTGGTTTTAGTGCATTAAAAACATTTTAAATATCACGTTGGATTTTTGCTGTTCAAATAGTGCTGACAGAAAATTGAACATTTCTCAAGACTTGGACTTTACACTGACAGAATCAGAGCCAGTACCTGGGATCCCAGTGGCTTACGCTCTTTTCTTTGTTTGGCACAGTGTATCCCGCCCCTCCCAACGTGACCATCAGCAAGCTCCTGTACAGCAGTCGGGAGCGGACCGAGGTGGAGCTGGAGTGGGTGACCCTGAGCGAGGGGGACATCACCAGCTTCATCGTGGAGCGCCAGCGGGCCCAAGAGCCGGAGGTCAAGGCCAGCTGGGACGGACCCTGGCAGATGGCGGCCGCGGACCTGGAGCCGAGCGTGCGCAGCCACACCCTACCAGGCCTAGACCCCACAGCCGAGTACGCGTTCCGCATCACGGCTGTCAATCACCGCACCTTAGGATACCCCTCCGAGCTCAGGACCCCAGGTGAGATGGGCTGGGGAAGGGAGGGGTCCTAGCCACCCACAGACACCGCCCTTACACAGTACCTGAGCTGTGCTGTCTCCACAGACAGACGCACGCGTGTGTCCTCAGAGCAGGCAGTTAGATGAGGTAACAGGATGACTCATTCCCTCTGGGTGCGATCGGCGTTTGATCTCTTTGTCACAATGGAGAGAGCAGCTGGTTTCATCATGACATAGTGACATATATTATAGTGAGCTGAAAGTGTCTCTTAAAATCCGAACAAATGAAAGAGGTGACTTCAGGGCTGTGATTTCTCACAGCTACATTTCCTGCTCTCCAGCAGGCTGGAACAGATGCAACCAAGTTGTGATTAGAGTTTATTTAACGATGTGCACGCTATCCATATCTAATCAGAAGCATGTCCTTCAAACATGCTGTTTCCAAGTCTAATCTTGAGAACAATCGACTGACAATACAGTATATGAAGACTGTTCAAATCTGTATTGATTGTGTGAAATATGGTTGGTTATTCCAGCCACCAGCTGTGAATATGCATCCTTTATAAGATATGGTGATGCAAATTTTATCACTAACAGCAGGCAACAAGAAAGTGGTCTTTGCTTCTCACCATGTTACATAAAGGGCTTGTGAAATACTTGACTAATGAAGTCACTATATCACCGGACCTCTAACCATGATGTCTTTTTGTTTTGCACTCCATTCAGGTGAAAGGCACAGTCGCCCATTTAACCCCTCGCCCCTCCCCACACACCCCTCCCACATAACCCCTACCACATAACTCAATGCCACTTCTCAATTAACTCTGCCCTCCCGGTGCCATGTCACGAGCCTTCTCTCCCTCTGTCCTCTCTCGTGTGATCTGCCTGTCCCCTGAGCTTAACCTGACCTTTGACCTGTCCTGACTTGCTGTCGCCGTATGAAATATTAACCTTCAATCAATGACAGGCAATATTCTCTAGGCAGGGTTCAGGCACAATCCTTCCTTTGTTTGCGTCCTCCATCTTAACCAGCACGAGGACTGCTTTTTGCTGAGGGACAGACTGCTGTAAGTTCAGTAACAGCCTTCAGTAACAGCGTATTGTAGTTCTGGTCACGTAACTGAAGAGAGCAAATTGTCTGCAGTCACATTCCACTAAAGACACAGACAAAAAAAAGGAAAAAGAGCCCTTTGTCTTTGGCAATGACTGACAGCGGTGGGAGGATGAGTCACCTAAAGAGGTGGTACGCTCATCACAGGAGGGGAGGAGCAGGAGCCCCTGAGATCTGCAGAACAAATAAATTATAACTTGGGAAAGGGGGTCGAGACCAGCACAGGGAAAAAAAAAAGAAAAGAATCAAATTAATTACATAGCGGCGTGTGGCCGGAATGAACGCTGCCAGCAGGGCTGTTCTGGTAAACTCAGAGTGAGGGCAGACACACCCACGCTCACCTAGCTGGAAGACCAGAGGGTGGAGGGGGGGCGCTGAAGTGACTGTGCTCTCTTTCAGCCTCCCCGCCCTTCAGTGCGTACCCCGCGGTCATCGGCGCTGCCATTGGGGGCATGCTCATAGCCACCATTGGCACCATACTGCTCTTCATGTACATCATCAGGAACCGCAACAATAACCCACGTGAGTATGGCCTGGATGCGCCCTGCTGACCTGCTTCTCTGAGGGAGTCCCGCAGACTGAAATCAGGGGCTGCCCAGAGGAGCACATTTAAAGTTCGGATAGTCATCCATTTGCATGCAAGAATCAAAAGCCAAACGGTGATGTCACAATGCCAAAATAAAAGGCCAGTCCGAGGCCTCGTATCGCCGTCGCTGCAATTTCACCCCAGCACTACAGTGAGAAAACAATCCCAGACTGTCAGCTTGCTTTTCAAATCAAGTTAATGAGAGGCCTGAAGGATTTGGTTTTTAAAAAACACCAGTCAAACAGCCTCAATCCAGAGCCATTGCTATGTATGAAACTATAAGTAATATCCTGTTTAAAACAATCCAAAAGATACGCCAAGATGGATGTTTCAATTTCCAACTTCATAAAACGATCAGCAAAGGACATAAACTTCCACCAGTCTGTGTGAAGAACCAAATCTGACATGTTTAAACGTCATCCTCTGATTAACAGTGTGACAACTGCTCCATGAAACAGGCGGAATCTGATTTGTATTACAGGTTACTTGATTAATGAACAGGTGTGTTCCTTCGCACTCCTACCACAACAATACAAGCTGCGTACAATGTTTAGCACTAAAGAACCGTGGCAGCAAATCAGCATTTCAGCATGGCTGAGCCAGAGCAGCTGTCATTACCTCGTTCTATTGTGACATACTAGGCTAGTTACTGCGCAGAGCAATAATTAGCCAGAGCAACACAACTCCGCTGTTGTTGAAGAAAAGATTGGATTGCCACCAGCAGGAATTCAAACAGAAAAAGCACAACTCAGACAAGCAGACACACAATAACAGTGAGTCATCAATAGTCAGTAAATTCAGATGCATCACACTAAATGTGTTTGGGCCTTTGGCTTGTGTTTGGTCCTGAACACTCATGACCATGGTTTTGTTATCTCAGAAATTGCCTGTGTGTCCAAGCCCACAAGAATGGGCTGGTGTAATGCTTACATTGGGTAACTCTTTAATAAACACATTCACACCAATGGTAACACATGCTTGATTAATGCCAACACAATCAAAACAGTCACATTCCAAACGAAAGGTTGAACCTGTATTCACACGCATAGAGTATAGAATAAAGGACAGGTCTGGATTTATGAACAGAGGATCCTCTTCAGTGCATGAGGCTCCGCTTTTGAATACTTGCAAATGATGCCTGTCCCCGCAGCAGTAGCAGACCAGCCACGTCTGAATTCCAGAAGGAGTGAGGTTCCCTACAATACTGTGCCATATGCTGCCGTGCAGATTATGAATTGAGTGTTTTGTGCAAAACCACAATTTCACTGTAAATGAAACATTATTTTCTCTTCACTCTTCCAGGTCTTCATGATATGATCTTTGGATTGTAAGTATGACAACAATTTAACAATACCATTCATAATCACTATGCTCACTAAACAATATTATCAAATCATATTACTTTCCAAATAACTGTTCAAAACAGAAGTTTATATGTAACTGTATGCATCCCCTGTTGTATTCCAACTTTTGTGTTTGAGAGCTCAAAAGGTGAATGGCCAAAACTTACAGAAGATGGATGGTTTGATCAGGGCCAGTTGTACTGATTTTAAGAACAAACTGTTCTCTACCTTCAAAGACGTTGCAAAACAGTGAAGTATGTGTTTCCAGGCAGCACAGCCAGTCCAGGGAGAACATCAACTTCCCAGAGGACGAGACTGTTGGTGAGATAGAGGGAGACGGAGGTGCAGGGGGGGAGCACAGCCCCCAGGCCGCCGAGCACAGCCCCCGTGCTGTTGGACTCAGCCCTGGTTCCAGCACAGGTACAGCACCTGTCTGCTTCTCTGGTCCTCTGTCTGTCTCAAGTCCTTTCTAGCAACACCCCATCTTAGTTTTCACGTGCAATACATGTAGCCATTTGGCACACTCTCCTATCCTGAGTGACTTACAGAGCAAAACGACATAAATAACAAATGGACATACAAGATCCTTTTGGATAAAAATGCTTACAGCACCTGGCTGTCCTAGTCAGACCAATCCAAGGTTAAAGGTTCCTGTCTCGTTCTCCTTTGTGCCACACAACCCCCACTGCTGCAAAAGAGATCTGCCTACAAAGTGGTTATTTGACACCACGAGTATATTTCTATGTAGGAGGGAGCTGCGTTCCGCACAAGCAGGCTCTCATTTAAGGCACTCCTTGGCATCTTTTCCAGAGCCAGCGGCGGCATCAGCCAGCCCCGCCTCCGCATCACAAGGCCCACCCACTGGAGATGACGACGAGCCTGTCAATGTTACCATTACTGTCATGGCTACCAGCTGAGGACCTGCCAAGAAAGGCTATATACTCCAGTCTCTTCACCACACCCTAAGAAAGACATACTGACTGTGGAACACTCTGATGTTTTCCATGTTTTATACACTCAGAGAAAGACTGTTTGAGCATCAGTCCTATCCTAAATCTGATGCACAGATGCACAAGTTTTTCGTAGGCTCTTGATATCCTCATGTCACATAAAAAAATATTTTCTACAAAAGGAAAAATAAATTTCCTGAAAAGAATAGCAAATTAAATTTTGACTGATTAAAAATCTCTTTCTCTGAACCAATTTATTTTTCTTACAAAGACATGTATTTGTTAAATAAAATATGTTTAAAGAAAACTGGAAACCTCCCACTTGTAGTCTCATGCAAAAATATACCTTAAGGTAATAACAATCAACCTTCTTTTGAAAGAATATTGATAGCATATCAAAGATTGAGGTCTTTTCTGAAATTTAGAAAATACTTATATTCTGTTATTCTGTCATCCCCTCACATAATTATTCGCTTCAGGACACTGACATTCTCACAGTAGGATATGAGACCGTGGCTTCAAATGATAGGAAACAGTTCTCTGGGCATGGGTTCAAAAAAAGACTGCAATTTACCTGAATTCTGTAACACGCTCCTCTATGCCTGAACGTGATCATCTATCCTGAAAAAAACACTTAAACAACCTTTTCATCTTGCAAGGTTAAGACAAAAGTGGAATTGTCTAGAGGTGAAGACTACTGTATGCGATATATTTGATTTTTGTTAAGAATTCCAGTTCTCAGCTTGAGAGTAAGATGGAGATCAAGCACCAGTTTCCTCAGGAAACTGGCAACCTTAATTAAGCTGTAACCTCTCTGGTGGATCTTTTATATTTGAACCTGGTTAGTTCTGACTGTAATGCTTATTTGACATTAACTGCAACAGACTGTGCAAAAGATCTCTCTCTGTGTATGCAGTGCCACCAAGGCCCTGCAGGTAGAGCAGGTGACAGGTGGAAACTAACATTACAGCACATGGAGAGATATTTTTGTACATAATGCAGTGGCTAAAATGTGTCACATCTATCTCATAATGACTCAGTGTTTTGCTACTGCCTCTTGTTAATATGAGGGCCCATTGTTATATTTTGAATCTCTTCCTGTTTTCAAGAGCTATTCAAGTAGAGATAACACTGCTGACATAAGTGGCACATACAAATTATTCACTGATATTTTTTTCAGTGTGGACCTGTCAGACCCTGTCAAGCCTCTATCCATCACACAGGGATCCATATCAGATCACAAAAAAGATGTGGTTGGCAAAAAACCCTCTTCACATCACTTTCTTTCAGCGGATCAGTTCCTTTTCAGACGTACACAGAAGTGGCACATTCTGGCTTTTTTTGGGTGGGGAGACAAAACCCCATTTCAAACACACTCATTACAGCTGACAAAGCCATATCATTCAGAAGTATTGTGTTATAGCTTATTCTTCCACGTCTGCCAGAGGGATGGAGAAAGATAAAGGGGGAAACAGTGTGTGGGTGTATGGGAGTGAGATGGGGGGAATGGTGTTAACAGGTCCATTCAGGGTAAGGGGGAACGAATTCCAGGACGGACAATGGACACCCTTGTTTCCTGGGGGCTCTTAATGAAGGGGCGGCACAGAGATGGGGAGTGTCGGGCCAGGAGAGGGGCCGTCCAGGCTGACAGATGGAGGGGGGGAGAGAAGAATCAGATCTTTTTGAGACAGTCCCGATCATATCTCCCCATCACATCAGCTGCCCCTGGCCTCTGTCAGCATCTCAACCATTTCTTTAAAAAATCTTTTGTCACTTCCTTTTCCCGTTCATCCTTTTCTTCTTTCATTTTTCTCCTCCAGGAGGACCGTAATCCGAACCACGTCGAAATGCACAAAGGTCCCCTTTAATCCGCTTAATCCCCTTTCCATCAGTGGCGGATAACAAACCGAGCTCAGCTCCTATCTATCGGTATCTGTCTGCCAATCTCCAGGGCCGTTACTTCCTGACGCGAGTCACAACAGACTTAGATAATCTCAAATCTCAACACTTTCTTGCCCTTAGTCAAGAGCCCAGGCACAGCCAAAGGCAAGAACCAACCCTTTACCAGTCGGTTTCAGACGGATTAAACCGTCACGCTCCTGCAAGAACAGGCAGACAGACAGACAGACATATGGGTGGAGATGGGCAGGAGGTTCGACGCCAGAAGAACAGACATACGTGGGACTGCCAACCTCAGGGGGGCAAAGAGGAGGGAGGCTGGACTCCAAAAACTCCTCCAACAGAATGTCTTGTGTGACAGTTAAGTGGCAGGCAGCGAGGCTGGTGGATGCCAGGAATAGCCGATGTGCCGCCAGGTAACATGGTTGGGCGAGCCTAAGCCTGAGAGCGGGCACACAACCCTGGCACCACCACTGGCAGACTGGCTCCAAACCACCTTCCCCAGCTCCCTACCAACCCAAGCCAGCACTCACCGCACCCTCGGTCGCAACTAATACAGCCAACTGACAAGACACTGACTTCAAAGGCACCATGTTCTGAAATGCGCCAACCTTTCAAAGAGAGGTTACATTCAAGCATGCTGCAACGCAAACTGATAAGTTTGTTGCATCCCATCATATCTTGTGTTTTGAATTGTGCTCTGAGCACCTCAGGAGCTCTCAATAAAATAGTCTGTTTATGTACGAGTAACAATGGAACAAGTTGTTGCAGCTGTAGTTTATTTCTCAGCTACTCATTTATTATCTCGGGCCGCTAAAGTTTTACTAGGAGCACCAGACCTACATGAAAATTCAAATCTGTGATCCCAGACTGCTTCTCTAGAGTGAAAATCCCAGTGGACACACAGGTTTATTATGTACTAAACTGTTATGTACCACACATGCCATTTTATTACTGGGCATTTCTTGTAAGCAAATCCTTCGTCGATGATGTCACAAATGGGAATGTGATTATTGGTGTTTACAATCTGACCTCAAGTCAAGTGCTGATGGGATCCAATCGAGAATCACAAGATATAACCGAATCTCTGAAATACACCCTTTTTACCTTGTGTTCGAAAAACAAAACAACTCAATGCACTCTTTGGAAGTGACTGGTAGGTAGGACTTCATGACAAGCTTAATGGGTGAGGCTGCTACAAATGACTGCATTTTGCTGAATGGAGCAAAATTATTAGTTTTGATTGGTTTACAGTGAATACATTAAGACATTTATGAGACCTATCTTTGGGCGCACAAGCACCATCAAGACTCACAAATGAACAACAGAGCATTAAGCATTACATGAGATTTGCTGCGAGAATTGTTGCCAGCACCCTTAACCGTGTGAAAAAAATGAGACCAATCACAGTAAAGGTCATCAAAATATGCTCCCTGAAAGAGCCCAATCAAAAACATTCTGCACATATATGTATTTTTGCTGCTTAAATTTCTCATTGTCGCACAGTGAATCTGACATACAGGCAGCCAGACAGTTATGCCAGGAAAGAAGAACAGAGTGGAAATAAGAATAGAGGGCTTTGTATCTTCCATAGTTTCTCTTTATATTATTACAAAACTTTATACATAACAGGGCTAAACTCCACACTGTGTGGACAGCACGATAAAGAAACAAAACAAAAAAAAAATAGAAAAGCATTTCTCCTCAAAAAGCATAAATAATATAAGACAAACTTTTTTTCTTAAAACAGATACATTCATATGAAATAATATTTTACTACTACAAAAAATAAATAAGCTGTCTAAAGAGTTTTTGTTCTCATTTAAAATCTTGTGGTTGCAGTTAGGAGTCTCTGACTTGTCCGTCCCAGCTCTGACCGCAGTCTGTATTGTGTCCTTTGTCACAATGTCATAAAAAGTCTGTGGCTGTGCCAGAGCTGGTCCTCTCCTTCCCCGTTCCTGCTGCTCCTTGCCCTTGCTTGCTTGCTCCATTTGTGTGTGTGTGTGTGTGTGTGTGTGTGTGTGTGTGTGTGTGTGTGTGTGTGTGTGTGTGTGTGTGTGTGTGTGTGTGTGTGTATACATGTAAGTATTTGCATGTTTGTGTGTGTGTATATGCATGCACACTCGGGCATGTGTTCTGTGTATATATGCATGTATGCATGTGTGTTTGTGTATGCACGTGTGTGTGTGTATGTGTGTGCATGTGTGTGTACACTTCTGCACATGTGTGTGCTCAGGTCTCCTGCAGCGGTGGCTGTATGATGTCCCCCGTGAGGCTGCTGGTGGAGTCCCAGCCTGTCTTGTCGTTACAGTCCAGTTCAGACAGACTCAGGCACTCCCAGCGGGACACGGGCCCTTCCGACTCCTCCTGCTGTGGCTCCTTGCCTGTCACACGCAGAGAGGGGGGACCGCCTCGTTATTCAATGCTATGTCCTGCCATGTTTTTGCAGCATTCCCCAAGGAGATTCTTACACAGGGCCAACAAATAAATCCTGCTTGGTTGAGCTGTAATATCCTTCTAAACTGACCCCCAAGATATCCCTGCCCTTTAGTATTCGTGCTTCTATTTTTAAAGGATTTGAACTGCTTTATTAACTATATTTCACAGAATACTACCCTCCTTACATTAGGAAAATACACAGAATTTAAGCTGTGGTAATGTAAATTTATTAACAAAAGAAGCCAATTAGCCACTAACAGAAATAAATTAAACTTCCTAGCTACAAAAGGAAAAAATGGACAATCATAAAATGTGCGTATATACTGTGTTTCCCTATAAAACCGAAGATAAGAAAAAACAGGCCTCACGAATTCTCAAGCAGAAATGGATATACTAGAAGATGATACACTTTCTGATACATTATTCTATAGGGAAGCCACACTAAGAACGGGGTTAATATATAATACACACTGAACTGGTGAGGGGCCCACACTTCAATGATAAAACTAACCCTTTCCAAGGTTGTTGTAAAAATAGACTGCTGGCTAACCTTGTTCCTCTGAAGGGCAGTGCTGGCATTCCCCTGCCTGACAGCAGGGAAGTTGAGAAAGGGATGGGGTTTTTTCCTCCACTGACTCCTCCTCGGCCTTGTCAGCCTCGTCCCCGGGGTACTGCTGGACGCTGGGGGTGTGGCAGCGCGGGGTCACATGACCCAGAGGCATCATCTCTAACCCGTCCTGCTGGCAGGGCGCCACGCGGTGCATCATGGGAAGGCTGCCGTTCGAGAAGGTGGCGTTGGCCTTTGTGAAACACCTAGGAGGAAGGAGACACTCTGCTTTATACTCCCTCTGAAGACACAGGGCATGGATGCCTTAGTTTCTATTCACATTCATATTTACATTAATGATATATTGGAGATATATAAAGATGCAAATGAAACAAAAATCTTACAAAAAATGAGTAAGTGCCCTATGTGGATGATCATTGCGTGTTCTGTATTTTGTGCAGCAAAACATAACCATATCAAATCCTTTTTTACCAAGGGGAGATGTAGAACATACATTTCAAAATGTATATCAATTCATAGTAGTCCACATTATACAACAGCTTCTACTAGTAAGCACATTACACTCGAATCACTTACACAAACAAGGGAATTGTAATCGATATAATTGTAAACCAAGCAAGCAAAACAATGTCTTATGAGACCACTACTATTTGTTTATACCACCTGCATGCTTTAATGAAAAGCTAAATGTAAAAAACACAAGCACTCTGTGTGACTGTCCACAGCCCTCCTCATCCTGTAATTGTGACTAAGTCTTGACTGAATGCGGGCAACTGACAATGGTGCAGTTCAGCTGTGTGTTCTCCATTGCATTCCCCCTGCGCTCTGCCGCTTGCAACACAACCAGCTGTTTCAAACACACACACACACACACACACACACACACCCCTCATAATTTTCCATTCATAAAATAAGAGACATCTAAACCCAGGAGCGACTTCAAGAGCCCCGCCCCCTTTGCTGTAATCAAACATTGCCCCCCAAGCCCCCCCCCCCCCCCCCCCCCCCCCCCCCCCCCCCCACTGCTTGGAGAGGTAAATAAACAGAGGGCTCATTAAGACCGGTGGCTGGGTGCGTGCAGTGTAAACTGTTAGGACCCGAGTCACTAGAGTACATAAACAAGCCTAGCGGGCCTGAGAGGGCGAAACAGAGAGGGAGAGAGAGGGGAGGGGCGAGGGGGCCGATGCAGAGACAAGGCCAGGACAAATCAGCAATACTGGGACAGGAGGAGGAGAGGAGAAGGAAGGCAGGAGAGAGGGATAGGTCCTTGTACAATCTGTTTTTTCAGCTGATGAACAACATGACAGCACAGTAGAGCTCAACAGGTTCACAAAAAGGACGCTAAATTTGCTCACGCTTCACACTGCAGTGAACTTGTACCTGTGCAATTACACTGGTACATCGACCATACATGTTCACATAATCGCTTGTGAGTCATTCAATGAGAACTTAATATCGCCTTCCTATTGAACATTTTCATCATTCATCATATTCATCATTTCTGTTTGCACATCCCCGTTTTCGTGTATCACACATTTAAATTAAAGCCCTTTGTACCTACAAACTGTGTATAGTCTGAACTGGACTACAAGTCCACAAGATTACTCTACTCTGATAGGGTTAGCATTTGTCTGATTGCTAGGTCATCCACCTATTTTCAGTCTAAGTTTAGATCCTAGTATTATTTGCCAAGTACACTAGAGTAGTTGTATTGTGTGTGGAAAAGTACACTCTGGGAAAGTGCTTGGCCAGAATTCCCACACACACACACCAATAAGATGGCCTTTACCTGGCAGATCTGCGTATGCTCAGTAGGTCCAACCAATCACAGCGGGTGACTTCAAAGGCATGCTTGTACATAACATGGCAAATCGTTCCAAAATTCCACATCCAATCCAGTTCAGTTAGTTGATCAGCCTTCCTCTTACCTGTTATTGTTGCAGAAGTTCTGGCAGCTCATACAGTCGGAGGGATCTGATTGGGGCAATGCAGTGTACATTCCACCTCCCTGCCAATGAAACGAAGGGAATTATGGTTAGTAACAGCCCCTATGATTGAGAGGAAAAGTGTAGACACTGCAGGACAGTTAGTGGGGATGGAGGCTCACATTGTGATGGTGGTGGGGGTGGGAGTGCTCGTACTCCAGGGTGCCGTGGGGCAGGGGGCCATCGTGGCCATGGGGGTGGGCAGAGGGGTAGAGCGGCCCCGTGCCATTGAGCAGCGCCAGGCCGTTGGGCAGCTTGTGGTGCAGGTGGGGGCAGCCAGGGGGCGCCATGGGGCCGCCGTGGCCGTAGCCGCCGTGGACGCTGCCGTTCATGCGGCCGGTGTACTCCAGCACGTGCCCGTTCATCTCTGCAGGCTGGTACAGGTAACCCGGCGGGTCGTACTCTGCGGGGGGAGGGGGAGGGAGAGCGGCGGTCAGATGGGGACACCACGCACCCCTGGAGCTTTTGTTTGTGCACAGGTCAGACTTGTTGCGACAGGTAATAAATCTCACAACTGACTGTAGCCCCTGAGCATTAGGCTGCTGAACGCCTTTGACCCCCGGACCGGTAACTACTGAACACTAGGCAGTGTGAACCTTTGGCAGTGCGTGTCAACACAGATTACATACAGTACACATAATGTATAGCATTCACTCATCAATCAGAATAGCCTGATTCAGTATGACTATATGATATACAAAAACTCATAACAAGGACAAAATAAAGTGTGAAAATATTTACTTAGACAATGCGCACTGATTAATAAATCAGTAATGTTAAGTAAATCTTTGATAGCTTTGCAGTACAATGGGAAATAAACCACCTCACAATGTTGAAGCAATGCACCTCACTCACTCAGTGAGTCAGAAATCATGGATATCAACTGTATGAAAGCACTGGAACATAACAGGAGTCAGGGAGAGCACGGGTGTTATAGGCTCATGTCCATGAATGGTTTCACAGCGTGAGAACACGCAGCAGGTCCGGCAGGTCCAGGACTGACACAGTGCTGTGTTTGCACATGCCTGCCAGCAGGGGGCGCGAGAGCAGCCCCACTCGCCCCGGTACTCACTGTGCAGGCCGCTCTGCTGCCGGTTCCTCCACAGACACATAGCGATGAAGACCAGCAGGATGAGCACCATCACCCCCAGCACGCTGCCCACAATGAGGTACAGCAGGCCCCCCGGGGCGGTGGGAGGCTCAGGGGGGTACGGCCCGGGGGGCGTGACTGGGTGCTGAGGGGGTACCCCCGGGGGGAGGCGAGCTGCAGAGAGTGAGAGGAATACAGACGGAGGGAGGTGAGGGGATCAGAGGGACTTCTCAATCTGCAAAGGCAGCCCTGGCCTCTCAGCTCTGCTGCCAACAAGCACACAACCATCCATGTCCTCTCTGTCCTTATACAACAGCGCACTTTATCAATGACGTCGTCTATTTTTAACCCATCTTCACCAGGTGGCCAGGATTAAGCTACCAGGTGAGAGTGGCTGCCCACTGGTCTGTAAACCCTCAGCCTGCCTCACCTTTGGTCTCACAGATCATGACGTTGCTGTACTCGCTCTCCCCTCCATCGTTGAAACACTGCATCTTGATGTCATAGGAGGTCTCTGGCTGGAGCTGGCCAATAAGGTGCCACTGCTTGAGGCCTGTGGGGGGCAGAGCAAACAGCTTTTGATGCTGTTCCAACAGCCCTGTCCATTGTGACTTTAACCCCTTCTCTCCCTAACCCAGTCCCCCTTCCCTGCCTCTCTGTATAAGCTTCAGGAGGGCTCCAGCAGTTTCAATACACCAGACAGCCTCCTTATATGGCTGCTGAGAGTTTGTTCTGGCCTGGTTCCAGCATTCCCACTGCGCACACACACACACACACACACATATATACACACACACACAGATTATTATGCAGTCTTGCACACAGAGACCACAACAAACACTATAGATTGCTGCACCAAACAAACAAACACACACACAGGCCTGCATACAAACTACACAGATGGAGCTGCACCAGGCTTTCAGTGAAAATGTTGCCTCCACAGAGATGAAACTTTACATTTCAAATAGATATTTCGCAGATAAATGTTTAAAACAATGGTCGCTGGTTTGTCTGTGGTCGGACACCCACTCCATTATCCAATCTGCTAATGTTTGTATTAGACCTCAAACACAGTTTAGAGAACAACTGTCATTAGAGCATTATGGGCTCATCTTCAGATAGCAAGCACATTGGCTGATTTCTTCACCTCATATCTTCATAGATCTGTCTCTTATCCCTGCTAATGCCAACATCTAAGCTGTTAAACCACCTGTCTCAGTCAGTAACAAACCCCTAAACAGGCACAATACACCGCACGTACATGCACACACACGTGCGTGTGCACACAGATACATATGGATGCGTGCACACACACAAGATAAATCCAGAACTCTTACGTAGTTGCAGGTGACTTTTTCTCAGGGATACACCCTAAACATGCCTATTGCGGTCTCCCAGTGTGCAGAGAGAGGGGCGTTATCGCCCCCAGTGACGGGCTGGGGGACAGCCCTGCTGCCCGGGCTTGGTTTTTAACATTCCTGATGGCAATCTGAGCCCCTTCAACCGCCAGGGTTTAGGGTTTCAGTTCTGGGCCATTAGTGAGGCGACCATTTATTAAAGACACATTTTACACTGGCCCATTACCCAGACCCGGCGTTTGCCGCACATCAATCGACGGCTTGACCCCTCCTCACCCCGCCCTGCCCCAAGCGGGAATGCGTTCCTGGTGGATTTGCCCCGGAGGTTACCCCCCCCCTTCCCCCACAACACCACAACCTTATTTTGTGGCCCGCTTAAAAATAGCCTGGGGAAGGTGCTGGGAGAAGTTGATGGGGTGTCCCAGTGAAGGCTGGCACCCCCTGCCCTCGAGAGGCAAAGGCCTACACTCACCTTCCACCACATCCCTCTTGTAGTCGCTGTCATTGTCACTGTCTGTGGGTCTGTAGTAGATGTAGAATCCCTGGATGGGAGTGTTGTTGTTACTGGAGGGAGTGTACTGGGGAAGAGAGAGAGACATTTGCGCGTTCTCATCAGACCACAGGATAAAAACGCATCCTAACATTATATGTTGTATGTTGTAATGATATATGTAATATTACAGGGAACGAAAGAAAACTGCTGACAAAGATGTTTGTTTACAGACAACGATAGAGGGTAACTAATCCTAAGAGCAAAAAAATCAGATACATGACGT
This sequence comes from Megalops cyprinoides, assembly GCF_013368585.1. NCBI lineage: Eukaryota > Metazoa > Chordata > Actinopteri > Elopiformes > Megalopidae > Megalops > Megalops cyprinoides. The sequence goes on along the minus strand of NC_050585.1, from coordinate 16,411,727 downwards.
GCCCTTCTGTCTCCCAGTTTTTCTCAGGTCTAAAAATAGCCCCTGCTATGCCCTACGTGTACCGTCCTGAACAGAGCCGGCTAATCTCCCCGGAACACTGCTATAATCACAGCAGCCCTGGGTAATTGGACGCCTGATTGCGCATCGTTTGGGCATGGGGGCATGAGAAACTTCTTAATGGCACAGTCTAATCGACAGCATCGTTGAGACAAAAATCTGAGCGACTTGAAAAGAAGGACAACTTTCCAGCAAAGACGTGGCCCTGGCTGCTGCAATAACCAGCCACAGCCCTCCCCCCTTCATCCCAAAGTAATGCTGCTGGCTGGTTCAGGAGCACCTCCTTCCCCTTAACCTCCCCTAGTGGTGACTGCTGGTAGTGCACTCACAGTCCAGCGCAGCATGATCTGCGTGTCACTGACTGCGTCCGTGGAATCGATGTGGGGGCCGGCCACCGGGCGGCTGGAGAAGGGCGGGCTGACCGCAGACACCTGGTATGGCCTGGAGGGGGAGCTGTGGGGACTCTCTCCGTACATATTCATGGCGATGACACGGAACCGATATGTGGATCCTGCGGAGGGGGAGTTTTTGGTAAGGATACGTGGATATGCAAATATGCATGCACACTGCATTAATCCTCAGAAGACGGTGTTCCCAGTGGGCAGGGAGTTGTGGCCATCTCACCTGGCTCTAGGTTGCGCACCTCCACAGACAGCTTGAGGGGGGAAATGTTGTCGGCAGCGGTCACCCATTCGGCACTGCGCCCCTGCCGCCGGTACTCCACACGGAAGGCGGTGATGGGAGAGCCCCCATTGGCCCGGGGAATCCATGTGACGTACACCGAGCTCTCAGAGGCCATGGAAATGGTGGGCCGGTCTGGGGCCTCGGGCACTGAGGACAGGACCAATCAGACGCTGAGTTTCAGACTGATTATGATCATGACACGACAAAGCTGCAGGAATGCATTTGTGCTAGGATCCCAACCACACTGCATAAGGATACACTGAACAAAAGGAGTAGGGAAAGCCTCATTTGTAAAGTATCCATTAAATAGGTATTACTCTATTGAGTAAAGCACCACATTTTATTATGTTGCTTATACAGATGTGTTTCCTTCTGTTTGTATCAAAACAAAATTATTTAATCTGGCATTCAAAAATAAAGGACTACCTGTATGTACTTATATGGTTTATAGACCCACAAAGTGGAATGTGAAATGTGTTTTTCCCCCACATGCTGTCTTCACAACATTATTGACTGTAACAGTCACCCCCACATAACTAGAATAATAACAGGGGCCATCTTTATTGAAAAAAGCCATTGTCTTTCAAACAAAAACATAAAGCAATTTGTTATGTTGAGAAATGTGCAGCCCTTTTTGCATGGGGAAATCTCTCATCTCTCTCTGTGACAGATCAAACACCACATACAGTACTGAGTAAGCATGCTGGAGCAGGATGTACTTACTATTCAGGCTCTGAGTCAGAGAGAGATGGGCAGGGAGAAAGTGTGAGAAGAGAGGGGGTTAGTAAAAAGACTGAAGAACAGACAGAACTACAAGCACATACAGTACATATACCCACACACACACATACACAGATGCACGCATGGACACACACACGCACACACACGCACACGCACACACACGCACACATGGACACATAGACACACAGACACACACATGCATACCATCACCAAAAAGGGCAAGCATGAGTGTGCGTCAAGTAAGCACATGTATGTGCATGCACTTGCCTTCCTACATACACTTCACAACATCTCGCCCAGTCTAGTGTGCAAAAACCGAAGCTAAAATTCAACTGGCAGAACATTCCGGCGAAGCAGAGAGACAAAACAGACACTGTCTAAACATTTTGCGCTGTACCACCCGATCAAGAGGAGCTGGCAGCAGCCTGCAAGCATCTGGAGCCAAGTTCCAGGCAGAAACAAACTGCTTGATGCTCTACTTTTTCAGCACTGCGGCAGGAGCCTCTCCTCTTGCCCTTATTCTATTAGTAGGGGTATACGCTGTTATACACTGGCATCTGGGGTAGCAGAGTGGAGTGGTGGGTTTGGGACTGGCTCGTAACCAGAGGGGTGTAGGTTCAAAGCCCAAAGAGACATTGCTATTGTACCCCTGAATGAGGAACAGCAGGAAATGTACCCTGTTAAAAAGTGGATAACACCCAGAATGTGATCTGTGTCAACAACCCAGGGGTCTTCAAAGTAAAAGAATACTGGTAAAATGCTCCTGAAATAGAGGTGTCCGCCACACAGATTATCTCATCTTTGCCTCTTTCACATTAATAGAGAGCAGAGAGACTTTGGGAGGGGAGCAAAAGTCTGCTCTGCATATGACTCAGGATTTAACAGATTTTGTGGCTGGTGAAGTCAGAGAAACCCTGAGGAAATGTACAGCCCTTTGTACTAAGGTAGAATGATGGCAGTGAGACTTTCTGCTGAAGTGCTTAGTACTTGGAGTACTTGTACTGCTCTTCCACAGAGGTAGGCCTGAAAGGGCTATAAAACTGATTCCCGCCAGGTTGTCTTAAGAAGATGATGAGAAGTGAGAAGGCCCATGCTTTGGTTCTTACCCCTGTCGTGTATGACCACCCCAAAGTGTGTGTTGGAGCTCTCATATTCCGGCACCTTCTCAGGCAGGGACAGAAACGGGGCCTTGGAGGGATTCTTGCTGGAGGAGGTAACCCTCTCTGTGGAGAGAGAAAGAACCAGAGCAAGGACACAGAGAGAGAGAGAGAGAGAGAGAGAGAGAGAGAGAGAGAGACAGAGTGAAAGAGAGTAAGGGAGTGAAAGGGAGAGTGCACAGATTACCTCAGAGCATTGCTTCTGTTGACGCAAAAAGATACTGACTCAGTTACGGTCTGTAAACACCGTTTGATTTAGACTCTACAGGAATTTCAGCCGTCTAAAACGAGCGCCTGCCTTGAAAAATGACCGTAACGGCATTTAGCTTTCAAACACAAGCCCAGGGCAAGGGACCATTTCTCATCTGGCGCTCCACGCGCAGACGGTTGCTGTGGACCCACACTGCCACGGCGCACGTACCCTTGCCGGTGCGGAAGGTGAGCATGGCGGGCTGGCCGTCCCCGGCCGCGCTGCGGGCCACCATCAGGACCTCGTAGAGGCTGGAGGGCTCCAGCTCCGACAGGCGCAGCGTCTTCTCGCTCCCCGGAACGCGCACCGTGTGCCAGCCGCCCACCAGGCTGCCCGAGTCGTCCAGCTGCGGAGGGCGCGTCGCACACAGGCACGCGCCAGACGAGGACAGGCACACAGGCGAGACGAGAATGTTAGGGCCTTTTCTTCCGAGCCGGCTGCCCGCACACTCCTATACTGACATTTTCCCTCCAGTGCAGAAGGAGGAGGCCCGAGGCGGTAACGTCAGAAACAATAGCCCAAAACGTGGTCATATTTTCCAGTGTCTGCAGTACAATAGAACTTGCTGTTAAGGCGGGCACAAACAAGAATTACAACTTTGTCAAATGCAATGCGTCACCGGAGTAAACATGCTTCAGATGGCCAATTCCTCCCCCAGCAGGCCCCCACCTCCCGCCTTAATAACCAGACTGGACAAACATGTCTCTCAGCCTCTCTTTCCGCTGCCATCCTAGCCGTAGCCATGCTGACCTGCTGCTGCCCCTCTACAGTATTAGAGTTTGTGCAGCAGGCACCCTTGTGCAGTGCCCTTCATATTCCGCACACTCTGGAACACAGTGGGATTTGTAGCACTGAAGTATTTAGCATATACACGAACCCATGCCGCTCTCTTTAATATTGCAGTTTTCTATATGCTGCCCTAAAGATCTACTTTATTCTTTGTGTCATACGATGGGCTTCCTCACGTTTACGCTTAATATTACTTTTATCACTGCGTTATTTTTGTTCTATTAATTTACCTTCTCCAAGTTGATTTAGCTGGCTAACTATTTTATGCAGCCAGTTTTTTTTTTTACTTTATAGCTCCCATTCATGTCTGTTACACGAACTGAACTGAAAGCATGCATACTGCATTCAAACATATGAAAGACTGCATTTTTACCACTCTAAGGCCATATAGCAAGAAGAGAATATGGCTAATCTGCTACATTTATCAGAATTTGTTTTAGCAGACCTTTGTATTAGAATCAAAGAATACCACATCTACATACCTATTTGTCCTCAAACTACAGCATTATGGATCCAATAAAAATATTATATCATCAACATCAAATGGAAGTGGATTACGCCTGATGTGTTCTGTACAGTTACAGTACCACTGTACTTCATCTAACATTAATACACACCAAATTAAACATAAATATAGCCTTTTACCAGCACCAAAATGAACCACTGTAAAGACCTGCTGGACTTATTAAGTAAACAGTAGGTGTTCAAAAGTTACAATTTCCCCTGAGAAACATGGCCAGTTTGTTTGGTTCATTCTGTACCTCCCTTTTTCTGGGAATTTAGCCAGATCCGTCCCTACAGAGACAAGGCTGGATTCAACCACACAAACAAAGGCTCAATGGTTGGTGAGTGTGCATGACCCTCACCTTGCGGTACTTGACAAAGTAGGCGCTGATGGGGCTTCCCCAGTCTCTCCCCGGCCTCCACTCCAGGTCATACACATCAGGTTTGTGTGTCTGTGGTGGGCTGGTGATGATTGGCGCCTCTGGGGTGGGCAGGTCACTTGTCCTCTCAGTGGGCGTGGCCTGGTCATCTCCTGGCTCCCCCTCTGCTAAAAATGGTTCCTCCCCCTCATCGCTCTGGATTGGGTGGACTGAGGGTGCCACGTCCATAGTAATGCCCACTGTGGTGCTCTCCAGGGCTTCTATCAATCAAAGAGATTGAAGACATCTTATTGGTTGCCAGAAAAAATATTCCCACCCTTTTTTAATAGGTAATCTACCCAAGTAAGTAGTTTTCCCTCACACCAAATTAGTGTAATCCATTGAATAATATGACCATACAATTGGGAAAACTATGACTACACTTATACAGCCTATGCTTCTGTAACAATGTTTTCTTCAGAAGTCCAACACCCATAAAAATGTTTTGAAAGCACTGACATTTGCACTCTCTCTTGGACATCTTCACAATGCCGCTGAAAAGCAAATAGCTTCACTCTAAGAATACTTCTGCTTTTCTAACCACAGTGACCCAGAAAAACGATGATAAATGTCAATGTAAGAGGATCTGTTTTTGTGTGCTCTGTGCGCACCAGTCCGGAAAGCCTGCAGAAAATCTCCAGATTATGACAGAGTGCTAGCGCAATCCCATCAAGGTTATTCATGCGGCTAACAGGAGCGGGACTATGAGTTTATGAAACAGGAGCCAACAGGCAGACCTCGACGGTTTTCCACACTGGGAGCATGACTTTCAACGAAGATTAAAAAAAATATATATACCAGAAAACCTTGGTCCATACAGGAGTACATACAATAACGCTTTGTTTGCTTTTCTCATTACACATACACTGCTGCTAGAATAGTCCACCTGGGAAATTTTGCAAGATGGGAACTATATTATGTCTGACACTGGTTTGGCAGTTGAGAAATGGAGTTTCTTCAGAGGCGTTTAGCAGATAGTACGTGTGCGGGCTCCACATGGCGGGGGTGCCCCCACATTGCTAAATCGTTAAAGGCTAGGAGAACAAAAGAATCTAATTTTGAGATTCAAACTGACAGAGGGGAAGATTATCGCGGCAGGCTTGCTGGACCCCGGGTCCTGGTTCAGGCTGTTTTGGTGTGTGTCGCTGGTTTATTTTACAAAACAAACAACCGTGGGGCTGGTAATACTAAACGAGGCCTTGGGCCCGTGGCCAGCTGCCGTGCATTCCACCCACTGGCCATCAAAATACCAGAGAGATCCAGACCCCTGAACAACCTCCACCCCCACACACTCCAGTCTCCCTCCATCCTTACTCTCCTACTCCCCTCCTTCAGCACACGCCAAAGCTGTGGCTACACACACTCACCACAGGGAGACAGGTACAATGGGCAAAGCAAAAAAAGATGGTAATATTTGAATTGTTCGCTGCACACAGTTAGAAGTGGCGATACAAAGCTTCTTGAGACAAAGAATGGCGCAAAATTAAGTTCACATCTATAAAGCAGTTTTTAAATGACTTACCAACAGTGAGAAAGGCTTCTGCCTGCACAGAGCCCAGTTCGTTGGAGGCTTCGCAAATGTACTTCCCGGCGTGGGCCAGAGTGACGGACTGGATGTATAGCGAACTGCTTCCCGGTCGAGACATAGTGAGATGGGGAGGGCTATCACCAGGGGCCCTGGCTGCGGCCTGCGGGGGCTGGAGCAGGCGGGCAGGATGCGTGGCAATGGGGCCAGCATCGTTGTACCAGCGGATGATGGGCAGGGGATGGCCACTGGCATTGCAGGACAGAGAGACATCGTCCCCCTCCTGAAAACTGCCACTTAAAGGTGGGGACAGAATTACCGGTTTGGAGATCGAGCCTGGGGGCAGACAGACAGACATACACACAGACACAAAGACACATGGACACAAATGAGTTAATGTGATTTTATGGGTTCTCAAAATGACACTTTAGAACTACGCCATTCAAGGGTACTTAGAGTTGCACTCCATGCATTACCTTACAGTTGTAATTGACATGCACATATAACTGGGGCTTGGCATTAAAGTGAAGATTTCCTGAAAAAAGTCATGCGGTATCTGGACATAAACTTTAGAGTAAGTGTTTAGCTTAACATCCCATGCTGGTGGACAAATTGAATTCTGATTCATACAAACATAGCACGTCCAACTGAACACTTTCTCTGGGTTGCATTTTCCTCCAGAACCACTCTCTGTCCCTTTTAAACCATAACCACCTGCATACTAATTTATACTCCAGCTGTAGTTTTCCTTTTCATACCTTTGATTCTTGAACTCTACCTATAACAAGCTGATGTTAAACAGTAATTTATATAGCAACCGTGGGTAGCTTTCCCTGGTTTGTATTTTAAGGTGGCTAATATGCTTTACTGTATGCCAGAAAAATAAGCCAACAAAGCCATGGGTGGACACTGAGCTTTTCACAATATTCCATGAGTCAGAAGCAGTTGATTCATTCCTGTATGTGTTATGTGGAGTGCATGTGTTAATAGATAAAAAGGGGATTGGGCCTGATGCTGACAGCCGGGGTGGTCTGTCCTCCATCATAACCTTGTGCAGCCACTCCCCACATTCCCGTGTCTGACGGCTTATCCCTGATGGAGTGCACAGAGCATGCCGCTCTCACGGCCAGCGCTACACGGCCCAGGCTGCCCCCTCTGGCATCCGAAAACAAAACTGCTGCGCCAGAGAACGGCTGATGGAGCTGTTCTCAGGCAGGAGGTGTTAACCCTCCGCTGCAGGGACTTAACGGCCGGCACGTGCAGCCGGTGAGGTCATTTAATTGTCTTACAAAACCAAACGGGCCTTATGGAAAAAGAAATATTGGAAAGAAGGTGGTTTCCCCAAAGCATGTTTCTGTACATAGGGGTACGTACCTGACTGGACAGTGAGTGTACCAGCTGACCAAATCCCGCTGTCCAGCAGGCACTGGTACACACCCTGATCCTGTGGCGTCACGGAGAAAATGCGGAGGGAGGAGCCAGAGATTCGGTGGCGGCTGGAAGGGGTGACTGGGTTGGCGTTGAACAGCCAGGTGATGTTGGGGGCAGGGTTCCCCTTAGCTATGCAGACAAAGCGGACGGAGGAGCCAGAGGCCACGGACTGATCTGACAAGCCACGCAGCTCTGAGGCAGGTTCTAGGAGAGAGAGTGGCGGCTCCGATTAAGAGATACATTTACACACTTAGGGTACAGGTATTGGAACCACTGCAGATAGAGTCACCTACCAAGCACATTCACGGTGTAGTTTGCACTGACCACGGCACCACTCTCTGTCTGGGCCGAACACTGGTAGTTCCCTGCGTCGCTCTTCTTCACCGAAGTCAGCTGGAGGTTGTTGTGTACCAGTTTGTGACTAGATCCCAGCTCCACTTCCTGTCCATCCTTAGTCCAGCGGGCAGTGGGGTGGGGACGTCCCGCCAGAACACACTCCAAAGTGAGGGACTCGGACTCAACCACACTGAGGTTCTGGGGGACAACAGGAAACAAAATCCGGACCGGGGAGGGACCATCTGAACCTGCAGGGGGGAGGATGGAATGGATCAGCCTACTTGACGTACACACTAGGACATAAAAATGACAAGCAATTTAATAAGCCAAGTGTCGAAAAGTGGCTGCCTTTTTTATTAGGTGTTAATACTACTGGGAATGAATACACCTGTAATAACTGCCCAATCCATAAGTCATAAAAACTACTTTGGCAAGCAGTGAATAAAACTGAATTAAAAAAAACAAAAATCAAAATAGTGTAAAACATTACCTCAACTAAATGCTCAATTAAGAAAACTGCAGTGGGGAAAATGTGGGACGTTAGAGAGCTGGTTTCAACCTGACACACCCTTAGCTAGACTGAGGGTGGGGGAATGGTGGTGTCACAGCAAAATGCACCCTGACTCACGTTTGACGGTCACTCTAGTGCCATGGGCCTCCACCCTGTTCTCCCGGGTGATGGGGTTGTATGCGCCGCATTTATACGTCCCCTGGTTCTGGGGGGACACTGACACAATCTGAAGGTTCCCAGATGGAAGGATTAAATATTTATCTGCAAAAACAGAGAAAAACCAAGTCCTTGGTTATTCAAACTTTGAGACACTAAACTGAACATTTCAAGAATATCCTTGAAACAGTTCTGACCAACTACAGTATATTAAAGTTAGCTGAAGTGTCACATGAATAAACTGTCCTCCCGCTACCAACAGAACAGAAAGTTGTTTATTCAATGTTATGTGATGTGATATTATGTGATGTTTACCAGGGTGCATGTGCATGAATAAGATCTAGCAACCAGTCAAAAGGAGAGGACCTGAACTCAAAAACTGGAATAAATCCAAGTATAGTTAAAAATGTATTTTCATCTTTCAGACAAGGCAGACAAATAATCCATGTCTCAGTCACCCAGTGTTCAGTGCACATGGCCCATCGCTACATAAAAATACTTTCAGAAGAACGGCAAAACACACCTGTGGACTTCTCCAGCCACTCCCCTCGCACCCGAAACCGCGGCAGGGCGGGGGGGTCGCTGTGCGGCAGCCAGCACTCGATCAGCGCCGTGCCACCCTCCTCCACTGCCAGCGAGCGTCGCTGTGTCTCACCAAACTCTGAAATCTCTGTGAAGGGGAGAGACAGGCCTGCAGTTAGGCACAGGAGCTGTGGATCAGGCAAACATCAACACCTTCCATGAGCGATGACTCCATTTTGAATCTCTGCTGTACCACTGCATGTGAAGGCCAAGTCTGACTTGGGCTCCCAGAAACAGATGCTGCATGTCCATCAGGAGTCCAGTTCAAGGACTCTGGCAGAGTAAAGTGGCCAGCGCTCCCCCCTCCCTCCTCTCTTCCTCCCTCGCAGCCAGCCTACCAATACACAGGAAGGCCACAAGCTCATTAAGGACCCTGTTGGAGAGGTGCCTGGCACTGTGCCCGAGTCAAATCCTACCACTTCCTCCAGCCCCTGCCACCCCCCCCCCACCCCCCATATAGCACTGACAACACGTGTGGCTGTGTGTCACCAACTGGATAAACAGCCCTCCGTCTGTCGAGACAACTTCCCCTCTTTCCTCTCATAGCCTCCCTGGAGAACGTGGATGTGTGTGTTTGTGGAGGTATTATTTTGCACATTCTAAGGAGCGTGCGTGAGTATAAGTGTGGGTGCAGTCCTGACAGAGGGGAGGCGTGGCTCCGTACCTGCGATGGTGACCTGGGCGATGCGGCTGGCGACGGCCCCTGCCTCCCAGTGGGCCACGCACTGGTACTGCCCCGCCTGGCTGGACTGCAAAGAGGTCAGGGTGAGCGAGCCGGGCTTCACCTCCACGCCAGGCACCGCAGCCGGGTCCAGGGGCAGCCCCATGAAGCGCCAGGACAACCGCACGGAGGGGTTCTGCACTGCGCAACCCAGGTGGACTGTGCCGCCAAACCGCTGTACGGTAGAGCGGGGCTCGAGGAGGAAGGACAGGGGCACAGCTGCATGCGACAGAAAAAGGCACAGACGAATTTCAACATGGCTATTGCCTTAATGCTCATCAACACATCACTGTACCATGAATCCTTCCACGTAGTTGTGCGATTTTGACATGGGAGGTGACAGGACATACTAGGGCCACAGCTTGTACTCTTGAGTAGGCCACTTAATGAAAATTGCTTGAGTAAATATCTAGCTTTCCATAAAAATGTCTGAGAACAAGAAGACCAACTCCAGAGAAAGACTTTGGTTGTATGTGACAGAGACATACCAAATGGAAAGGCCTTCAATGGCCATTTGAAAAATGCTTTGGATCACAGAATAGCCCCATGATCCTCCTAAGATATAAATCTTTATGTTTTCTAAGTCATCATTTATTTATTTTATTTTTTTTTTTTGATGAAAACATTCAATGACAGACCCCCCCGCAAAAAAAAAAAAAAAAAACTGCAATGCCCAACACTACTCACCTAAGCAGCCGACTAACAAGACCTGGCTGAGGCATAGGACAGTGGACAGGACCCTCCAACCGATATCCATGGTGCACCTTCACCCCTGCACCCGCACACACCCCCTCCGCCCACACACACCTGAAACACACAGCAGAGAGAAGACTTCCTCAATCCCGGGCTCAAACACTCAAAGCAAAACACTGGACAGTAAAATGAAGAGAATACACAGACATAAAAGGATCCTGTGCAGAGAGAAGTCCAGGGAGAGAGTGTGGTAGTGTGGTTGGACGCTCCACATGTTTATAAGCCAGTCTTGCAAAAGTCATCTGCTTGGTCAGAGCTTTGTACATCGCATCAAACATTTCCCTTGGAGAAAATCTTCTAATGCTTATTAAATTGAATTATTAAATGTAAAGAATGCTACTGTTGTACATGCAAAACAAAAATGAAGGGGTGACAAAGCAATATATTTTCAGTCAGATACCCTGGGTGCCTTTTAAAGGTTGAGAAACATGCCAATGGGGTATGACTCTCCACAATATTCCGACGCCACAATGGAATCTACTGAAAGTTAGTTTGCCTCCAGGCAACACAGCACAGGATCAGAGAAATCAAACATACCATCCACATCCACTCTACTCCCCCAGATCCAAACAACACTGAGCCACGCAACACTACACCAAAGGCAATCTTTCTTTAGGTCAGCCTACAAGTGGACACTTTCTTCTGCTCTGGCCACTCTAAGAAGCAGGCAGTCTCCAGCCAGCCTGGGCTTCCTTTCACTCTGGCCCTACTTTCATCCCCTCCGTTTGCCCTCAGCGGAGCGACTGTGGAGAGCTGGTCCCTTCTCTTAATATCACCCATGTCACAGTGTGCTGCCTCCACTTAGGGTCAGTGTAGCCTGAAGCACTGCCACAGAGACCCACAGGAAGACCAGAGAGAACTAAGGGAGGACACAGAAAAGACCTGGAAGGGACATAATTAGAAACATTCCTCTTTCCTTTTGAACCCCCCTCCCTACCCCAAACACTCTCTCTCTCTCTCTCTTTCTCTCTCTCTCTCTCACACACACACACACACACACACACACAGTCTCCTCCTCTTTTTCTCAACCAGTAATCCTGTCTGGCTTTGATCAGAGGTTTCTGGTATGAGACTGCGGTTTTGAGCTTGAAAAAGATTGACATTGGCCATCCAGCCAGGGTATTCACACTCACACTCTCACACACACACACACTCACACTCTCACTCTCTCACACACACACACACTCACACTCACACTCACACTCACACTCTCTCACACACTCTCTCACACACACACACACACACACACACACACACACACACTCACACTCTCACACACACTCACACACTCACACTCTCACACACTCACACACTCACACACACACACACACACACACACACACACACACACACACACACACACACACACACACACGCACACAGAGCTGAAGCTCAGGTCTGTACTGTTGTATGGAGAGAAGGGGTCCCTTGTCAAATTAAAGATATGACAGCGAGGATAGGGTCCAACCTGGGAATCTCCCAGATATCACTGATCTCTTAAATTCTCCAGGAGTGCTCTGTGACTCACTGACATCTCTCATCAAACTACTTTCAAATGTTCTGTGCAAGCAGAAAACCCACACTGGAAACTAGACATTGCTGTAATAACCTTCCTCTTCATTCTTCTATCTGCATCAAATCAAAATAAGTCCTTGCTTTTGATTCCAAATGTATAAAGAGCAGAAATCAATTTACTCTGACAACCTGTGTTTCTAAAAAAGCATGGCCTTTTGAAACTTTTTAAACATACAACAAATTGTGAAGCACTTTTTGGAGGAACAACCCCTTCCTGAAAATATATTTTTCCCTTGTAGAGATCATTCTCTCTTCTGCACAAGGGAAAACAAGTCTGCAATGGGATACATGGGACGTGTGGGGATACCAGGCATCTCAACGGCCCCATTACGCAAAGCTCAGCTCAAAGCAGGGGTAGATGCACCCCCACCTCCCCAATATCCCCTCCCCAAGGAACTCCCTGGGGCAGCCGTGGAGGAAGACGAAGGAGGAAACGCAGGAAATAATAAACTCTCTCAGCTCCCCGCTAATGCCCCCCTCTCACCTGGGGTTCAGGGGTCAGCACGGAGCAGAGAGCACAGGCAAGCCAGCAGGCTTTGGAGTGGCCTGGGTCAGCCCCAGCTTTGACTGGCAAGAGAGTGCGGGGGGGGGGGGGGGGGGGGCAAGTCAAGCCTGTCGTGGTTCTTAGTTTAGCTGAAGACTCTCTGCACATACCAATTTACAGCCACACAGGTCTACCTGACATGGGACCACTGTTGCTGAACTTTCAAAACCCTGCATCGCTGATGAAGGTCATAATTTGCAGCTAATTACAGTGATTCAAAATATTCCAACAGATTAAAATTGTTGCTTTAAACAGACCCTTTCATTAAAGGTGGGCTCCTGAGTCAAGGGTATATGCAAGATTCTCCAGCAAGGACCAAACTACTTCTTATGACCAAGAGGTGAAGCTCTGAGAAACCCTAGGCTTAAGGCTGCTACATAATCCATCTGATGGAAGTGTTAGACATGATGTAATGACATGCAGTGTTCGTATCTATCAGCTTAATTCTGAACACTGAACACAGCACCTTCAATATCCCTTACAGTACCTGCCTTCCCTGCATCCTCACGACCCCCGCTCTCCCCTCAAAGTTACAAATCACACCCACGATGATGAGAAGACCGTAGCATCTACCACACATGCCCTGACAAGTCCAAGGCACCACCGTGATCCCATCACTGTCTCCCTCTCTTACAAAAATAACAGCATATAATTACAATGATGAGACTGGCATTGTAAAACCGGGAAACAGACCAATACTTGGCGCCCCGTGTCAGGGAAACCCAAGCTTTCTCCTTGTTTTTCTCTGCTCAGGGTTCCCAAACCTCCTAACTTGTAACTTCAGCTCTGTTCAGCTCGGTGTGAGGAGGTGCCTCTGCCTGAATGGACTGCAGCTTATCTAAGCAGAGAATCTTGCAAAAAGAGGAAACTGTGGGCATCATTCCTCAGCCTTATCGTGTCTACTCTTCCGCCATCCGCCACCATGAGGCTTCCCCACGGAGACAGATACAGCAGGAATATCTTGTATCCATCGGAGCACGGATCCAGATCCTGGCTGGCTGAACAGCGGAGATGGCGGGACCCATTCCGTCCTCTGCAGATGGCGAGGCCTCTGGGCCTCCACGCTTTTATTCAGAACAGTAAAGGCCCTACCGTGGTCAAGGTATCCTCTGAAAATACACACGCAGAGCAACAATGAGCAATGATGCAATAAATAGCTGTCACACATCTCACTAGAAGTCTTCAGGGTATCAACCAAAACTCCTACAAAATGCTTGTAGCAAATATGTATAAATGAGCAATGGACACACCACACCTTCATGTGTGCTTGGTACATCCACACTGTACTATTTACTAAATACACTATGTCCCTGGCACTTATTGAAGTGTTTTGTACAGATTCCAAACCAATTTTGAGTCAGTCGTGACATTTCAGAGAACCACTTACCCCTTCTGCTATCCAACTGCTACAGCCATTGGAGTGAGGAAGCTCAGAAGGAGTAAAAATCAAAGGGCTTTCTGTCTCATTCGGTCGCAGCAAGTAAAAAATGGCCCTTACAGCCGGCACATTCATATGGACAGAGTCAGAGGATTTAGCACAAAAATCATCAAAGCGCTGAATGGAAATCTCGTAAAATGTGCCATTTTTCATAAAATTGCGCCGTGCGCAATCTCCAACTTTGTCATGACGAGGCCCCTAGTTGATTGCTGGAGCAGTTTTTCCACATATTCACAGGGGCGGAACGAGAGGTGACGTGGCTGAGTGAGCCAGGTTCACAGCACTGTGGGCAGGCTGCCCCTTCTCAGCTCCCCAATACCCACTCACTTCTGTTCCTTGAAAAACCATGGTGCACATCTTAAACACCTCCCAGAGTCGAGGAAGGGCATAACAGTCTGCTCTTCTGCTCAGGTTGTGCTGAGTTACTAGTTTGGAAGCCATGTGGCAAGCGTAGCTGTAAACAGCAGGTCTACTGCTCCAGAAGCAGCAAATTCGATTGCCAGGTGGGGCAATACTGTTGTACCCTTGACCCAAATTGTGTAAACACTTAGCCGTTTAAATGATTGACATGTGACCCATGCAAGTGTCACTATGGGTAAGGGTATAAATTAAGCCAATAACTAATGTAAGGTAAATATGTCATTACAAAGTAATAAGCAAAAATTAGGGAAGAAGCTGACAAATGCAAACTGTTAGGGGAGAGAAAGGAAAAGTGCTGTTACTTTTTTCAGAGGGAAATAGAATTTCAGGCAGATACAGCTGTGGTCCCCCTCTCTGCTGTTCCCCCTGCCTCCTGTGCCCCCACCACTCAAAGACAGACACCGGTGTTCGCCCGTGTGTACATGTGGGTCTGGTTGAGTGGTGATGGAGGACGTTGAGGGGACATGGTGCCCCTATTCTCCTCGCTAAAAGTCCATCAAAAGTGCAACACAAGACCTTACCAGCAAGAGTTATTACGTTCACAGCCGGTGTCATCAATCTTGTTAAAGCATGAGCGGGATCCGCTGTGGCGACACCAGGGAAAACAAACAGAATGGGAGCCCCTGGGGGGGGGTGAGGAGGCACCTGCACCTTTCAAAAGCCACTCCTCTGCCACCCTCCCAGATCCCCCTCATATTCAAACTCAGCAGTCCTCACACAGATAAAGGCACCAGAACAATACATCAAAGACTGAAGAGGGCACGGACAAAAATAGTTCCCAGCTGGTGCTGGTTTCTCAGTGTATGCCTGACATGTTCGCTCAAGGAGAAGGCCAAAAGGCATTCCTTCTGACAGCCACAGTGGAAGGGAGGCAAATCTGCTAATTCCACTGCTTTGGGGTAACTGTCCTTATCCTACACAAAAAATACACTTTGGAGGCATTCCAACAAACCTTCTCTTGATGAATGCTGGAATATTGACATCAATGACAGACACATGGTGAATGATGTCAGAATACTGACATCATACCGGAGACAAGGTGAATGAATGAGGTGGAGGCAGCACATAAAGATTTTTTAAGTTCTCTTAAGCTGTCCTCCTCAAAGCTGTTCACTTCAGTACTTGACAAATATTGTTAAACTTACAGAAGTTATCCGTGTTGAAGTCAAAAAGCAATTGAGAACTAGCACAAGTCATTGCCCTCTGAAAGCCTGACCCCTCCAAACACTTTCCATGGCTTTTTAGTGTCTCATAGAGCAACCTAATGATGCATTTTCCAAAGAGAAAACACACGCTTACTGCAAGAAAATGAGAGAATACATGAAATAGTACAAGAGTAATTTTAAGCAAAACACCCAGAAAGAGAGAGAGAAAGAGACACTCCGCAGTATGCTGGTTTAATCTGATCTGTGTGGTAGGCTGCTCTCGAGCCAGCCTGGCTTCATGTGTTAAACCCCCAACCTGTCTGCACTCGTCTGGGATCCCACTGACAGGAGAGCTGCGGCAGAGACATTCCTGAAAGTCTCCAGCGAAGAAAGGGAGGAAGTCACCAGGAGGCAAACGCTCGCCAAGCATCGGCTCACTTCCCCCCCGGCGCTTGCCAAGAGGAGTCAAGCTGATACTGTGTGAATCTCCCCTATCCCCTGCCGTAATTGAAAGAGCTCCAGCTGAAGTAGTGGGCAATCAGTCCCACACCGGAAAACTCAGGTTATGCAGAAATCCCACAGGGGGAATGGCTTGGATGGGCCATTAATTGACAACTACCAGTCTGAGCAAACAGCTATGTGCCCGCCAGCAATGGAGAGCAGACTAATGAATGGAAACAAGGGGTCTCTGGTCAGAAACATCTCTTACTGATTAAAGAGTTGGACCTGATTTGGCGCCTACTATGGGAATCGGGGGGGGGGGGGGGTAGCCTTTGTTTTACTGGGAGCCAAAGGTTGGTTTTTGTTTGACACAAGAGGAATGACTCTTTCACCGAAACCGCGAGCTGAGAATGAGTCGGCCCTGGTCTCGCGAAGCCCTTCATGAAACACACGCCTGGTCCTCCAAGGAGAGGACGCCGAGCCTTAGATCCCGCACGCAGGACTCTCGCACGCGAGGAGCACAGGACCACGGCGGACAGGAAATGCCTTGCATGTGAGGAGGGGGGTGACGGCAGGGTGAGTCTGTCGGGAGGGATGCTGCGCGGCCTGCCGGCGCGGCCGCCATGTGGGATAGAGGGAGGGAGGGAGGGACTGAGGGAGGGGGTGAGGGAATGAGAGAGACGGGGGGCCCCGGGGATCAGACAGTCACATCCCACAAAGGGCTGTTTACCAAGGACACACACACCACCGCCCCCCTCCCCCTCCACCCCGTGAGTGCCAGGGCTGAGACCTGGGAGACAGCACTAACTCCAGCCCCAGGCGTATTGGCCAGGGCCACAAACACGCTGGGACTGAGCGCTGGGAAGGGGGGGAGGTGAATGGCTGTACAGTAAATAAGAACGATCTTAATTGGAGATTTTTTGTTTTGTTTTGTTTTGTTGTCCTGGAATGCAGGAGGAGGAGGGGGTGAGAGGTGGGGGTGGGGTGGGGTGGGGGGGTTGTGTATGGGAGTGAGGGGCACATGGTTCTTTCCCAAGGTTTTGAACAGCAGGATTAGGAGCAACTCAATGGAGTCTTGAACACTGAAAACAGCACCTGAATCGGGTTCTCCTGTCAACCCCCCTGAAAGCCACCTCTTAACATTAAAGCACAAGCAACCAAGGCTGCCATCACTGAGCTTCTGCAGGTCCCATTATGGCAGAGTTCACAGCCTCTCCACCTTGCCAGACTTCTGCAGAGAACCCCTCCATTATGATGAACAGGCAAGAGCGCTGGCCCGCCTAGAGAGAGCCAACAAGCTGATATACAACATGTGCAGAGTGCATATGATTCATTGGCCAAGCTTAACGGGATCTGCACTATTGCAGCCAGACTTGTGGACAGACAGACAGGAGGAGGTTGAGTGCTAGCATTCCAGGTTACACAGTTCAGCCTCCGAGACTGTAGAAAAATGGCCCAAAACGTCATGGCTGAAAAAGACAGTATTCATCTTATCTAAGCCCAGGTCGCTGAGGGGTTAGGCTTTTCACTTCAGGAACTGAGCTATCCCATAGCCAACACAGTCTGAATCTGCAGTTCCCAGAGGACCGTGCTGTTGTTTTTCTTCAACCACTGCTCCTTACTTCCTAAATACAGATCATTTTCTCAGCGTGTTTAAAAAATAAAGTTGTTTTAACATGACAGAGTGAGGACAGGAAGGAGTACCCCAAAATGGACCGAGCCATTTAAACACAAAGCGTCTTTCATAGGAAATCTTCAGGTTTATTTTAACTTACAAAAAAAGTTCACAGATCAAAAAGAATTAGTCGTGTTCCTTTTCCACATTTTAGTAGCACATCTTAAAACTGTATTTATGCCACACGCTCAAATCTTTTACCTGACTGACGTTTGCTGAAGTATACAGCTAACTGATGAAAGTAAAGATGGGTGAACTGGTCAGAATAAAAATCACCACACAGACCAGGTGCCTCCAAATCTATGTGAGGCCTCAATGATTCTTGCAGGTGAGTCCGCCTACCTGTGAAGCCAGTCAGTCAGTGGATCATGGCCATTCACGAGAGGCTCCATGCCATACCTCCGCTTCGTGCCTCACTCTACCTCCCCCCTCCTCGCCCCCGCGCCCGACAGAGCTGCCAGGGCCTTCTGGATTCCCTCACCCCTTCGATCGTCGCTGGACATACCGACACCCACTCCTGCTCATTCTCCATCCAGCTTACTTTCTGGCCTCTCTCCAGCGAAACACTGAACTTACAGATCATATATTAATATACTTCTTTTCAAACAACAACAAAAAAGTGATAAAATTAAATTACAGATGCCTCTAAACAAATATTTCTAAGAAACTGACACCAGTGAACTCTCTCACATACATCAGAGCTAAAGCGAGTGACCTGTAAATGCAGAGCAATCAAACTAACCCAGATCTGGCCAGCTTCCAATGTGAGTTATGTCCGTGGCGCTTTTGGGTCCTACCAGAGGTGCAGAGTTAGACTCTGAACCAGCAGCAGAGCCAGGTATTACCTCAGCTTTGTGTCAAGGGCCATGAACACTGACAGCACTCAGATGGACTGCCATACAGTCATACACACTCTTCATGAGAGACAGAGTTGTACTGTGCTGCTGGGTTGTGTACCACACATGCTGTAACCCTTAAAAGAACCCTTAACCACAGACATTCTATTATGACTAGATATTGAGTGTCTGTGTTCCTTCCGGCCTCCATTGTGACTTGGGATGTTCAGTGTTAGACCATACCCCTCCAAGAATATTCATAAGAAATCAGACAATCAGAATGTTTTTATATCAAACAATGACAAGGACAGAACATTAAACGTGGCACAAATCGGGCTGATTATCTGGTTACAGTGTAAGAGATTCTGTGCTTTAACCATCTGAAAACAGGCCCTGCCATGGTTATGAGCATTATGCAATATAACCTGTAACACATAATAACCTAAAAGGCCAGATTCATGCTATCCAAACAGCACAAATTCCTAAGTAACTAATCATAATTAGTCCCAATGTAAACCATAATCACAACTAGTCATTGGCTGTCAGTGCAACTAAAAAATGGCAGAGAGGTCTTAATCTTAGTTCAAGATTAGTGTTAAGATTAAGATTAGGGTTAAGAAGATTATGATAAATCCAAGTAGGGTATGTAACAACATACTTCATTAACCCACTGATTGGTTAACTACTACCATGTCATTTTAAGAAAGGTCCAGAGGGTACAGTAACACAAAAAGCATTAAATGGCTTTCATTTTATTCAAGGTTGTGTACTTTGAGAAAGCCATACAAATGTTTATTTGGCTTGCCTGGTAACACTTAGATCTCAGAGGTGCTCAAGTGCTGTGGCTTTCGAGGTTTACTAAACAAACCAAGAGGGGGTATCGAGACCTGACAGTTTTGAGAGCAAAACACTTTCACAGCCTAAATCATCAGTCCAAGCTTGCGAATAAAATTATTACATAAACACCCCCTGTGTTTGAGTACATGTAGATGACAACACTGGAGGAGTGAGTGGAGAATCTGGCAGAGAACTCCCTGCGGCTGACAGTGTCACGGCCAACACTTTTTCCGTGACAGCAATATAACAGCGAGAACCCATGAGCCAAATCGGTGTTCTCACCTTAACTGAAACATCTTGCGCACGGCACGGCATCGCTAACCAACCTCCTCCCTCTTGCCAGCTACTCTTTACAAGCTGTTTTCTTATTGGCCAGTCACCAGTGAGTGTGGCTGCCGATGTCCTGTACTTAAGTGAGTTATAACCTCTCTTCCTGAACACACAGAACACCACTAAGCCACATGTGATAAATACACCAGTGGCTGACTGTGGTTGCAGGCAAATCAACAGTGAAATGTTTCCCTAAAGCCACCAAGAATGGACTGGATTAACCGCTCTGTAAATTGGTGGACTGCCTACCAGGGCCTCACACTGTACCTGCCCTTAAAGCCATGCACAGGCCCCAAGACTCTGACACAGACTCCTCCCTGCTGCCCTGATCTCAGAACAGCATCGCTGCACAACAGGCCAGTGTATGAGGCACCAGGGAGTGCTTCGCAGCGCTTTCTGTCTTGATGAACTGCAGCCTTTCAGATCCTCTTGATGGCGGCAGGACCGCACGTTTTTACTGAGAAATCAATTACAAGGTATACCCTACTGATAGCATGCAGAGAACAGAAAAACACACCATCGCATCTTTCGAGTGAAACAGCCACTGTGAAAAGATGAAAAAATCTGACCAACTAACTTAAAAACAAGAAGAGAGTCGCTGCTTGTGTTGGCTTTGACTACTTTGCCTCTGTTGTCAAGCTTTAGTGTCTCTAGTGGAAATATATTATTACTGCATGAGCTTCTCAAATGGTCAGCGAGTGAGGGGACACTACCATTTGCAGGGCTGCTTCATCTAGTCGCAGCCAAAATGAAAAGCAATTACTTACACATAGGAAGAAACAGAGAACACTAAAGCATTCAAACCCTGAAACGCTCCAGAACCCTCTCCTTTTCGTGGGAGAGGCAGAGTTCAGAGTTGACAAGTTTAGCCCCAAATCCTCCCTTGAGGTGGAGCTTTACTGTTTGATTAATAGTGTGCCTAAATGAACACAGACACTGGGGAGGAAAAAGTCTCATCAGCGTTCGTGCAGAAAAACAGGAAAAATGGTTGTTTGGGCGGGAAATAAAGCAATAAATAAAAGCCTTTCTCGACTTCCCCGGGCATTGTGTTCCTGCGCTTTTTTTCTGACATTCTCAAGCCTAATCAGGTTTAAGTGCCCTAATAGTCATGGCTGCACAAGCCAAAACATCATGAAGGCAATTTCAGTTTCCTGCATATTTTTTTTTTTCGCTCTGCCACATTGGTGAACTTTCATTGTGGCAGCGCAATCCTCACTGAAATATTGTTTTGTATTTTCATACCTCTTTCATTCCTTGCGAATACCGTGTTTCATGCATATCTGAGTTAAGCATAATATCACAAGGGTCTTGATGCTATGATACTATGACCTGCATTCTTCTGTTTTAATTAAAAGTAAAGCCACACATTTTACAAACAAACATGTCCATCCGATTGCTCTTCATACTAAAAAAAAAAAAATACAAACTTCCCATGATATTCTGATCCATATTTGGAAGAGGGCTACAGTGCACCCCTGTCTCCCTCGTTCCGTCGCCTGGAGTACAACATCTGTTTCCACTGCTTCCACACTGTTTGTTTGTTTTAACAATTTCACCCTGGTGTTTTTCATTTGTTTTCTATTTTTTTTTTCCTTTTTTAAAGCCATTATCTACCGTTGGGTCCTCAAGGTTAAGGTATGATTTAGGACTGGACGCCAGCTTGCTGAAACGTCCCGTATACAAACCGAGCCGAGTGTGAGAACAAAGCGTGCGCTCCCGTTGCTTCCTGCATCTGTGTTTGTGTGCGTCTGTAATCCCGCCGCCATGGGTTATGCCTCTCTCACAACACATTTCAAAACAGCTTAATGACAAATCTACGAGCAAAGCAGTCCCACTTAAAGCTAATTAAAGTACAGCTGCCGACTTCTGCTCTACCTTAGCACCACATTAGGGGCACACCCCTAATATCACTGCGGTCTTGACTGAACACTTCATCTCTGTTCTGAGGATGAGTGAGATTTGGCTCTGCAGACGGAGCTTGCAGGACCATGGCGATCGCGGTACCTCTGTTGGAGTTTTGCGCATACGCTACACTCCCCTGCATCTGAGTTTCCCACTCATTGACATTTTTGAAGAGAACTAATTAAAGCACTGTTGTTATTGGAATGTTACCTGTCAAATGTCTCCCCACCCCACCCCCCCACATCACAAACATCAAGAGCGGGTCGGACACCCGGAGAAGATCTTGCAGAATTGTGAGGTCCTTTTACTTTGATCCAATGAGGTCCCTCTCAGGCACATCCACAGCAAAAGGAAAGAGACAACTGTAAAAGATCTATAAAAAGATCTAAATCTACAACTACTTTGTGTCTATAAAAAGCTTTGAATAATCTACAAGAATGAAAAAAAAAAATCAGAAAAAAAAATGTTTTCTGACCACAGAGCGGTTTCTGTGTAAAAATTGCATGAGCGGGCAAGACAGATGGACCCTGTCAGTTTCCGAAAGCCTGGGCTAGCTGCTCAAACGCTGCGGTTTTTAACCCTGGGTATTTTTAATCAGAAAAGTCAAACAACATAAAAATATGAACAAGCACACTCACATTCACGTAACATCCACACTACTGCAAGTCTCCCTGCCAAAGGCAAGAACCATGTTCAATTTTCATTTAGAAAAATATTACTTTACCGAAAGATCTAATCAGCTGAAGCCAGCAAACATGGAAGAAGTATATGAAAAGATGGGAACAGACATCACATCTAAAGTCAGACCTATTAGAACCCTTCCAAAAAGGAAAGAGGGATGTTTCCTTAACATTCACATCCTCATATCCAAGGAAAAGGGAGTCAAAGCTGGGAAAAAGGGTAATATTAATATGCAAGGACAAGGGTTTTGTAATTCTTTTTTGAGAACAGGCAAGGAAATCTCATTTGTTCTCATGCTACAATTTAAAACAAATGTTTAAACAGGTCCAGATTCACAATAGGAACATTTTAGAATACATATTACATTCAAACATTGCCTTACAATCTAAAAAGTAGCGAGGCTCTTGCAAAAGTATGTCTGACTGACTATCCTGGTAATTTTCTAGAGAACTGGGGCATTGCTGCCATGTCCTGTTTGGCAAACACACTAACTTGGGACTGATGGATGTAACTTAGGAACTGATACGGTATACAGAAAATGGCAAAAGCAACACAGAACAAACAGACATCTTTTACACTAAAGACAACCCTGTAACCTCACCACTGACCTGCACACTCCATAAAGACACACAACCTGTGTCAAAGCAGAAAAGGGCAGAATTAAAGACAAACGACAAAGTATTTACCCAGGGTTGCCATAGAAACATAATAATTCAGCTGCAATATGCCACCGCTTCAATATGATTACTTTCTTTGTCTCCACCGGGGGGGTAGGGGATTATCCAATCAGAGCAGCAGGCCCTCTCTCCGGCAGTTAACCCTCAGCAGCAGTACGGCCAAAGTTTCCATTTAAACCTGTCTGCTTTTTCCCAGGTGCTCGGGCTGGCTACATCCAGTACCCTCAAGAACATCCCGCCCCACGAAGCCGGGGATATTTATGGACTCTCAACGCCACAGGAAATGAAAGCGCTTGAAAACACAAAGCCGGGACCAGCAGCTTCACGGACAACCTCTGCTTCTCATCTTATGAGGCCTCTGGGAACATACCATCTTCAACACACACTACGCAACACTGAACGCACACACACACAAAAAAATCACACACAATTTAAAAGAAATTACTTTTCTTCCCTGCATTATATTTGAGGATTATAAAAGGACGTACACACTTTGAACAGCTGGCGGGGGTAAATCAGTATTGTTCCATTGGGGGGGGGGGGGGGGTCACCAATCACCTTGCCCTCCAGTGCAGGCTTGACTAACAAATTACGCTGGCAAGGCAAACAAAGCATGGCTTCTAATCGGAAAAACTTTTGTCATGATATCCGCCACCAAGGGAGTTCAACATTACAGCGCCGCGGGACCACATCTGCGTTGAAGATTAACACAATTACACTGCAAACATGGTAATCTTCTTGACAAAGTTGATAAAAGTGAGGGTGAGTTTCCACTACTACAGCAATGGCTATTATTTGCTCTTTTGAAGAGACAGATAAGCAGTTGCAGACCAGCCATAACACAAGGTCCCCCTTTCACAGAGAACTGCATTATAAGTCTTACAAAGTATAATATAGCCCTACCACACACACACACACACACACACACACACACACAGATGTTTGTGTACACATACACAAACAGCAAAAACAAAAATCAAAAAATGACTTTGGTCACTTTTCTAATTCTGGAATTTTGAGGGCTTTACTCACAGTCTAAATCTTTCAGACAGTAAACAGTGGCACACAGCTGATCCTTTAACAGCGGTCATAGTGCTGTTTATCGCCCAAACCCAGACAAACAACCAATCAACACTGAAATTAAGCTGTCTCCTTTGCCTTCATCCCGGTTGGTACTGAGGTTAACTTGTCTCAGAGCTGTAGGTCTACACTGAGCACTGAACACACCCCCAGCACCCTTCCACGTTCCAACACACTAATATATAATGATAACTGTTTGCACTTGGTTGCCTATTCAAAATTAGGTTACATACCAAAACAGCGTCCGGAGCTCACAAAACAAAGCTTGTAAAATTCCATTTTTGTCAGAGGTTCAACTGAAACAGTGCTGCTGGTTCCATTCACTACAATCCTCAGTGTTTGAAGTGCAAACATTTTACAGGAAAATCATAGCAAAGTATGTAGTCTGTTGATGATTTTTAACAATGAGTCGCTACTCACCCAAAAAAGTTCCATGATTTCACAGATATACTGAATATAACTCTTAGTGCCCATACTGTGCCAGGAGAGCCAAAAAACGCTGTATATCAATGCACGTACTCACATTTAAATTGCTCCGCTTAGCATACCTCTCCCAAAAGGCACATGTGTTTATCATTAGCCTGAGTAGCCTAATCGGCCAAACATTATTCCAGCACACTTAATGGCATGGCAGTGTTTTGCTCGGGTCTGTATGATAAATATGGCCACATTAATGATTTAATAATGCCACCACCAATCCAACAACATCTGCACCCAATGACTTCGAAGAAAGCTGTCCCTTCCCTTTCACTTTCAGTGGAACAACCTTTGGACAATGAAAGTCCACAGGACTTCAAAACTCTAGCTCCAGTTCCAAACCCTCAATTCAACAGGTCCAAAAAAATGTGTAATGGCAAATCTCCCTCAGTCAAACTCACCTGCAGACGCTGGACTGCACTCTTAATTAAGAATGCATACTTAACAGCTTTTCACCCATATCAACAGGAATATATCTCTTTCAATGGAAGTTTCTTAACAGTTATACATTTCCTCATGCGTTCTCAAATAAGTGTAATAGGGAAGGAAAATATAAGACAGTTAAACTAACTGGAAATGCATTTTTGTCCCCCATTGACTAAACAGAGCTGGAGTGACTGCTGGTGAACGTTCTGTTCAATCTGCATCCCACCGGCTTGATGTCATGCGTTTTTGAAACATCTTCAAGGTATCGTTCAGGGCATCTCAAGCCTTCCATCCACATTTCAAATGCAGCCCGTACATAATGGGACATAACAGGACATAACAGGACTCTGCGAGGAGTTATGAGCATGGGGGCCACAATCCCGAGAGTCGCTCTGACAAAATAGGAGAGTCTGGATTTACTGGAGCGTGTGTCACTGGGAAAAGTTAACACAGACTCTCCCACACTGTTCCTTTGTGAGTTTGTGTGGCACTGTTCTATCTTAACACTGAACACCGGAGCATCAAAATTCAGTGTTAAAAGTGCCTGCAAGATAAACTAAAACACCCAATTTGTTTCACGAGAGCAGCAAACAGGCTGACTTTAATTAAGCAATGTCACTTCTACTTTAAGTAAATGCTTTAAAAAAAAAAGAATTTTTTCCTCACACGTTACATTTGCAGTCACTATCGCTGAGAGTTAATCCTCAGGAAGGAAGGCAAACATTGCGTAATGACAATAATCAAAATAGCGCACAATTCACAATTCACATATTGACTGATAAACAACAGTCTGGAGGATGCAAACCTATAGACTGGTTATGTGGGATCCATGCGTGACAAATGAGCTCACAAAACAAAATCCACCAAATCTTCCATACCCATTAATTGGAAAAGAGTTTAAGGTCTCTATTCAAAAAGCAATTTCAGGTCAGTTCTAATTAACCGCATATTTTTGAGAAAACCCACAGGACCGGCAAGTCTCATCTTTGGTATGCTTTAGTAACCCATCAATTCAAAGCCTCTGTCAGCTTCTGTGATTAGGCAGCATTGTCACTAATTAGGACTGTCCTAAAACCGTCTTTATGAATAGGGGACACAGTGTTCTCTTGCAAAGTAGCCAGTGGGCAAAGACCTATTAAATGACCCAGAGACTACATTTGTTAATCATCACAATAACAAACAAATTATAGACTGCATGCTTATTTCACATCCAGAAAGAAATACGCATCTACAGTTCAAACCATTCCCTCTTTTCATCCATTGTTAAAAGGATAAATTCAGCTAATTTCCCAGGTGTAAAAAAGGCAGTGGTTGACAATCAAATTTAAGGCAGTGTCCCTGAGTGATTCAAGTGATTTTAGGACAACGTGTGTGAGAGAAAGTTAACCGCATCCTAAACTCTCAGAAACTTTATGTAGTAAATTGCATTGCATGGTGGCTAGATCGTAAGATTGTAGAGATGTAATTTCGCATTTTAAAGATTATGTGAGCTTTCTAAGTAAACTGTGAGCAATACATACTGTCCTAACATAAGGCTCCATGGTGAACTAGGTCCAGAAGCTGTGCAACAGCTGACCAATTTCCTGTCGTATTAACCATACATCCATGCCTCACTGGTAAATTAAGGTCTTTGCTAAAATCTTCAGTTAACTACCCACAGCCCCCTTCAGAAGCATGTACAGGCGTGGTGTCATGGCACAGAACAGTGTTTGATGACAGTGGTTGTGGTGTAGATCCCTGTCATGTCCAAAAATAAAGACTCGCATGCTGACAGTCCCTTCAGCTGTTTCTTCCTAAAAAAAAAAAATGGTATGAGCAGCACCAAGCAAAAGCATCTCTGAATGAATCTCACCGGTGTGTATTATTTACACAATAGCCCACTCAGTAATAACAAATAAACATTTCTGGGTCCATAGGAAGAGAGGGATTAGTCCATTTACAAATCGGACTATAAATTCAACAATCTGTTTTTAGCAAATACCACTTTTTATGATTTTGCCATCAATTCAAGGTAGAGCCTGTCCTTGTACAACCCTTTCTGAAGGTTCATCAAGGTCCATCACAACAAAGCATCCAAAAGCAGTGAAAGCTATGAGCATTAACGCCAGCGCAGACACAAACGCACGTTCATCTGTCTTTAACATATATGCGGGATTTACTCGACGAGAAGGACTCTTTATTCTAAGATCTGAGAACTAAATGGATTGAGAATCGGTATCCGACGATGGTTAGCTGCCTGGTTTTGTTCAATGTACTTTTCAGTGCTGGTGCAACACATCATTGACTCTGACAAAGGCTGCTCACGCGCCGTGTACGTCTTTTCAACTTCTTTTCAGGACAAACAATAACCGCAAGATGACTGCGCCTATCTTATCTACAAGGAGAATTTACAAAATGTGTCCTTCTCTACTTCCCCAAGCGAGTCTTATCGTATCAATGCAGCTCTAAATAAAGCACTACTAATAATGATAACAATAGCAATAACACCAACAATAATAATTACATACACCAGTCTCAGCAGAAATATTAAGTCTGTTATGAACGCATTGCCAAGACAAATTCTGCAAAATTACAGGTTTTAAAATTAAGAGTGAAATGATCGCGCAGATAAAACAATTGATAACCGTAGGCTTTTATAGTAAAATGTAACCTAAGATGCACACATAAATTGAGCAGTTAATCTGTTGACATATCAAATGAAAGAGACGAGGCATTTTTCTATTTCTCTAACTTACCATTTAGATACAATAATGTCTGTAGTGAGTGACTGTGTAACACTACCATTTTACTACTTTCACACGTAATGGATAGCTGGTTAGCAACAGCATCAGAAGAGACGTATTTTATCCACTCAATGGCATCAACAAAACAAGCTGTTAAAAGTTACTCTGACGTATTGACTTAGTTTACGAGTGATTTTCATTTGTTAGTCAACAAGTTAATTGTTTTAATGTTGAAATAATGGCACGTTCAGGAAAAAACGTAGCGACTCTGATCCATGTACAGGTAATCAAACAACTCTGGCAAGAAACGCCTCTTTAGGCAGTTTGCAAATGAAATCTGTCAAATCTACGAACTCAACACAGACGATCGTATAGATCAAATAATACCGGCTTATCGACTATTTCAATGAGATTCGATTACATTCGAGTGATATCATACAGTTATCAAGAGCGCGCACGTTTATTAATCATTTTAATCAAAGTTCATTGTTTGCAAAGAGATAACAGGTAAAACACATCCGCCTAACAATAACGGCAAAATAAATGTCAAATATAATTAACAGAAAAAAAGCCTCTTGCGTGCATCCTGCACTTTGTTTTGATGTAGCTGGAGTAGAAGAGACTGCTCCAGTTTTATGGCTACGTGGGGAGCGTAGAATCCAAATGATGCTGAACTTGTTCATTTAGCCCCACTTTCATTAGAACAGGTAAATTCCAAACCTGTCTGAAACAATGTGCAGAAGCAAGCAAAACACTATAAGCAGTTCTCAATATGCGATTTAACAGAAAGGCGACATATTAGTTAGTAGTTATGCCCTTGTGCGCCCCCCTTTTCTCCAAGAAAAATGCAGCATTTGAACCTCGTGTCGAGATGTTTAGTTTCTACCAGTTTGACCGGAACTGAAAATAAATGGGAAAATGTAAATATGCGTTGCACTACACATACACGGTTTCAGACAGTCCACCCCGTTTACAAAACAACAAGCTAGCTAGCCCCCCTTATCGCTAACTTCGACCAAAACAGACCTCTTTCGACACTCGGGGCCACGGTTCCCCTTTCCCTTTCTCAATTCTTACCTCTCTCACAGCACGGCTGGAACTGCAGCCAGCCGGGCGAACTGAGGGAAAAACGCATTCTTGTGGTGGAAAATCCGAACGGGTCCCTCCATTACATACGGGAGTAAAGTGCAAGAAAATGATGTAACTTGTATTCTACTCGCCTGTGAGTAGTTAAAACTATGCGGTGACTGAGAGTGCAGCGGTTAAATAAGTACTTCTAACATTCGGGCGCACGTCCCTAAGTCATACCAGTGTCTGTCTGAGAAGTCTGCCTCTCTCCCTCTTTCACACACACATACACTTGAAGTATCGAATTGCTCAGCAAATCAAGGCAGCAGCGCGTAGCCCGGTCGTCAAACTAGGAATGTTCCTGCCCTATAGTTCAATACGTAAAGAGCGTAAAGGGGAGAGGGGGAGGAGGGTAGCCCCAGCGCCGGTGTGTTAACAAGCCGTACCAACAAAGACCGAAAAACGCAAAGCTCGCACGTCACCCCTCCCATCTCATTGCAAAAGAAAAGATCAAGCAAACGTATTCAACATTGTAAACAGGAATGACTTTGGCCCTCTGGTCCCCTTTCGCGTTCCGTGTAATCTTTCTTCATCCACGCCAAATGTGAATGTTTCGTCATAAGCCTAATAGTTACATTAGAACAGATAATTTTGTGCTATTCGACAGGGCGCAATGCAGTTATTCACGTTGGTATCAACTGACTGGTCATTTATATAGTTGACCTCTGTGTTTTTTCCTCATTGTCCAAGTGAAGTTTTTCCACATCTTCTTTGGTTTTAAAATTATAATTTGAAGGCCTGGTTTCAGTGTTTGACATGAAGTCAAGATTCTCAGTCTGTAACCTTACAATTACTGACCCATTTCCCAAACCTGAGAACAGACCAATATTTACCTTTCTGTCAAAAAAATGCCATCTGAGTAACCATTAAAGCACCATCCTGCCACTGTCTCTATAAGCAAAACAAAGTTTTGTTGGATAGTGTGGACAGAATTGGGAAACAGCCCAGTTTCAAGCGTTGACTTTGAGTGGAACTGAACAACATTTGAGGGACGTGTTCAGGCAACTAATATTAATGGTTGGTTAGTTGTTTTTGGCTTCAAGGCTATGATGTTGATGTTAGCTGGCTCAGTACTTACTGCTTTTTGGGGGTGAGGGGGTGAGCTGTCAGTCTGGGCATGTGTTAGTGTGAAACAGTTATCTCTCCAGGCTTTGGGGTGTGTAAATATTGTAATCTTCACTCCTGTAATCATTTGCCTCAGCCTTGTTAACATACAGCCTCACTCTGAGTCACACAGCAGGTGCTGGTTGCCCTCACACACCTGATGTGTGAGAAGCGTGATCCAAGCTCCTCTTGCCATTGGAGAATTACTGCGGTCCTGGTCGGGCCAGACAGCCAGAGAAGTGGACCTCTTACCCGGCTAGGAGGCGGGGAGGGGGAGCTTAGCCTGAATTGGTGTAAGGAGTGCTGGCATTCTTAGCTTTGTCGGTTATGTTGTTTTTCCTCTGCTGTTAGTCACTGCCGGCTTTGGGGTGCCAAGTCAATCCAGGGCTTCTACAGAGAGCGCCTTTGTGACCTGGGAGGACCGAACAAGCCTGCTCTCTCCCGCTCAGGGATTTTAATTTCCCACTACACTCCCCTCACTCCCTGGGTTATAAGACAACTTTGGGGAAGCTCCTGAATCCATTCACACAGCGCAGTGCGGAACAGAGTCCCAGTCATACAATGCCATCTCTCTCAGCTGATAATGACTCTATTGAGGAGCCCTATAAAAGGAATATTGCTAATGGAAAGTATCTGTAAACCATAATGTTGCTGGAGCTACTCAGGGATTCTTCATTGATTTCCTGAAATGGAAAATGTCTTCTAGACCTTGGCTTGGATTCAGTCCTTAAACTGCAGTTTATATTTTACTTTAAATAACAAATGGAGCAAATGTATTTTTGTTTGTGGTTTTTGCACAATATTATGACATAAGCTTTCACTGAAGTTAATGAAAAATGCGCAAGGCACTGAAAAAACGTCAAGCATGCTCAAGTCTTCTGCAAGGAGTTAAGTACAAAGCACAGAACAATTAGATCTGGATCTGGTTCTATTAATCAGCCAATAGCGGCTCAGGAAAGCCTGGTGGTCTGGATGAATTTAGCAGGGAGGCTGTGTAAACAGAAGGTGTGTGAACTTCATGTTACCGCTGAGATCCATGGTCCCTCGCCGGCTCGTCCACTGCAAACCACCAACCCTTCCCAACTCCTCTCCCTGGCGATCACAGAAAACCACAACACATGTGTGTGTAGCAGAATGCAGTTGGCTACAACTGTGTATGTTTGCAGGGCTGGAGATGATGGCAAAAACAGCAGCCCTGATTCTATGGCCATCTATTAACCTGCTTTACAGATATGCGGCCTTACCTCCATCCTCTCCCCTTTAACCTAGTCCCATGAGACGAAGCCCTGACTCCGCAGGGGATTATCAAAGCGTGTTCGTTCTGCCTCTCGACCTTTGTCTAATTTATTTTCTCCTCTCATGTTTGCTCCTGCCTCCCTATTTCCCACCTTCCCCTGCACTGCCCTCCTCTGCTCCCTCCCATCTACCTGCCACCATTGTTATTTTTTTTTTGTTCATTTTAAGGGGATTTTCAGCAAAAAGGGTTCCCACCGGAGCCATTTACCACAGATTCTGCAGCTCCGTGTGCCCGAGTGTCAATGCCAGAGCAGTGGGGAGAGGAAGAGATGCAAGCATAGGGGGCACCATGTACAAGGTCTGGTCTCAACCCTGATTAAGAAGGTCTCCCCCTGCTCACCCCCAGTGCTCCTACCTGCCTCTCCCACATTTCTGTCTCTCTGCAGTCTATCCAAATCTATCAAATCCTTTCAAAAGTGCTGCACCCCTTTCTGGGTGTAAATATGGGGGGGGGGGGGGGGGGGTGTTGTTGACAGAGGCAGGAGAACGAGTTAGTCTGACATGTTGAGTCCATTTCAGGGGGTTAGAGTGGTGGGGGGGTGTGGGGTGTTGTTGGGGTTGGGAGGGGGTGTGATTGGACACAGTCTACTGTGAATGGCCCGAGCGGAGCAGTCTGCAGGGAGCGTACACAAAGGCTCGGGGTGGGGGGTTGTTGTGGGCCTGTGAATCCACAGCCCTGGGAACTGGAGCTATGAGTGGAGACGCTGCCTCCAGACCCCTGGAGTTACCCTCACTCCACAGGGCCCCAAAAACTGCCGAGTCCCCTCTCCTCAGAGTCAGAGGAACACCAGCAATATAGACGTCCATCAGTATGGCACAAACTTCATCCACAAAGGAGATTCCAGGAGGCAAAAAAAGAAAACCAAAGGTGTTGCTCCCTGCACTCGGTGCGGCAATAAATATCCAAGCCAAAACAATCGAGACACCAATTAATACAGTCGCAGAGCACCGAGAACTAAGGCAAAAGAGAGAGTGGATAATCTCTGAGGTCAGGACAGTATATCTCTTGGCGGAGACAGACAGGGTGGGTTCAGGGGGTGGGGGAGTTGGGGGGGGGGTGCGTCTGGTTTGTGCATTACTGTAGCGGGATCACATTCTCCATCACCGCTTGCTGGGAATTTCATCAGCTCGCAACATCTCACTTATTCACACGTCTCCCGTTGCCGTGTCTGCGATTGTCTGAGCGTGCTCGGAGAAGCAGCCCTTGACCACGCAGGTATAAACAAGCACCCCACCCACTCCCTCTGGAGAGCCCTCAACGCTCCCCCACATCACCATTTACCCTGCCTTTCTTCTCCTTCCAAATCAAACAAGCTCCGTGTCCATGCTGTGTCTGAGTAGAAGGAGCTCACTTTCAGTATCTCCTCTCTGCACCCATTTCACTGGGCGTTTCCTGGTCTCCACAGCCCCGTCTGTGAGAAACACACCCTCACCTTTTCACTAGCTCCCATATGGTGAATTTATGCAGTCGAGAATCAAGCACCAATGGAATGCAAACTCTACCCGTCCCAAATGTAAGGCCAGGCGGTGAGAGGTCACAAGGATGAGGAATTTCGTCCTTGCAGCTCAGCATTATTGATGATAATGGGAACAGCACCAGCACAAAGCAGCCATGTTAAAGCATTTGGAGGGAAAGTGGAGAGCTTTTCACCAGAGGAAGGGAGGGTGAAATATCATTCCTGGTGAACCCTGATGTTTCCTGCAGTCTCAGAGTATCATGGTTCAGACTTTGTGATATATAACCTAGGACTGGAGGAACAGATTCCCCAGGTTATCGCAGACATACACACACACACACACACATGTACAATCATGCACGCAGACACAGGTACCCAAGTCCAGCTCACACTGTTAAATGAAATGTCCTAGGCCTAATGTCCTAGCGGTAATGTGTTCTCTCTGTCCTCTCCCAGGAAGACTGTATGTTTGTCTGGAAAATTTTGGGTCAGATCTTTGTTACCTCCGGGGGGGGAAATGCCTTTTCCTTCTAATCCCCTCTTGTCTCCTGATTTTCGCACTTACTCTTTTTCCTCATCACCAGTCACAGATACCTTGGGTTAACCCTGTAGCCATGGAAACGGGAAGCATGAGGCAAACTCCCAGGGTAGCCACCAGCTTGTGAATGGGTGCATTCCGGGACGGCAGGGTCTCCAGTGCTGGAGGTGGGGGTGAATGAGAGGAGTGTTTACTCTTAAAGAGACCCTATAAATAGAAACTGCTGCTGTTCAAAGGACTTCCTGTCACTAGGTATTCCATAAAGCAGTAGTTAAACAAACAATCGGTTTCCCATTGGGGCTGCCCCGTCTACAAGCCGAGCAAGGCCTGGCCAGCACGTACAATCCAGGGGCTCGATCTGAAGCCTCGTCAACATTTCAACCCACTGTGGGCAGCGTCGACAGTGGCCTGCCTCCCCCTCTTTCCCACTCCCTGCCTGCTCAATCACAGATTCCTTCATCCCCCAACTACCATACACAGTTGGGAACTGGGAGCTCATCCTGATATAGTCACATAACCATTTGTGTTTTCACTATGAAATGTTACCATTTTCATTGTCACCATAGAATATTAACTCACACTTTAAAATACAGTTTCTTTAAAATGGACAGTGGTTTTTTTTTTTTTTTTTGGTACAGTGTTACTCCTGTGTCCTGATACCATCAATTCTCTGTCTTTTGTAGCTGCTGGCTCTTGGCACGATGCACAGGAGCAGAAAGAATCACAGAGGTAGGCAGAGACAATTAAAGAGAGCACACGACTTCCTCAGCATTCAGGAATGCACTTTGTAGAAGAGTAGCAGTTCTCACTTGTAACCGCTCTTTATTGAACACAAAAGCCTCACAAAATGTTGGTCTTCAGTTTTTCACTTTACTCTTTCACAACAGCTGGAGAGCAAATGTTCACCTCTCTCTCTCTTATCCTTTCCCTGCCTCAGACACTCAGTGAAGAGCACAGAATGAGTGAGGGAAAGAAAGGGAAAGGGAACGAGACAAAAAAAAGAGCAGGGTGAGAAAGAGAGTGCCTTCTCTGTCATTTCCTCTTCCAGTTGCACATACACCTGAAATTAGTCAGCAGAAAGGCATCAATCACGAAACGATCCCGTGAAGTAAGTCCATAAAGCTGTCAGCTTGGCTGAATGCTGCTTTTGTGTAGCTCACACAGTCAGGTACAGATGATCAGACTAACAAACCTAACATCAGTCTGTCTGACTGCTGAGTCACAGACAATGGCTTTCATCTTAGTACTTGATCAGCCGAAAACAAAAGACCACCGCATAGAACTGCGTCAGTCACGAAAAGACTCAAGAGAAGAGTCCAATTAATGAGCCTTGAATTTGAATTACTTGCCGTTCCAGGTATCATGCAGCTGTTTATGTTATGTTATGGCCTCATAACTGCAGATCTCCATAATCTGGAATGAACAGCACTTTTTAACTAATTTTAATGTTAATTATTATCACATAAACTTGACAAGGATCAACATAAATACTACCACAGTTCTGTAAAAGGTGGGCCATTACTGCTCTGTATGATTATCCTTGTATTGTTACATTATGCTTCTTTCAAGGGCACTTTGGGATGTTCCGTGAGAAAACCAAACCCATGGAAAGATTTTTGTTGGATGCGCTAGGCATTGTAATTAAGCATTTGATAGCTGTTGGCTTGAGCAGCTTTGTAGCTGAACACTTTCCCTGGGGTTATTTTTCAAAATTATAGACATTTTCCAGAAAGCTATATATGGAAATTAAGCTCCAATCACATATATACTGTATACACATATACAGTATGCACTGTAATAGCAAATGTGAGGGAAATGATTGATCATTTGTGAGTGATCATGTCCTTTAAAAGGTATGTTCCTACAGTCCAGGCTTCTGTTTTTGTTATATGATGTTGTTTTTACAATACAGATAATAAATTCAGACTAAAAAAAGATACTTTGACAAGGTTGGAGAGTGGAGAATGGTACGAAGAGAGGGAGTAAGTGAGACAGGAAATGAGAGTGAGATACACAGTCCAAGACACAACTGCTGCCCCCATCCCACATCCTACTGCTGCCAGCACCCTCACCACTGAGAAGTATCATTCCCTCTGTGTGCTTTGCAGCTAAACACACTCTCTCCAGATATCATCACACCGCGTCATAAACGTACAGACACACACATACACACACGTATACATAATGAGATATCCGCATGCCTGTGATCTTCCATTCTCACGCAAACATACAAACACAGCCATCCACACACACTTACCCCAGGACAAAACCAGGTCACCATGCAACAGAGCAAGACAATCACTGGCACCTATCAAACAGGAACCACAACAAGGGTCACTACCAAAAAAAACAAGGTGTAAGGACATGTTTGTACTTTAAATGCATGTCTGTGTTGTGTCTTACAGTTACACAATGTATATAATCACGAGATATGCCAATAAGCAGTGTGGAGTGGACTCTCAGTAATCACCTCTCCTGAGGTTGGACAGCACAGGGAGATTGGAGGCAGGTGTGAGGGTGAGACAGAGCCAGAGAGAGGGCATGAGGCACTGATGTCTTCATAACACCCTCCCAAAAACCCACCGCCCCTCCCCACGCGTCCCCCCCCCCCCCCCCATCCTACAAACTCCTTCTCCCCTTCACCGTAGCCAATCACCTCCACCCTGTGAACTGAGCCTCATACTCTCCCCATTCTCTCCGCCTGCTACTGGAGGTGTAAAATGTAGCTCCCAGGGGGCAGGCAGAGCGATAAAGTGATGGAGGGAAAGGGAAGTCCTGGACCAGACAGGCCTCCTGTTTCGCATTAGGCTTGCAGGACAAAGGTCCCCCAAACGCAAACGAAATCCCCCCCCCCCCCCCCCCCCCCCGGCCCATCTCAGGGCTGTTTTTTACCTCTGTTGTTCCTTCACTCCAGTGATTTGTCCTTGGTTTATACTGTTAGAGGGGGGAAGAGAATGCAGACACTGACAGCGCAAACCAAGACCTATTTCTCTGGAAACAAAGGTTTTACAAAGTGTAGTGGGGTAGCCGAAAATGCCGTGTTTCCCCAGTGGATGCTGTGAAAAACAGGAGCTGCGTGCTTCCCAACTTCCTGTTGAGTGTCTGCCTGAGCCCCTGTGCTGTGCTGGTCACAGGGTCACGGCGCCCCGTTCAGGCCACTGAAAGGCTGTTTATAGCCCAATTAAAACGCAATTAAACCACTCGCTACAGAGAAACAATTTCACGGCCTGTTTTCTGTGTTGTAAAGCCCAGCCAGTGTCTCTCCCACCTTCGCTCCCTGCTCTGCGCTTCTGTCCCCTGACACACTCCCCAACTTGCAGACTCTCACGCTTTCTCTGTGACCTGACTCTGCCTTGACACTTCACTGGAAAACCAGCCCAGCCAGGTTGTTTGCCCAGCCCAGCTAGGTTCCCAGCATGGCTTGGCGCAACGTGAGTGGAAAATGGCTATCAGTGATCAGTGTTGATGGATGAGGTGATGTAGAATCTTACTGTTTGCATTGCCCTGCCTGTGCCCCATGGCTTTACCTTCATTTGAAGGTCTGCATAAATGACAAAAATGGTTTTTTTTGCAGTGAATGTACACACTATTGATTAGCAGTGGGTATGAGACTCTGGCCAATGGGAGTGGGGTGAAAGGGTGGGGCAGGACCGCTACAACGAGGGAGGGGAGACAAAGAGGCAGACAGAGGCAGGGAGAGTTGATTGTTTTGATGGCCCAAAGTGGAGTGAAATGAACACCCAGGACAATTTGGGTGAAAAGCAGGCAGAGTGGGTGACTTAGCTCAAGACAGATTCATGGCCCTGCAGGGAGCCATCAGGAGGCTCAGGTTTCTAGGGACAGTAACACATCAGAACCCCCCCCAAAAATAACCATCCTCCAAGGTGGGGGTGGTCGGGGGGGAGTGGGCATGCAGGAATTCAGAGGTGATACAATTTTACAAGATACAATCTTAGTTCCTTTGCTGACCAGTACGCATTCTCCTGTGACACTTCCTCTCTTTCACAACATCACAACCCCCCTCTGCTTCCCCACCCCTTGTTGTCATGCTGAGATACACTGCCCTCACCTTCAGTGCTCGGAAGGCAGGGGGAATGCAGAACATGACCGTCAGGCTGCAGAGAGTGCTGGTCCCAGAGACCCAGGGAGATGAAGTGCCCTGCTCACCCTGCACTGACCTGGGAATCAATTTCCCTCACTCCCCGTCCCTCCAAAACACCGTGACTGTCAAAACACACGGGCCGGCCGGCACTGGCTACTGCCCTGACCCCTGCGCATCTTACATCCATGAGCTCACTGCAGTCAGAGAGAGCACAAATCTCAAGACTTTACCTCAGCCCCCCCCCCCAAAAAAAATGCAAAGACAGTTCATACCCTGCCCGTGGCCAAACTGAGGACCCAAAGTGACACTCGATAATGCAAAGAGATACAGGAGGGCAAATATGTGTCAATACAACCTTTATGCTGTATAAGCTTTTTTATTTCATTTTGGGGTGCAATGCATCACGGTACACAGATGTTTGAAAATAACAGAAGTTTGTTCACACACAAAACAAAACAAAACAGACAATTAAACGTATCCAGTCTTCATAAAAACACCTTGGCTCAATAGGCAGGCACTCCATGTGCTTTATTAATAATTTATGTTTCTGTTGGTTTTGGCATTGTTCTCTTCTTGAGCGCAACCTCCCTGCTCTATGTATCCCTATGTGTATGAAGAGGTATTTTGCCCCAAGAAAGGGGTAAA
This sequence comes from Megalops cyprinoides, assembly GCF_013368585.1. Classification (NCBI taxonomy): domain Eukaryota; kingdom Metazoa; phylum Chordata; class Actinopteri; order Elopiformes; family Megalopidae; genus Megalops; species Megalops cyprinoides. The sequence continues at coordinate 16,373,634 of NC_050585.1, read as the reverse complement.
ATAGATTTTTAAAACTAAGGAAATAAAAACAGTATTAGTATTAGTTTGACCAAGCAATAGGAGCCTGACAAGTATTTTTTTTTTTAGTAAGGAAATACAAAAATACCACATTCACTGCTGTGCTGTATTTATGGTTCAATATTTTGATGTTTTCTGATGTGTTTACAACAAGCTGTAAAAGGGGTACGTCAGATCACACCAGAAACACAGAACAGCCATGCAAGGCTGTCGGAATTCTCCAGAGCTTTGAAGTGTGCAATACTTGACATGTGCCTTGATGACGTTCATCTCTTCTCAAAACAATCTCACCCACAGTTATTAATACCAGCCTTTCTGGCCCTGGTCCCAAAGTCCCCGCCACCCCTGACCCCCACCATAATCCGTCTGTCCGAGCAGCTCATTAAGCCCAGTGTTCTCACACCTCTCCGCATGTTGGGCCCAGCTGTGTCCCCCAAAAACCCCAGGCCCAGCCAGGCCAGGGTGTCAGGAGAGGCTGCTGGCTTCACAGGGCCGCACCAGGCCACAGTCTCTGATCTGAAGCTGCTTTGGAGGGGGGGGGGCGTAAATCACGCATTGGAGGTGATGGCGCAAACCTTGTTAAAAATAATAATAAATTGAAATGAAGTAAAAGTCTCTCTGAACCTGTCTGGACTTATCCCCTTAATGAGAGCCAGCCTCTGCCTGGCCCAGCCCAGGTTACTGAATGCAAGCTGATGTCAGCAACAGACGTGGTTAAGAGAGTACGACTGCTTATGTACAGGGAGAGATTCGTGCACTGCATAGGATACAGGATCCAAATGACAAACACAGGGGAGTTGAAGAGTAAGGACAGTGGACAGACTTTTTGAGAAAAATCAGAAATATGCATCCTCAGGCTCCTTTAGATTGGCTTTGTGCGCACACTTTCACATACACACACACACATTCACATTCATACCAGGGTCTGCTTATCGCTGGCCGCCACGCACGCACACGCATTCCACACAACGGGTCAAGCTCCCTCACCGGCTACAACGCAAACAGGGTGGGCGTCCCGGGAGCCGCTCACACAATGAGACAAACACTCTCATATTCATTAGCGCCCCGACCACCACAGAAATGCTAATATTGGGCTTGGCAGATCAGCCGTCGGAGCGGGGATTAGGGACCCATGAGTGGCGTGAAAGAGCCCACTCTTTGGAGCCTTATCTTCCCCGGGCATCAGTCCACGAGGAGTCAGGGTGAGGCCGGAGCTCCAGAAAGGATACATTCACCATGGGAGCCAGAGGTAGACCAGAGGGGGTCCAGAAGAGGGCGACCTCCCCAAAACCCACTCACCCCCCACTCCCCAGCCCACTCCCCTTTGCTACCCACTCACCCCCAGCACCCCAAAAATATGTATGGCAAAGAAAGTCCATTCGCCCATCCTACCACTTCTAGTGCTGCCCAAGAGGCTGGCCTCATCTGCTGGGACCCCAGCTCAGTTTCCTCAGACTCCCCCAAACTCTCTGGACAAAAGTATTCCAGTTAAAGGCAACGTGGCCTCAAAGCAGATTCATTTTTTTTCTATTTGGCAACGGAAAAGGGGTGGGGGTTGTCAGTGGTTAGGGCCTAGCATAACCCCTCGGGAAACAGAACAGTCGCGCTGATTTATTTCAAAGTGGATTAACCAAGAAAACGCTAAAATCAGATCTGCTGTAGCATTGCTTGGCAAAGAAGCATGATACAGTTAAAGAGGAGTGTTTTTTTTTCCAATGTTGGAAGCATAGATACCAAATGCATGAAATTGCAATATGGCAGCCACTGTATGAAATGCTTCTCTACACCCTGTGCTCACCACAGCAGATTTTGATGTCTAAATATACTGCATAACCAGGGTATTTTTTTTCTAGCCACAGTAATCCCTAAATAAATGGTCTGCCACATGTTATTGCACACACTTACAAGATTCACCTGGGGCGATGCACCTTTCATTTCAAAAAGAGCACTTTTATCTCCTTTGAGCTCTCGCACTCAAACCATACGGTGCACAGGCAAAACTCACTCGCCTCAGTTTCCCAGCGTCTGTTGGAGAACGATCCAAAAATTGCTTCTGCAGTTGAAATACTTTTTTTTCTTATCGTCCCATAAATGAAAAGGAAGGCGAGAAGCGTGGAGGAGGGGAAGCGGGGAGGAAGGAGAGCAGAAGTAAAGTGGCGGCTGGATGGTGTGGGGGGGGGGGGGGTTAGCGTTTTTTCCTCCCTGTGTCCGCGTGTCCTTGCGCTGTGCTAGATAGATAGTGACGGGCCGGCAGTTGGTTTTCATTAGGCGCTCAGCACTTCAAACCCTCGGAACGCTTCTCTCCCCTGCAAAATAACAGCCCGTTCCCCCCTTCACCCTCCCTTTTACAACGGGGCCCTTTTTTTTTCACCTCTGAGGGAAAGGTACAAAATTGTTCCTGCAAGTTAAAAAAGGGAAAATTGCCAGAGGGTTTTTTTTAAAGAAAAAAAATCTTTTTAATATCCTTCTCAGACTTGGAGACTCCCTTGTTTTTTTCCCTCCCTAAATAAACCCTGTCGTCTACCCTGTGGGGGCTGCGTTGGCATTCCGTTTCAATTTAAGATCTGTAACGTTACCTTTACCTTTTTTTCTCCGTTTCGGGTCTGCTTGCGTTCAAACGGACCCCAAGGCCCGCGAAGGGGGGAAGGGTGGCCAGGAATATGTGACCGGAGAGGAGCGCTGCTTTGTCTGTTGCCCTCGGTCCATACTGGTGAAAAACAGCGCCAGCGAAATGGATCCCAGATGTGCTCTACTGGCGCGGACTTCAGTCGTCCGCGACCTGGGCGGACCTCCGGTCATCTGCCATCATGAGGTGGATGGCTTCCCTTCCTCAGAAGTCTGTTATCTCTCAAACGAGCTGCGCTGTGGATGCCAGCATGCGGCATCGATAAAGGCAGCCAGAGCCAGCGATGGTCTCTTCGGTTCTTTGAGGAGGTCACAACAGCCCTCACCTTGCGCAACGCACAGAGGGAGAGCTGTTTCAGAGGAATTTGCTTTGTTTTGTCCTTTTAATGTCTGACCCTCCAGCACAGCCATCAACAATGAGGCTTGTTCTCATCAGAAATGAACCACTTTTCAAGGCTGGATCTGTGCCCTTTGCCCTAATAGCTGGCATGCCCTGCCTGAGCCGACAGTCAAGGCCAACAATGCAGCGGCTAGGGAGGTGTCTTGAACCAAATGGTGGGAGAAGCTGCCATCTGATGTCAATCATTGACAGATACTAACCCAACAAAGCCATTTCCATTCAAAAATGTTTTGATTGGCTCATATCAGGACCATTATTATTTCAACATGATGGCTTCACTCACTGAGTGATGATTTGTCCGTGAGGCTTTGTGATGGTCAATACACATTCTGGATTTCCAAATATGCATTTTTGTTGGGTTTCAATTTCAAATATTAAAGAAAGGATTTCTAAGGCAGAACTTGTTTTATTTTTGTCTTTAATTCAATACTAGCATAACCATACAGAGTCTATATCTATAATGATTATGATCTCTTTGGAGAAACCACCACTAGACTATATGGCAAAGTCCATTTCACATACACAGATCAACACCCCGACTGGCAATCACACAGCAACTGAAACTCAACTAATGTGTGCTAATGAATACCTCTGTGTTACAAGCCTCACATCAGCAAAGCATTGCTCACCCCATCAGGATGCAAGCAGTACCTCAGAGTGAGGTGCAAATCTGTCACATGACCCACAGAAAGGGAGGAGAACATTTCTATTGGTGGATTCTGTGGAAACAAAGGAGAATGGCTCAGGTGCACGCCTGTGCCACATAAAACAGAGCAAGATCCCACCTCTGGCGAAGCAGTGGAACAAAACTAGCAAATCACGGAACAGAGATCAACGGCCACGCCCACCAGAGCGCGCTCCGTCCCTCCTGCTCATCACTCCAAGCGCTGCTGTGGACTGTTTCCAGGAAAAGCACAAAAATTCACAGCCAGAGGGCCTGTATTACTAAAACATTCGCCATCACGCTAGCTTTACATCTGTTTTGTTTCCGAACGAGAAAACAACACAATGAAGCTGTAATGGGGCCCATAAATCTCACAGGGTGCTTGTTTAAGAGCCCCCGTCGGCTGTCCAAATGCCCCCCCCCCACCCCCAACCCAACTTTCTCTTCATTAAACATGAGTTGGACACTTTACAATAAGTGCGGTGCATGCAGCCAGACAGAGCCCGTTTTGGATCCAGACCTGAGGAAGCAGTCTGAAGGCGTGGAGTGATTTACCGGAACATTGTATACAAACACATACACAGAAATGGACCTCCGGACATCTGAACTATTTTGGTGGATGTTGTAACATCCTTGAATGAGTGAAATAAATCTTTGACGCATCTTTAAAGGCATCTAGGCATCTGACCTTTAAAGGCGTCCAGGGTAGAAAACAAAACCCAGGGGAAGCATTTGGTTGGGCATTCCCTGCATTAGTAAATCACCCATTGCCCTGATGTGCACTTGGTACATCCAGCTAAACATCCACTTTCCATGGTTCACCTTCAAATATTTATTGACCGTTTCCATAAAACTGAAACATTCATTTCAAGCTCCAATTTGACACACATGTTAAATGAAAATTGTTGTGTTGACGATTGTTTTCATAGAGGCCAACCTTAATGGTCCTTATAAAGCTCACTCGGAGAATTGACAGCAATGAACTGATCAGGCCGTCAGCAGGACTTTGGTCCGTTCTGAAGTTCCACAGAGAGAGGTGATTTCTTGCCTGTGATGAGAGATATGGGACAAATAGCGTACATCTGTGAGGGGGGGGGGGGGGGGGTAGAGGGCTGGGTTTGAACGGAGCCTGTGGGAGCTGGACTGTGTGACCGTCCTGCGGTGCGAGACTCAGGGGCTGGAATCACTGCCACCCCCTGCTGCAGCCAGAACATCTGCCTGCTCAGCGGAACCAATCAGAAATGAGAACCGAGAGGCGTGACAAATCAGCTTGCTCGGTGATCTTTTCATGGAATCCCAGGGTAGAAGGAGAACAAAGGCGGCCTGCCTCCTTTCTCCCTCCCCCTCCCCCCCCCACACCCTTCCGGCTTTGATATCCTAGACCTCCACATGGGGTAATATGCTTCCCCCGTTTCCCTTACCCCACCCCCACCCCACCAAAAAAAATATATAAATAATCCCGTGGGCAGTGACAGAAAAATGACTGCCCAGATATCTCAGGCTAGATGTTATTGCACACATTTCTGAAGGCCCTGGATTCCCTCTCAGTCTTTATCTAATATTTTCCATGACAGTAATCTCAACAGAACCTTAAAAAACTTAATGAATGAGAAATCAAAGATACTTAGATATTAATCCTGGAACAGAGATGAGGTGTTATTCTGAAGACCTCTCAAGACATCTCACAACCACATACAGTAAACCTCAAAAAGACTTTTTATCATATCATCTCTTAATTCTTCTGTTGAAGAATTAAGAAGAAGAAGTCTCATCCATGTCTACATACCAGGACATTTCTGCTATAGAGAAATGTCAAAATAAGATATGTCTTGTAATATTCATCATTGATTTATCCTTGATGTCTATCACAGTTACATATTGTCATTCTTCACCTTAGGTCTTAGTCTTCATACAGGACATATTAGTCTGGTTCTCAGGGGACTGGTCTTGGTCTGGGTTTGGGTTGTGAGAGATCAAGTCTTGGTCTGGCTCTTTGTCTGAAGAGGTCTGGCCTCATCTCAATCTCTGCACTCTACTATACCGATGACCATGTGTATGGGTGACCATGGCGTTATGTTCAAAGTGGCCCAACTCACCAAATTTCTTACCTGATTGCTATGGTAAACAACATCTTACCTAAGCAAGAGACAAAGAGACACAGGCCAATTTGACAGACACAGAGACTCTCGCACTTGATCATTCTGCAGGCCCGCCCAGCCCAGTGAGAAAACGAGCTGCCTGTCCTAGAATATCTGAGAAGTCGGCAGGCAGGCAAAGGAGAGATCTGATCCTCAGAGAATTATGGAGGAGGTAATTACTGGACGGAGAAACAGAGAGACAGACAAGAGAGAGAGACAGACAAAGGTACTTGGAAAGGCGGCCATGGGCTCACTGTCACCATAACCACTCGAACAGGAATAACCTCCAGCTAGCCCAGAAGACAGCCCATGGCCAGATAGAATTACATGCTGCTGAAAACATTCCAGGACAGTTTCCTGGCTTCCTCCATTTTCCCCCACTTTTATGAAAAAAAGTTTGATTTAACAATATCCTTAAGGAAGTAGACAAGTCATGAAAAGGCACCCAACAAAATTCCCTTGGCTCCTCTTCACATGCAAACAAACACCTTTACAGACCTGAACCTCCACTTCCTAATCTTACCTCCTTGTCTTGCAATGTTCAACGATTTACTTTTGAGCACTGGTATGTCCAATGAAGCATATTCCCTGGTGATCATTTCCAAATACTTTTCACATTGCATAGGAAATTTCAGGGTCCAATTAAATGTCAGATGTAATTATATGTACCTCAATTGGCTGATCAGTCTCTCTTTACCTCATTCCCTGACCTGCTCTCCCCATGGACCCTCAGGGCCAATGCCTTTCTGATCCGTCATCTCGGGGGCCACATCACCTTCTGCGCTTAATGGGCAGAAATTCAGCCCTGTCCCATCCATCGTTACCGCTCCATCTCGCTAATTAGCCAATCCACGTCCTTTCATCTGTGAGCCCCCGTCAGGTCTAATTTATCTAATTGGCATTTCTGGTGAAGAAGTAACGACCACCCCCCCCCCCCCCAACCAACCCCCTCACATTGGCCCCCTCATATTGGCCGGCTTTGGCCCACCTGTGTCACGTCCGCCCTCTTCCTGCTTCTGTCCTGACCTCCGAAACCCCGGCAGTCATCAATCAGAGCCCTGTCCTCGCTCAGCCTCCCCTGGCACCGGGTTCGAGGCCCTGCCAGCATCCGTGGAGGAGTGCGGGCCGTGTGCCCACGTCATCCAGCTGTGCGCTGGGGCTGGTTTGATCTCCCCGCCAAAAAAAAGGAAGAAGAACAGGGCCAGGAGCCTGGACACCTGGTGCATGCTCAAAAGGGAGGCGAAAGAGGGGTGATGAAGGAGACCAGGGGTTTATCTCAATAACCAAAAGACACAGGGAGATGGAGAGAGAGAGGAGAGGGGGAGAGAGGAAGGAGAGGTGAAGATGGGAGAATTAAAAGGGAGGGCTGATTAAAAGTAGTGCAGTCATGAAGGCACAGTGGCGTGCTGGTAATTTATAGTACAGAAAGGCTTGTAGGGTGAAAAACATTATTTTAGCGGCCCCCCAAATCCTAACAGAAGCCAGATGTGCAGAGATTAACAAAGACCATTCTCTCTCTTTTTCTCTCTCTCTCTCTCTCTTTCTTCCTGTCATTCACTTATATCTAAATCCCTGCTGCACATGCCTCGCACACCTCCTCCATCTCAGAGACCATTCTCCTTCTTGTTTGCATTTCCAAAGTGCGAAACACCAGGCAAAAACCAGGACACCGTATACTTTTGTTTGGCCTCCGACCGGGTGAGGTATTTTTTTTTTTTCTTTTTGAATGGCACGACGACACCTCGCCCTCACTCACGCCGAAACAGGGGCTCCACCACCACTGACGTCACCGTGTCCCTCAGGTCATGAGATAACCCCCTCCCGCCCAAATTTCGGGCCCTGGTTACCAATGTCCACAGTAAACAGAGGACCGCCGTCACTCCACTTGGGCTCAGAGGAGTTCCCTCTTACATCAATTCAGCTGGGTTTTATGAAAATATCCAACTCTATTTGTGAAGCAGTTCCAGGGGTACAGTATACCAACACTGTGCCACATTCCGTTGTTTGCTTTACAGCTCAAAGCTTGTGCTTGCCCTGAGAAAAGGGGCTGCCGCTGTCCCTTTCAGAGCAAAGGTCAGCTGCGGGGATTTTGAAAGGGCCCGTTGATTAATGCACTGCGGAGCTGAAAGCAGTTATGAGCTCCATCTGAAGCAGAGCACATCCCCGCATCGCCACGGGAAGCTGCCAGAGGAAAGGCCGGCAGATGTTTCAATCTGCGGATCCCTAACATACTGTAGCTGCAGGAGAGGAACCGCCTGAGAAAATGTTAGACTCCCTTCAAAGGGCTATCATCGTTTCCAAGGCCAATATATTACATTATTGTCTCACTCCCCTCCTTGCTAACATCAGCAACAGAGGGGGAAAAAAAGACCTTGCAATCTGTCTGCAGACCTCTGAGATGACCTGTGTAGTCTGAGAGCATGTGTGTGTGTGTGTGTGTGTGTATGCATGTTATTTTTATTTGGCAGTCTGCCAGTGTCTTTATAGATATAGCTGTTCTTGATTCTATGACCATATGCACATGTGTTCCTGCCTCAGTTGAGCTTTTGCGGGTATCCACGTATCTGTGTTTGGGCACCAGTAAATCACTTAATTCATTACGCAGAAGAAATTCCTCCAGCACCTGTGCATTGTAAAGCAATATGTGTGGAAAGCACATGTTGTGCAAACTGTTTTCCACAACAGCAGAGAGGCAGGCGTTGCTTGTATGTGTGCACTGCATGTATGTATGAATGCATATTCATATGTGCATTTGTGTACGGCAGTGATTGCATTGTGCAGTTGCATTTGATAGAGGTGTGTGAGCACGAGTGTGAATGCGTGCGCGTGTGCACACGCAGGTGTGTTGCGTATTTGGAGAGTCTGCATGTGTGTGTGTGAAGAGTGCGAAAATGAACTGAGAGATGGGGCAGGGTATGGAGTCTGTAGCTGGGGAAACCCTACCCCTGACCTCCCCACTTTGCGGGGGCTCAGTGCTGCTGAAATGACTCCTGTGTCCCAGCTGTCACTGTGTCTCTGGCGTCCCCGAAGCCCCCCCCCCCCAATGCCTCTCTCCCTCCCTCTCCCTTTGAACAGCGCTGCGCAGGAAATTGAAGGCTGTCTTCAAACAAAGAGGGAGAAAGAGAGACAGAGAGTATTAGAGAAAGAGAAAGAGACGGAGGCAGCCAGACAGAGAGGGAAGGAATTAGAGGGTGAAACAACTGCACCTCAGTACTACAAACAGGGCTGTCACTGTCTGTGAAATCTCTGCGCTTTTCCGCACCAGGATTATATAATGGTAATTTCACACAGGCTGCCCCTTGCACTTTCAGAAGGCGCCGCTATCTTGTTGTTTTTGTTGTGACCACAGTCACAGTGAGAAAGACACAAAGACACAGGGAGAAAAGTCAGGTCATTTATCAGCCATGGTTACTGTTTTATGTGTTTGTTTTCAATTTATCATTTTATTTTATTAGAATTATATAACTTTTGTCATTTGTTTGTTTTTCCTACACGTGCTTTGGCATCATAAGTGTATACTTGTCATGCCGATAAATCCAATTAAAACTGAAAGAGAGAATTACAGAAGACAGAGAGAGAGAGAGAGAAAGAGTGTGAGAGAGAACATGAAACAGAGAGAAAGAGAGGGAGACGCAGTCAGAGGGAGAGAGAGAGAGAGAGAGAGAGAGAGAGGCAGACACTGACAGGGAGAGTGACTCTGAGTGGCTCCGCTGTCCCTCGCTGTGTCTACACGTTTGGCTCGCCACCTTGGCAGGAGGCAGCAGTGCCAGTGGACTTTGATCCCCTGCCTCATTGTCTGCAGTCCAGGCCTAAAGAAGGCGACTCCTGTTACAGACAGATTAGCACAAACATAAACTCTCTTCCTCTCTACCCCTCCCTCCCCCTCTCTCTCTCTCTCTCTCTCTCTCTCTCTCCTCTCTCTCTCACTCATACGCTGGGCAGCCGTGCGCGCGGAAGCTGGGGCCGCTGGGCTGTGAACATTAACAGTGAGGGAAAGTTTTCTTTTAGCACCGTCTAGTCTTACAACGCAAATCACCACTAGGCCACTTTGAGGCAAGGAGGTGAACCAGTGCAGTGGAGGGTAGGTCTGTGGTGGACCATAATTACACAGGTGAGAGAGAGAGAAAAGAGAGAGGGGAGGGGGTGAGTACCGAAGGCAGCGCAGTGGCAAAGATGGATGAGGACAGATGGGCACAGAGGAGCCAGTTGATGTCAGAGGGCACTGATGTGCCAGGAGTCAGCTGGGCAGCGGCGCGTTACGAGCGCTGAAATCCGGCCTGGCACGCAGGCATGCCAACGCCCTGCACTGCCAAGCAGACCGCCGCCCGCCACAAACTCTCACGCTTGACATTTCGCCGGACTCTGAGTGGTCTCTGCTCCGCCGCTGCTGCTGTTGGAAGCAAAACTGACACGGATTTGGTGTGATTCCCCCCCACCGCATCTGTCATTCCCCTCCTCTCCTCCCATCCTCACCCCTGCTCTTTCCCTCCTCTCCTCCTCTCCCTCTCCTCTCTCTTTACCTTTTATAGTCAGCTCTCTGGGTCTCCGTATACCTCTCCTGTCATCTCTCTCTCTCTCTCTCTCCCCCTCTCTTTCACATGCTCTCTCTCATACACGTACAGCTATTGCCTAGTGTCTGAGTGCTGGTAGACAGCGTAAGGGTATGAATGTGTATGTGGTGGTTATGGTGCTGTGTGCCCTTCAGCCATCACAGAAGAACTGCAAGACCAGAGCTATCAGGTGCCACAGGGAGTGTCAAAAAACTGAGGCTTGCCCTCCCACAAGCGAAAATATTACAGGATACTTACAGTACATGTGAGGGCCAAATACACCAGGACATGGCTAGCGTGACTGGAGTCTGATCAGTGGCAGACATCTACACACACACACACACACACTTCAATATGTCTCTCTCTCTTTAACCTCTAACACACTGTCTCTCTCATATATTCCCTCTCTCTCTCTCTCTATATCTCTCTCTCACACACATACACACACACAACAACAGCCTCAGAGAGGTTCTGCCCTGTCGGTTCTTTGATTCAGCTTACAGCAATCACAAAATTCCAGTAATATATGGACAAAAACTAAGTGAATGGAAACTGAAGAAGGAAAACAGACCATACATAATGACTCTGCACATGAAAATAGGCGACTGGCGTCAGGCACTCCCTGTCAGCCAGGCCGCGATGCAGCGATGTTGGACTCTGCATCTACACGGTTTAATAATGTTTTAGAACCTCCTCAGAGCTCACTCTGTCAGAAGTCATGTGACATTTACTGGCAACGGTAGCGGCCACATTACATTTTGCCCTGAAGACTCGTATAAATGGAAAATTTCAGGAAAGGCTCAAGTAATAATGCCTCCCCAGTATGGGTTATGAGAAACAGGATGCCGTGGCCCTGCCTGAGTCTGCCTGCGTGTCTGTCCGTCCGCCTGTTTGTCCACCCGATGCTGTGAGGTCATAGGTGCACAGCTCCCCTCACCCCCGCCCTCTCTCTTTCCTCCCTACTCAGACACAGCGCCTATGGCCACATGCCCAGACTGTCGAGCAATCTGAAAAACACACATACTCCGCATGCACATGCATACAGCGCACATACTTACTTACAGACGCACATGAACACACACATACACAGTCATACATGCACAAACATGCAAACATGCTCACACATACACATACAGACACACTGGCTATCATACACATGCTCACTGACACACACTCTGTCTGTGTAACACACATACACATACTCTTTCTCTCTGCCTAACATACACACCTTCTCTCTATCGCTCTCTCTCACTCACACACACAAACACACACACACACACACACACACACAAACACGTGTACACTCTCTCACTTTTCCCTGGCCCTCCTTGTCTCTCTTTCTGACCAGCAATAAGAGAAGGAATTTCTCTAACCTGCATCCCCAGGTGCTGTGAGGTCAAAGGTGAAGCCTTTGTTGATGAGTATGGGGTGAACGCTCAGGGCACTGGATTGGTGGAATTTGTATGTCACCATGGTGATCCCAGTGGAGCTAGGGCACTGGGACTGACAGGTATATCCTTGGGGCTGTAAATTACTGGAGACATATTTTCAGTATTATGAGCATTGTGTGGAAAGAGGGGGAACACAGCCACAAACAATCTCAGATACAGAAAGGGAGACAGCAGAGCAAGGCAAAAGAGAAGAACAGCCATCGCCCTGAAAATCATAATATTGAAAATGGTTGCTTAGCAGGCCTCTTAAAAGACATAGTGAATTCCCCAGTGTTGCTGCAGGGGAAGTCCACTGAAATTCACTGTCTGAGGGGTCAGCCATAGATTATGAAGGAAAAGGGATGCGTGGCAAGAAGGAGAGAGAGGGGGAGAGATATCTTAGGGTCAGCCAACACTCCTTCCAGCACTCCACTCGTCTGGCTGTAAGAGGGAGGAGGATGGTGCAGCAGTCAATTGCAGGGAGTCTGTATGTCCTGTTCTTTACAACAGGGCCCAAAAATTCCTTTAAGCCAATGCACATCAAGACAGGATGCCAGGGCTCTCTGGGGAAGGCATAACAGTACCTGGGTACTGATTTAATCAGTACTGATGTAATCTATCTATCTTTGATTTGCAGTTTCTGTAAATGAGAATGTTACTTTCATTCTACACAAACACTGGTCAGTGAGTTCAGAGACCACCAGAATCAATAAAGTAAATTGTGTTTCCCAATACAAAAAAATGTATGGTTCTATACTGGGAATTTGTTCTCCAGCCCAATAACACACAACAAATATTTTTAAATATTGTAGTAAAATATTGTATGTAGTAATGCAAAGCAGAAATATGTTTCAATATACCAATATGGCAATAAATTACATGTTTGCACTGTGCTCATTAAGCTAAAAGATATATTCTCTGAAATATATTCTCAATATATCATTTTTGGATGAGTTTGTTGAAAGAAAAGGTAACACATGCATTTATGTGTTTGACAAAGTTTAGAGGACAAATGTTAACTGAATCCAGGCCCCGTGCACATTGTTGTGACAGGAGTGGAGTGACATACTGTATTTAATGTGTGTATGTGAATGTGTTGTTCTGTTGTGATGGTGCAGCTGGGAGATTGCTCACATCTATAAAAGTTTACAGCGGTGGCGTCCACAAGAAACCCGCCCCATCTTGCTTTGTTGTCTGTCTCAGGTGTTCCTTGCTTAATTAGATAGAATGGACACACATCAGCTGCTGGAAAGGCATCTCGCTCTGGGTGTTTTATAGTGTAATGGAAAACCAGAGCTTACTAAAAACAGACCATGACGACACACCAATCCACATTACATTACATTAGCATAATTTATTAGATGCTCTTATCCAGAGCAACTTACATTAGTGGTTATAGTTTTATACATTGATCACATTTATCCATACAGCTGGACATTTACTGAGGCAATCGTAGGTTAAATATCTTGCCCAAGGGTACAACAGCAGCACCCCAGTGGGGAATCAAACCAGCAACCTTTCAGTTAAGAGCCCTGATCCTTAGCACTATGTCACCCTGCCACATCACACCTGGTCAAATGTGTTTCTGTGTCAGCATTTTGACAATATAGATGCAGTACCACATGGCATACTGTCCAACTGCCAAAAGAGCTTTGCAGAGCTATTTGACAGCAACAAGTTTGCGGCAGGTTTTGGAGTCTTGCCATCTGCACAGACACCAAAAGATATGATTACCTCACTGAGCAAAAAACCCCAGTCACTATCCAAGGGAACTAATCACAGTCTTGTTCTAGGTAGTGTCACCATGTCACAAGCTCACAAGCTGCAGAACTGCACTATATAAGCAAACTACAAATATGTGCAGTCCATCTTGGCTGGCTATATTGACAGGTAACAGGTATATTGGAAGCCTGTACACCACACACAAATCAGGGTTTTCCCAGGTTTGGAGAAGTTTGAGCTCTGGTTTCTGTTCTTATTGTCTGAACACAAAGCATTACCTGTTCCTGGGGGTTCTGACGGTATCGCCCCCCCCCCGCGCTCTCTTACAAGTGTGGCTGTCATGAGTATTCAGAGCCTGTGCATCGTGTGGGAACGTGTGGACACACCCCACCTCTCAAATCTCTTGGAAAAAAAGTGAACCGGGGTCATCTGTCAGCCCCGAGGGAGGGTTAAGGTCTCTGACCTCTGACCCCTGACCTTTGACTCTTAAAGAAGGGAATGTGGGAGAGGGAGAGAGCAGCATGTCTGAGCAGGTCTGACTCCAGCAAGAGGAGGAAACAATGGCTTAAAGGCCACCAAGGGCTGTTCTCTGACAAATGATCAGTCATTTCGCCTACATATTCTTTCAGCCCTCATGTCTACTAAGAGTTTGAAATCATGGTTTCCTGAAAAAACTAAACAAGCATTTGAAAATAAACTCCAGCAAAGTGTGGGGTTGGATGTGCCTAGCACCCTTTGCAAAAATGATTTATACATGTAATCCCAGGTGTCTCCTTTCAGCTGCCCCTCATAACAATATAACTACCATATGCATGGACACATGGACTTTTATAGCTAATATTTCACATCATCTGTTCATACAAGAGGATATTTGCTGGAGCTATTCCAGTTAAGCATTTTGCTCAAGGGTACAACAGCTGTGCCCCACTGCAATTTCCTGATCATGATTGTGATCTAATATGCAACACTGCCACCTGTATATAACAAATATGAATGTATTTCAAGGTGCGCAAACAATCTTGCAATGTTTTCAAGTATTGCAGGTGGTCACCGAAAAGTCTGCATAACTGAACTGCCTTTGACTTTGTTTGATTCATCTGAAAGCCTCTGACTGGCAGCCTGTGCATATGGGTGTCTGGGCACCGTGTGGGCACCGCTGTGTTTGCCATTCCTCTGTAAAAGCCACGGAGCCGTAGGAGCTTCCTCTGATATTAACTCATCATATTACATTGTTTTTGCTTCACAGATATCCACATACAGAGCAACTCGCACAGTTTCATCTGTTTACACAGCTGGATATTTAGCGAAGCAGGTTCGGCTAAGTGCCTTGCTCAAGGGTTCAACAGCAGAGCCCCTCCAGGGAATTAAACCAGCAGTCTTTGGGTTGTGGGACCTGTTCCTTACCCACTACACCACATAACCTTGTGCATGTGAATGAGGAGCCGAGGTCTTACAGGAAATCCTGTGCACTGGTGTTCACTGCTTCATAATCCTCAGGTAACGAGGAGCATGCTCAGTGGGTTCCTTCACAGTCATTGATCCAGCAGGATGTAAAACAGAACTCTCAGTGGTTGAATGCTGGAGGCATCGGTTACCTGTATCCCCGCTACATGCTCTACTCCGCCTTCCCAGTAGGGTGCTAAGGCTAACACACCTCCTTTAACAATAAGCCTCCCATCTCCCCCTGCTCTGTGCACTGTGGGGGCATTCAGCTGGGCCTGTCTCACCATGCCATGCTCCTGACCACTGTCATTACATTTACATTTATTCATTAGGCAGACATTGTTATCAAAAGCAACCTCCAAGTGAGGCAGAGTACAATACATCTCCCCTTGCACCTCAATCCCCAGTCACACCTCTCTCCCCACTCCCCCTTTCCCATCACAAGAAAATTGTAGAACCACAATGACTTCAAGCCTGTGAAAATGACTGACACCCACACACTGTGTTCAGCTCTCCTAAAACCAATTTCACGAAGAAAGACCATCAAGCTCAACATCTGGTCTCCAAGGAGAACAATTTTTGGAAGCACTGAGCAGTATGCGAGTACTGGTTACTGCCCTCATTGACTGCACCTTCATAACCTAGGACCCTGGACACTGGACTTGTGTTTGTATCATTGCCATATACAAATAATCCAGGTTCATCAACTGGACTCCACTTGGAAAAGCTACAGACAAACCTGCAGCAGAGATGAGACCTTGGGAATCAGGACACAGATCTAACCTGAAGTAAAAAAAAAAAAAAATCCCTGTATCTGGGGATCCTGGAAGCTAACGCATGAAAACGGTTGGACTTGATTGTCCAAGTCTTTCTTCCTCCCTTTCGCCTGCTGGAACAGCTGCATTGACAGCAGCAGACACGCATCCTCTTCTGACAGAGCAAGGCGTCTGTACTTCTTCCAGGCCTGGAGCAACTATACAAGCTAATTGATCTCTCATTCCTCTCCTTCCTCTTCAGTCTCCATCAAAGAAGGAGGTGGGGTGAGTTTTGGTGCTGACAAAATTGTGCCTTACTGACCTTTAACCCCAGCCACATCTGTTGGGCAGACCGCAGCCCATGATTCAAGAACATGTGTCTTCCAGCTGCAGAGCTACCTGGCTGTAATGCATGATGAGGTGCCTCTGACTGACCAGCAGGAGGCAGCATAGCCAATTCACCAGTGCATGGTACAAGGTAACCTTCAAGATAGCAAGGCTCTGTTGAGGTTCATGGGAGTAGTTTCATGTGTTAAAACCTGGGCAACAAATATAAACAAATCTCACCATGAAGTTTTCTTTTGTTAATTGTAAGGTATGGATTCGAACCCTTCCCTCAGTGACTCAATGCCCCTTACCTCCATGTACAGTGACTGTGAATACAATGACTAAAATGGACTCTCCCATCCTGCCCTACCTCCTCTCTGTTTTCACTAAATCATTGCCTTTTCTCCCTCAACAGATGTTAACTGTCTGAAAGAAAATAAATAGAAAAAATGGAGATTTTTTTTTTCCAAAAGTCCTCTTCAGATCTGGCAGGGGCCCAGCCGGCAGCCGCACGAGAAAAAATATTACATAAATATTGTTTGTTTTATAATGTGTTAAAACAAACCTCTTCCACATGGGAAATGCAGACGAGGTCTTAATGATAATAATCATTTTAGCGGCTGACTGCAAGAGTGGAGAGGCGTGCTGTGCTGTTCCTCTCTCAGCTCCCTCTTGGCCACACAGCGCGCTCCAGCCACCCCACCCCACCCCCAGTCCCCGCCCCCTTGGCTCCACGCAGGAAGAGGCGGGAAAAAGAGGAGTGGGCAGCTGTTCTCCTGGGCATGGGCGTCAGACCTCCTCTCCTGGCACCCTGCTGCCCCCCTCTTGGTTGGCTCCTTGGGTTCCATCTCTTCCACCCTGTCTCACAGGCTAACCCCACCTGCCACCAAAGCCCTTTCTCCTGGTCCTTGATAATGAACCAGTGGGCCGCTCACTCTCCCGGTCCCATTCCCATCATTAAACACTCGCCTCTTTTCTCTCAGCCCCTCAGCCCAGACCGCTAGCCCCGCACTCCATTCCTGTCTAATTAAGCACGCTAACAAGCTTAGCCGGCCTGTGAAAGCTTGATTTACGGCTGGTCTGCTGTACTGGTAATTGCTGGCAGAAAGTGCTGAAACAATTTGGTATATAAAACCACTTACAGCTCCGACACGGTTCAGTTCCTCTCTCTCTGTGTCTCTCTTTCTCATCGTCCTCTCTCTCTCTATCTCTCGCTCTCTCTCACACACAGTCAGTTTCACATTTGCTCTCTCTCTCTCTCTCTCTCTCTCTCTCTCCTTCGTATTTCTCTGTGTCTCACTCATTCAGGGCCGAGCGAGAGAGCTAAGAGAGTGCAGGCGAGGGAATTCTCTTTATGAGGGGGGAAATGCTGAGAACAAGTCAGAGTGAGAAAGGAGGCCATTGTAGGGGGCTGGCCCACGGACAAGCTTCCCATTCAGATGCGGCCAGCCGTGTACAATGGCTAAACTAACATCATTGACATTTGGAGTTGCCCGGGCTTTGGAGTGCAGGGGGGAGGGGGTTTGGGGGTGGCGGAGGTGCTGGTGAGGGGGGGTTGTAGGAATGGGACCCTTCAGTGGCTTTCACCATTGATCAAAAATTCATGACAGGGGCCAGGATCAGCGCTGATTGCCATCCAGCTGCTCTCCTGTGGCGGGCCGACGGAGAAAAGCACACAGACAGACACTGATGTGCAGGGAGGGGGGCGGAGAGGAGTCATCTGAGACCCCCCCCCCCACACACACACACACACCCCCGCCTCCTGCTCTGACACAGAGACACAGCCCCTGGGATCTGCCAGGTCAAGGGACCCCCAGACTCCCTCCCTCCCTCCCCAAGAAAAGAGGGGTCACAGATGCCCATCTCTGCAGCCACTCTGTCACGTAGGCCAGATTAATCATCTCTACTGCGTCTCCAAGTCAGGCAAAGGAGGCACATGCTTGTCACAATTAGACCCAGGAGAAACTGACACAGAATACAGAATATAGAGTTATCAGATACTAATGGCAATCAATTATCAATTAACAATGATTGATTAACTGACTTTGTTTTTGAGTTTCAGACCTCGCGGCTTACACTAGCGGACTCATTCTGTAGCAGCATAGGTGTCTCCTTTAGGAACACGGGGGATGGGGTTGGGGTGGCACTGTGATTGTATTCTTCAGTGCAGGGCTTAACCTGAATTGTCAATGTATTATGTTCTAGATAATAAAATGTAATTTAACATGCAGGTGGGCGACATATTTACAGTAGACTGATTTACTGCCATAAGCAACTAATTGCAAACATGAGACATGTTTTAACATCAAATTCAACATGAAAAATATAATATTAAAATGCATAATATATTAGTGTGCAAAATTCATATCTGGGATTCATAAAGATCCATTTATCATGATCCACCCAAAATATAGTTTTTCTCATGTACTGACTTTAATACTGATTTTAATTAATGTAGCAGAGAAGGTCAGTCTTTTAACCAGAACAAAATAAATTCCCAGACAAAAGGATGCTTACCTCACCCACAATTCCCTGACCTCTTCAAGAGAGCAAGAGAGTCTCCTCCTACAAGGTTTCAATCCTGATAACACACTCACGCACAGCACAAGGAAAGTGGTATGGTCATGGGGGACAGAACCTTAATCTACTCATACAGACACAGGCATACAGAAAGACCCACACACCTGGACAGACACACAGTGTAGGCACACAGGCACACACACAGAAAAACACACACACACACACACTCATAGGCTGAGGTAGAGCAGGCAGTGAATAAACCCTACCCATTAGTACTCCAGGGAAAGGGCACATGGACACGGGACGCCCAGCTGACATAGACAGACTGAAAGAGGCTCATGAGGGCACATGGCTTGTTTAAGTAAGACTGACGGGGGCCCCACAGTAAACAAGGCAATACCACCAAGCCAGCGCTCTCCACGCCTGCCAGCTGACGCAGTGGTCACAGTCTCATTAGCCCACCGGTCTGCCGTTCCATCAGGCATCTGCAGGGACGCCTATCAAGCCTGCAAGGGCCATGTGGGGTCCGCCTCTCCGCTTCCCTCTGGCAGTATCAGCTTCCACTCACACTTGTACTTGCCTTCAAACACTGGCACAAGTCCCATCAACAACATTAAGCACTGGCACGCTGGCAACAAGCACAGTGTCCTGCCATGGTCTGTGGATTCCCATATTCAAGCAGTTAGGCTGTTGCGACTAACGTGGTAAGTAACATGTAACATGTAAATCACTCCTTAACTCTGGGTTGAATGGAAATATATACAAACGATAGCAGCCTCAGTGCCCTCTCCTCCTTTCTGCCTGTGCAAAAGCAGCCTAAGTGCTCCTTAGGATGGCAGTGTAGCATAGTGGTAAGGAGCAGGGCTTACTGCTGGTTCAATTCCCCACTGGGACACTGCTGCTGTACCATTCGGCAAGGTACTTAACCCAGAATTGCCTCAGTAAATATCCAACTGTATAAATGGATAACATGTAAAAACTGTAAGCTATGACAATGTAATCTAATGTAGTGCTCACTCACTGATGAGGCAGATGGCTCCCCCAAAGTAATGACAGTACCTTTACCATACCACTAGATGGCAAGAGGGTATTAACAAGGGGATCCATCAGAGTTTGTACAACCCCCGAACAGTGCATGTTCTTGCTCTGGTTAAGAGGAGACCAAGTTGCACTGACACAAAAACAAACTTAGCCAAGCGGCAGCATATTCACAGCTGACGTGACCAGGGGTCCTCCCGAGTAAAAATAAATGAACAGGTGTGACATACATAGTGAATAATGTTCACAGTGCACATGCCAGGGCTTGGGTTGTTATGTCAGCCATGAAGCGGGAAGTGATCGTTCAGCCTCATTGAGTAAATACATCATTTGGACAGTTACCAGCACATACATCTGAATATGCTATTATTGATGTTGAAACTGTTAAATTACAGTTGAAGCTCAAAATCTTTGTTTTACTCTATTTTTACTGCAACTCACCTTTAATGCACATCTTTAATGCACATTCATTTAATGTTGCTGTTATAATTATGTTGTATTTTACTGTTATCTTCTTACCTATGTTATTACCTATATGACAGGACACTGTGCTTATGACCTTTGTATGACCTATGGAAAAGGATTATGGGTGTACTATGTTGCAAACCTCTGGATTAAAACTGTTCGAGGCAGGAGAAATATATGCTATTACACACACATAAGAGCACACACACACACACACACACACACACACACACACACACAGGCATGCTCACACACACCTCCTTCAACAGCGAGAGCCCAGGCATTCCTCCGGTAGCCATCCCAGAATGCCTTGCTCCCTGACAGCTGCGGAGCCTGTTGACACACAGATATGCAAAGTGATTATGACTCTATTCGGATATGAAGCCGCACGCAGCTCAGGCCAACAAAGGCAGGCCTGTCCACGCTGCCCAGGAGATTAGATTTAATCGCAACTGTAACAAATATCATATTTATCTGGGCCGGGTTCCATTTAACCTCCCGCGTCCTGGGAAGGGGGGGGTCTGAGAGGGCTCCTTATACCGGCGGGAGGAATGCACCCAGAGCAGGGGGACAGCGTCACACACAACACGGGCTGTTTGACGCACTGCACAAGCACGCCCTCTGTGACCCGTGCCGCACCCTATCTCGCACGCCAAACTCCCCCGGACTCAGGCCCCAAGCCCCATCAATGTCTCACACAAACCGGCAAACAATTGTGGACTGTTTCCCAGCTGCCCCCTTCCTATTTGTTTGTCGAGGGCTTTATTTTTCACAGTGCCCTTTTTTTCACACTGCCCAGAGATATGCTCTGCCCCATCAGATTACCAGGCAGTGAAAGTAAAATCCCTTTCAGTTCAGTGTCATGATAAAGAGCTGTGATTTCATTGGGACTGAGCTGAGAGACATTCGTATCACTTTGGTGAGTCCTTTTTCTGCTCAAAGCATATGTGGTGCAGACATTTCGGCTTAAAAAAGACTCAATGTGTAACATGCTTTGGAAAGCAGCTTGTATGACATTACATGACATTAACGTAACATAATTGTATAAACATAATATATTTATTTTTGAAAGTATTTGGTTGGCCAAGTCACACGCAGGCACAAACTGTGCTGATGGTGTCAGCGTAGGTATGGCAGACAGTGCTGTGACCAAGCAGAATTATGCCAATAAACTGGTCTTTCAATGTGCACAAACAGCATGAGGGCAGTTATGCAGGTGTGAATGGACAAATCTTGTGGTGGAGGCATTGTGCATTGCAGCTTTCAGCACTTCCTCAGGAGAGAAGGACACGGGGAAGGACATGCTCAGGGCCAACACACACCTGTTCATAATTACACCGCAATACCCTATACCTATCCCTGACCTCGGACCTTTAACCCCTGCCTCCTGAATGCAGTACTTTAAACTTACACCAAGGACACAAATGGTCTGCCTGGCAAACTCCCTGACCTGCCCTCTTTTCAATCAATATGTGAGACTAATTGAGGAGTAAAGTGTTCTGCTCCTCCTTCATCTTACCATGGTTTGGACTGTCCCTTTTTGGTATAAGTCATAGACAAACATCTGAGGAGCCTTTTTTCATTCATGTTTTTAATAAAATGGTGCATATAGAGCCACATGTAATCCTCAACCACCAACCATAAACATATATGTCTTAGATTCACGTTTGAGGCTTTGTTCACATCCTGCATAAGGTACAGCTGAGCAACAGAATAAAAGTCCCTTTAAAGTCTGTATGCTGTACCTGCTGTTTACAAAATAAAAGTCCCTTTAAAGCCCACCTGCCATACCTGCTAATTTTGCTTGAGAGAAACAATAATTGTGGACCAGAGAGAGGAAACTATGGATTCACTCCCAATGAGACTAAAAAATCCTGCCAACCTCTTCCCTCTATCCTGTCGTCTCTCTCATTCACATTGTCTCTTCCACCTTTCCAGTTGCGCAAGGTGAGAAGAACCAGGATGACACGACTGAACTCTGTGGAAAGACTTGAGTTCCAGAGGGAGGAGGTGGGGAAGAGGGGGGGTTATCTATGGCAGATGTTTGCCGTTATGTCTGAATAATTTGGTGGGAATTTTCACAAGCGACAGCAGGCTACAGCTGGGGTACAGGTGGCGGAGGGGGGGGAGCGGAACTCAGTGCCTCAGGGGAGCAGCTGGAGGAAAAAGTGACAAACCCTGGCCTCGCTCCAGTGGGGGTGACATACATACACACATCAAATGTCTGTGGCGACTGAACCCAGAACAGTCACTGCGATCCCATAACACTAAACTCTAGATCTGAAGGCCTTAGGCTCCTCAGCCAGGTGCTATACAGTTGCGTCTTTCATAAAGTATTACACATCAATTGTTTCAGTAAACATATATCTGTATGACAAACAAAAATGAGGGAAACTTTATATTACATTATCCATTTAATAAGAGGCCATTTCAAAAGCAAAGGTTTTGTCAAACGCATAGCACTCAGAAAGGTTTCAATGTCCTCAAACCTTTCACTTGTCGTTGGCTTTTGTGAGTGATTGTTGGCTACTTTGACATAACCTATTAAAGCATTAAAGACATCATCCAGGGTAAGAGAATCTTCTTAAGAAAGGAAACAAGGATGCATTATGGTTTATGAATGTGTATCTATTGTATGTGTGTCTTGCATTACAAAAAACAACTGCAAAAACATTTACAAATATGTGTGGAGGCAAATACAAGGGTACAGATATGGCCATTTAACATTCAATTCCTCTGTATGACCTGTGCACGAGTAGCTTTTTCGTATATTTGGGGAGACGAGAGGATCGAAGGTTTACATACACCCCCCCATCCCTACACATTAAGCCCTAAAGAACCAGAACTAAAAAAACTGGGCTGCAATTACCTCAGCTCTTGGCAGGGGCTCTAATTAAAACCAAACTTGTTTCCTTCAGTGAACAAACATGACAGGCTCTGAGCAGGGGAGCTGTTTTCTGGTCCTGCCAAAATATTAAGTGAGTGCAGGTGCCTCTGGAATGTCAGAGAGGGTGGGGGTATCAAGGAGGTGACCTCTCCACTTTTGGTGTGTGTGTGTGTGTATGCATGTCTGTGTGAGGACCAGGGGGAGAGCGCAAACAGGGCGGGGGGATACAGTCAGAAAGTGAACTGACCCTGATTTCCTTGCGTTTCGGGTCATTTTGAATACTGCCCGCACGTCACTCACTTGGTTTTTGCTCGTCCAGCTCACGCATGCGCAAACGGAGGGCTGCGCCTGGGAAGCGTGCAGCCGTGCAGCGCGTGTACCTGGCGGGGTACGCAAAGCAGGGCAAAGGTGCTGCATGACATTGATGTGTTTAAAAAGTGCCCCCGCATCCTACCGCTCGCACACGTGCAAATGCTTTCTAACGGCTTCTCCAAAAAGCCGAATGATTGTAAAATTATTCAGGAGACGGCAGGGGCAGCCTTAAGCAGGACCAGATGCAGGGGTCCTCACTGTGCGCAAGCCTGATGGAGACAAGTTCTGTATTCCTTCCAGAGCCCCATGCGGGATCCAGGGGGGCTTGGCTGGTCGAGGCAATTTCCTCTGTCCCTCTGGCAACTGTCAGAGCCCTCCACCCCCCATTCCTCCTCTTGCACCTTCTTTTAATCGGCGTCCCTCTTCCTGATGATGGAGCGCAGATTTCGCCCCAGCGATGGCCTCCAGGGGGCTCTGCACCCCCAAGCTGCCCTCCCCACATGTGCAGCCTCTGAGTCGGGGTCACGGGGACAGTGCGGTAATGGACCGGGAGCTGGCGAATAGCTCCGATCCGCTCAAAGACGCTGCCGCGGCTGCAGCTGCAGGCCCCCTCACCTCTCCCTCGCACCTGGGAGCCCCCAGGAGGTCATGTGGTCCTGGAGGGACAGGAGTGGGGTGGGGGGGGGGGTTTGATGGGGGGCCAGAGGGCAGGGTGGCCCACCAACCTTGAGCAAGTGGAGGTAAACAGAGCTGAGGGGAGGAGCTTCAGTTCTGTTGGCTCCGCCTCCACTGATTGCAAAGGTGGAGGGGTGACCCATCTCAGTGCATCAGTTTGTCCTCATTTACCAAATGAAGACCCAAGCAAAATAAAGGAGTTAAACATGTCTCTAAAGTTCGTTCCTGCTGAAGGTGGAGAGCGGCATGAGGTTAGAGTACTAGCCTCTGAGTTTTTTACATTATGCTTTTGTATTCCTAGTGGAATAATGCCTTTGGGTAAATCCATTACCTTAATTCCCACTACAAATGGGTAACACATGGTAAAAGTGCTGTTGGATAGGGGTCTCTGTACAGCAGACAGATATTGCAATGCACATAAAGAGAACTGGATCAAATCATTCGGTTAGCAATGGCCAACTTACGGTCACTTTGTCTTTCCATAAGATATGGACTCTTAAGAAGTCTGTACTAGGCAGGCACTGCAGGGTCTACGAAACTGGTTGCAGTTGGAGCTGTTCCATTTGGTCGATGATCTGATGCTGTATTGTGTTTTCTGCTTTGTGGGAATTTACAAATAGGTTGCCTTCATGATACATTTTCTCTTCCTGAAAAAAAAAGAAAACAATGTTACAAAGCGCTGCCGTGTGACAGGATCATGGAGGATTACAGCTCAATGGAAACGCGATTCGATGCTCGTTCAAAAAACCAGCAACAGCAGCTTGTTAAAGTGACGGAGCTGGAAGCGGGAGAGAGGAGGACATCAGGGGGCGAGAGAACAGTTTGCCCGGCCCAGCAGGGTGAGGAACATTCAGGACAGCCTGGCCAGGGGCCAGCTCTCTTAGGCGGGTTATCGCCCCCAATCCTTCCTTAAAGTCCACTTGGCGGGGTAGATTCAGAAGGGCAACAGAGGGTGGCGGTTTGGAGGGGGTTGGGGTTGGTGCGGCCCACTGGGCACTGGCCTTGCGCCACGACACCACCTGCACCCCCATGATGCCTCAGTCCGGTGAGGTCACTTTGGGCAGACGCACCAGCTGGCGCCCCGCACAGCGCCCACTGTTCCCCTCGCCCCGGTGGGGCACGGCCCTGGCTCGGCTCACAGGGGTAATTTTCCACAGGGCTACGGGCCAGGGCACACACAGGGACACCTTTGTCTGTTCTCACCTTTGCAACTGGCGTACGAGCGCGCATTCAGCCACAACGGCAGGAAAACACAAACACACACACACACACAAAATACAGAATGACTCTTCAAGCTTTCACAACCAGCTGTTCGATATCAGCTAATACAAAGTGCAGAATGCTGCTGGAAAGCTTACCTGAGAAAATGGCACAGCAGTGTGGGGGCAGTGCTGCAGTTGGGATCTAAGGGTTGCAGTCTAAAATGTTTCATGTGAACACTGCTGTTGCACTGTGAAGCCAGGCAGCTGTGAAGCCAGTCAGTAAATACAGTGGTTTAAATGGATTGCATACAAATTGTAACTGCAGTACCCTTCATAAAGATGCAATGCAGGGAGAGGTAACCTTGGTCCCTTGCTCCATCTGTGCTTTTAATTCTACGTTTGGTCTGATTATTAGGCTTAATAATTTGTTCCATCTGCGCCTTTAATTCTGTATTTGGCGTGATTATCTTGGCTCAATAAGTGCAGGTGACCACGTGTTCAAGTTATTCAGCATTTTACTTGTTAGAGAGACCTAGAAAATCTGTGGGATTGTGGAACTCCAGAAGCAAGGTTGCCTACCAGCAGTGAACTGTAACGTTTGTGAAGAGGAGCGTGTCTCGATTTGAGCACTGGGATCACCTGATGTGGAGAAATGGTGGAGGCAGACCTCAGGACACACAGTTCCCTTGGAAAGCGACGCGTCAGGCAGATCATTTTCAATTGATTGTGTGACGGATTCCCCTTGAATTACTGTCCCTGAGCTAATTCCGCGATTTAAATAAATGATCACAGATTGACAGAGGCTGTTTGGGAAGAAATCGCTCCGGTCCCCTTTTGCTTTTAAAGGAGGGGGATTAAGGGGGGGTGCTGGAGTCCTAAGAGCACAAAGAGTCTTTCAAAAAGCACATAATCTGATCTGTGTCTTAACAAACCGAGGCTCCTCTTCGGCACGGAGGACTTTTTAATCCCGCTCTTGTCATTTAGACAATGGCTAAACAAACAATCATTAGGGATGGCACTTTTCCAAGCATCGTCCCTTCCTCCCAAACATCTAGAGAGACGAGGAAACATTCATGCATGCAAAGGAGCCTGCCAACGAAACTCAACCGCAGCACACCACGTTGCACTGCCACAAACACACACATACACACACGGTTCTTTAAAAACTTCTTTTGAGAGAAGAATGCTCACAATCACAACAATATACAAACAATCTCTATAATTATCGAAAGGAGATGGCAACAATAAAACATAACCATATCTACCAATCATGTGGGTAAGACTAACACAATCAACAGGAAAAAAAATGTGATGGAATGACTGTGTGTTTCCAAAGCACACGATCAAGGTCAACATCAAACTGTCTGCCGCCGCGTCGGAGCAGAATTCATCTGATTCTTTGTGCTGCGATGCACTTTGCATTACTTTGATCTGGCACCGCCGCCCTTCCCAAATACCTGTGCCCTGCGCGGCCGGCATTATCGCGGTTGGACAGTCAGAGTTAAAGACGGTTTGACCGGATGAGAGTCCTCTGGGATTATTTTGATGTTGAGAGACAAGCTTTCCCCTGGTCCCCAGCTCTCTCCCACTGGGCAGCTCCGAGGCCCCCTGGTGGTGGGGTAATTAAAGTGCCCCAGCAGGGGCAAGCTGAGGTCACGGTTACAATTCCCACAGAAAGACCCAGGGCTGCGGGTACCCCCTAATCCTGTTTGTGGCCGTCAGGAGCCACGCTAACCTCGGCCGGAAGACCAGGAGGCTGAGCACGGGAGACAATAACACAGCCAGGGTGAAGGAGGGCGGGAACAGGAGGGAGGGAGGGAGGGATTGAGGGATGAAAGAAGGGAGGGGGGAGACTCCTGAGACTCCTGCATTCCCTCTCTCTTTCTCCATCTTAACCCCTCCACTCCTTGTTCTGTCTCCCCACACTCCACCTGAATATCTACAGAAATGACGTGCACTAATTTAATTTTGCCTTTGTTCCTGCTGTGCACTTTTGCCTGCTCTGAATCTTCTCTATGCAGCCTCTCTCTCTCAGCTTTTTCTCTTCATACCTTTTTATGCTATTCCATAACAGCAGTTCTCCTGTGTTTGATTGCTTTTTTTCACAGGCGGGATTTGCTCTGCTCTGATGAAACCTTTGGGAGCAGGTTACACTTATTAGAGAATGAACCCTGCTCCTCTCTGCTCTAATCCTCGGCCCCAGGCAGACAGCAGAGGAGAATAGGGCACAGCTGTATTCCACCCCGCTACCTCCCAAAGTCCGTCCCCCTCATCACCGCGTCCCTCAGGGGTTCTGTCCGATCCAGCCCAGTCCTGGACCCCCCTCCCACCCCAAACTCTGTCCAGTTCTGCAATCCAATTAGAGCCCTTCATTAACCCACACAGTGGGAGAGACAAAAACCGCAGAGAGTCCACACATTCTCTCTCTCTCTCTCTTGATCTCTCTCTCTCTCTCTCTCTCACACACACACACACACACACACACACACACATACACACACACACACACACAGAACACACACATGCACACACTCATATACATACTCACACACACACACACACACACACACACACGTGCACACAGATACATAAGTTCACACACATACACATATACACATGCACAAATCCACATACAAAAATAAACGAAAACATAAACACATACACACATACATACAAACACACACAGTTTTCCTCTCCACCTAAGCTGACAGCACACCCCACCCCCTCACCCCCACCACATTTCAGCACAGCAAATATTCAATTCAAATTCTCTGCAAGCACAGAAAATAGGCCGGGCAGACACGCACACACGCAGCAGCCGCAGTGTCAGCGCTGGCGCACACGCGGTCCCAGGGCGGTCGCATGCTTTGTGTTCCCCCGTTTCAGCGAGACGAGAAGGGGCCGCGCCGGGCCGCACGCACTGTGTTTCTCAATGAATCCCCCCGAACACTTGGTCATGCATGCTAAGCCTGACATCATGTGTGACTTCACTGGCTTGGCCAGACCGCCGCGAAGGCTAACTACATCACCCATTACAGCACGCAGCCCGGCAGCCGCCTCGCCGTGAAGGAACCCCCTCCTTCACCACCCTCTCTGACTCTCTGACAATTAACTCTGCGTATGGAAAAGAATAAGGCCAAGCAGGGCCCACACCCTACTGGAGTGCCCAGGAGGCGTGGTGATTATGAGTCTGCGCAGGGTGACAGTTTGCTGGCTACTGGACTTCAGAGCTGATGACAGCCAGAAGGAATAATCCCCCAGCTGCCCCTCCCCACCTATACAACTGCACAAGCATGTTCCACCCCATGGTAATGCACAATAAACACTGCATGTTCAATTACAATTCTCAACAAGGACAGAAAACAGCGTAGGTGTGCCCTCCTCCCACCCACACACACATA
This sequence comes from Megalops cyprinoides, assembly GCF_013368585.1. Lineage (NCBI taxonomy): Eukaryota > Metazoa > Chordata > Actinopteri > Elopiformes > Megalopidae > Megalops > Megalops cyprinoides. The sequence goes on along the minus strand of NC_050585.1, from coordinate 16,345,062 downwards.
CACAAAGACAGACACACACATACACAAAGACAGACATACAGACATATATATACACAAACACACACATATATGCACACACATATGCAATCTTCCTTCTGCTCTGTTTCAGTTAAATTGAAAAAAACTCGTCCATGTGCTCTGTAAAAGAAAGGGAAAAGGCTATGCTATGCCTCTCAGCATTGCACTTGGTGGGTCAGTGTACTTTAGAGCTGTTCCAAGTGCACCCGCATTCTTTTTATACCTGTGAGCACTGGATGCAGGGCAGAATCTTGGTCTGACAAAATTGACATATGGTCTGTGCAAAGTGTATGGACATCAGCACATTTCACTGAGGGGGTGTAGGGAGTGTGTGTGTGTGTGTTTGTGTGTGTGTGTGTGTGCGTGTGTGTGTGTGTGTGTGTGTGTGTGTGTTGGGGGGGGTTTGACACAAGCAACTCCTGCCCTCCTGCCCTTTGTGTGCCAATATCACAGGCCAGCGAATGAATTCTGACTGCAGGGTGGCTCCAGTTTCTGAGAATTACACTCTGCCTTTCCTTCAGCTCAAATCACGGGTCATGGAGAGGCACTGCCCCAAACTCTGCGGCATTCCAGCATCATGTGACTTCTCTTCTCTAACACCTTGTGACATGTGGATGAGAAAGAGAAAAAAAACAGCAGGCCAGGACGGGTTGGCCTGTTCTCCAACTTCTCCATGAACTCCCGGGTCAAGAAACATTACACTCGTATGGCTGGCAGACTCGTGTCCTTCCCGCCCGTCACATTCCCCCTCTCCCCCTCTCTGTCACTCTTTCCCTCCCTCCTTCTCTCTCCCTTTCTCTCCCTTTCTGTTTCTCTCCCTCTCTGTTTCTTTCTCTTCCTCCCGCTCCTCTCTCTCTCCATATCTCTTTCTTTCTCCCTCCCTGTCTCTTTCTTTCTCTCTCTCTCTCTCCCTCACTCCATCTCTCTCTCTCAGGCCTTGGCTGAGCGGAGAGCCTCCTGGGCAGGGCGGAAGGGGTTACAGAGAGCCTCCCGCATTCCAGGAGAAATCGCGGAATCAACAGGCATGAAATTCATTTCTCACATGGCTGCATCTGCGCCTCCTAATCATAACCTGGACTGACAATTCAATCGCGCGCTTCCTCGCCTGCAGCCTCCTCCCTCGGCCCATCCGCTAATTGCGCCCGCCAACCCCCCGGATCGTTAGCCGCGACCAAAAACAATTAACAAACGCCAACAGAAATTACAGTAATGGTCATTAGGGAGCCACTGACCTAGTCGCCCCCCCCGCCCCCCCCGCCCCCCCTGCCTTCGCTGCCTCACCCCCCCCCAACCACCCAACCACCCTCAGTTATCTGTGCGGTGTACCGGATGTGTTTTCTGGGTGCCTGATTGCTGAGTGATGGTTAGTGAGGTAGTTGATTAGGCAGAGAGAGGCAGTGTGGTCCTTGCTGCATTTTGCCCCCACACTGCCACTCGTCACCTCCTAGACTGAGATCACCCAAAAGCCGTCAGAGCCAAAAGTCAGGTGGATGACCGCATTAAAGCGATAACGTATCACCACAGCTCAGTAGCCGACGCCCACGGCCGATGACATCATAACTCGCAAGAAACGGAACACAGGAGGTTTTCTCTCCCTCTTCCAAACGATCTCACTGTGCCTGCCTGGAGCGGGCTGAAACAGGGCCCTCTCTGTGACCGTGCCAGGGCAGCGCGGTGTGCGCGGCCGGCCGCAGGTAGAGGCTGGGGATCGTCAGGGCCCCGCGCGGTGGGACTGTTTGCGCAGCATGTCTGCGCAGCGAGGGGGGTCGCTCTGGCAGTCTGGCAGCGCCGCGCTCACGGCCCCTCGCTCCCGGGATTAATACTAATTGTTTGGGAATGACTCTGAGCGCTGGACCACCCAGAGAGAGGGAGGGAGGAACGGGACCTGGGAACTGCAGGCATGGAGGGAAAGGGGGAGGAGGTCCGCAGAGAGCTTGAGCAACAGTGTGTTTGGAGGGGGGGCGGCCGGGGGGTGTGGAGGGGGTGTACGATCTGTTCTGCTCCACTCCGCTTTGTCCCTCTTACCAGCTCTCTCCTTCGTTCTTTACATCCTCTATTTCCCTCTTCCGTTCTGGCATTGGAAACAAAGAGAGAGAGAAAGAGAGAGAGTCCCCACCTTGCCCATTAGACTGCATAGTTCCTGCGTCTCTTTTTCCAGGGACCAGATTAAAGGCCGTTCATTTCTCTTTCTCTGGAGCATGTTTTTTTGGCACACGCTCCATCGCCAGCCATACCTGCATCGGGAGTCTGTGGGAGGTCTGCGGGGGTTTTGGGGGGGGCTGTGGGGAGAACGAGGAGGATCGTTAATTAGCTAAAACCCGTGAAGGCATACACTGCAGCGCTGGACTTAATTATTTTCGGGAAGCTCCGGGGAACGCCGCGTGATGGACTGCGCCGAGTCCCAGATGCGGCCAGCCTCCAAGTGGGCCCGGAGAGGGAGGGGGCAAACTGGCACTACATCCTTAATCTGCCCCTGAGGAGTCAATCAAAATCCAGAGGCGGGATGGCTCCCCTGCTGAAAGAGAGGGAGGATGATGGCCATCTGGATGAAGCTCACCCCTCTCAGGGTGAGAGAGAGCTGTGGCCCAGCCTGGCCCATGAGTGGGGGCCGCAGCCAGCGTGTGCATGCTTGAACGGCACGCCAGGAGATGGGCGCACACACGGGAGCCGGCCCTGACACAGGACACGAGGCTGGCAGCTGTGTTTGGGACGGGGCAGACGGAGGCACGCGCTTGCCATTCACCAAAAACCGAGGGCACCCCTTGTGGCGTGGGGGTGGGGGTGATGGGGTGTGTGGTGGTGGGTGGGGGTGTTGGGACAGTCCTTCACCATTAGGCGTGGCTCAGCAAGGAATGCGCAGGGCATCGTTTCGATACCAGGCAGGCTTTTCCTTCCACGGTCTCGAGGGCGAGGCGAGAGGGATTGCGTGGGCGGTTGCGTGAAAAGGGTGCAGGCATCTGGAGAGAGATCATCAGACTCCTGTTTCATTCCCCCTCCCCCGAGAAATGACGTAGAGGAAAAAAAAGCTCCCTCCAGCCTGAGCAAGTGGAGCTGGCAGACCCCGGGCACCACTCCCCTCTCAAGCACTGAGAGGGCTCTGTGTGCTCCACACACTCCAGCCACTCCCCCCAAGGTAGGGACCCAAGCCCCCACCCTGATACCCCCTCCCCCCATCCACCTCTGCCTCTTTCCTGTCCCAGAGACTAGCGCTGTCACTTGGGGGGATGGCAGTTTACCCCTCCAAAATCCCTCTGCGGTCCAGTGGCCTGGCCTGACACACTGACACGCTTCCGTGTGGTGACTGACTGACAGACGGACCGCAAGCCCCACCCCGCGAGCGAGCTGAAAACCACAAAACAGAGAGAGCCCCATAGCTGCACTCAACAGTCACCCCCCCCCCCACTTCAACTTTCAGGCCACGGCTGTTCCAGATTTTCATAACACAACACACAGCCTCCTTCTCTCTCTCTCTTTCTCTCTCTCTCTCTCTCTCTCCCCAGTGGTGAAGTGGGAGGCTCCCCTTGCAGCCCCCTGCCCCCCCCCCCCCCCCTCAGTCCCCCTGTCCCCTGCCAGCAGACTGCCTTTCCATAACAGCTGCCAAAAATAAGACAGCCGGGCCTGTGGGCCCCGGGGGACGGCCTGCGTAGGTAAAGTGGAGTCCTTCTCCAGGCCTAGCACTTCCCCGGCTCAATTCAGCCACTTGGCTCTGTTTATTTAATATTCAGTCAGCCGCGGGGAGTAGGGTTAGCCACAGCTTATAAAACTCAGTCAGCGTGACCAAGAAATACCCCCTCCCCCCCTCCACATACACACACACACAAACATGCACACACACATGCTCACCTACACATTGCTGTGCTTCCACACCTCTATTACACACACACACACACACACACACGCACACTGAAGCTCCAGCCCCACTAGCACATGTGCAGTCAAGACTCTCTCCTCACAAGCACTAAGACCATACGTCAGGAAAAGCTGCGGCCTCCAGAGTGTGTGTCTGTGTGCCTGCGTGTCACCATAGCAACAAGTGAGAAACAGATCTTAAGGCCTGTTACACTTTTTGAGGCACAAACTACCACCAAAGTAACATTTCAACGTAAAAGGAGCATCGAAAGGACAACTTTTCGTACTAAGACAGTATATGTTTAGAAAGATGATGAGCGCTGACAATTCAGTTGTTTTCAAAGAGCTATTACTTCAAATAATCATCACTGTAGCACATAAAAGCTGGAGTTTCATAGCTTATAGTATTCAGATGAATTGATCTTCTACTTTTTCAGTCTCTCTTAGTTTCAGCTCTCTCAACAAAAGCTCCCTGGTTTGAGGGTTCTCTCATTGGACACAGAGAAGCTCTCAAAGTAGCAGAAGCACAAAAGTTGTTGTGCTCTCCTGGGGGCCTTTTCTCTGTACGTCTGTTGTGTTCGAGTAAGCATGCACGCAGGACGTCGGGGCTCCATGGGGTAACCTTTTCTCTCGGCAGCCCGGAGTCACTCCGCCCCACTGTCAGCTATCCCAGCATGCCCGGTCTCTGCCTCAACCGGCAGGCTCCATGGCAACCCGGGGCGGTCAGAGGTTGCGGGGGAAAGGTCGCTTTTATCTGCTAATGAGGTGGCTACCTGGAGCTCTCCCTGTGTCTGGCTCCCTCGCTCACTGAACCGAGGGTCCCCGGGAAGGGCCTTGATGAATAAGCAGTACTGACAGCGAGGCCATCCTCACTCATCTCAGCCTCCACTTCAAACACAGACACTCTGAGCAGGGGGGGAGGAGCTGGTGAGGACAAGACTGGCTCCAAACCATCAAAACTGCAGCTCTTGGCACTGCTTAATTGCTTTCTTTTTGCATGTCTGCATAATGCAAGCTGTCAACAGATGCAACAAATGTAGCTGAATGCGTTATTACATGAATTAACTTCTTGGAGGACACGCATACTCAAAGCAATGCATCTACATACATTTACATATCATCCATTTACACATGTATTGGATATTTACAAAGACATTTCCACTTAACTTCACTGCTAGAGGGTGCAACATCAGGGCCCCTCCCAGGCGTGAAACCTACAACCCTCTGGTTAAACATCCTTTTCGCTCATTGCTGAGCCACGCTATCAGTCAGCAACAATTTATTTTCTATAGTAGAGTTATGAGCTTTACCCAGATGGATACAGCCTTCAGCCAAAACATACCCCCAGCAGGGCCGAGCAGTGGGGACTATGGCATTAGTGTGACCCGCAGGTCTTCTGAGCTACAAAGTCAAAAGGTGCTATTGGCAGGTGCATCCAGGCACAAAAGTCCCTCTGAGAGAGGGTGTCTTTAGTGGATCCATTAAAACCAGACAGCATAGCAGACAGAAGCATTATTAACGTTGCAGGAGCAAACCACTGAAAAAGCACGCCCACTCAAAAGCAAGAAACGTTCTCACGGGCCCCGCCCAAACACCTCAGCATCCTCTTTGAGGGGCTGACAGGAACACTCACTGCCCCCCCCCCCTCCCCCATGTGCACCCACACGCACTCCTGCGCTCTCATACGCACGCCCCCTGTCATGTTCGGGGGGCTGAGAAAGGAGTCCATTAACTCCCGATTTAGTGCCAATGTCATGCGGCCCCTTTGTGAGGCTGTGACACCCTCTGAATGGGAACCCACCCCCTCCTCACCCTCCCCTCCCCTCCTCGGCTCCGCTCGGGGGGAACTGGAGGGTCTGTGTGTGGCAGAGGGGAGGGACACAAGGAGGGTTGAAAGGGGACAAAGTTGCGGTTGGGGGGTGGGAATGGAGGTTGCTGGAGTGGTGTCGCTGCTACGTGTCTCCGAGTGCCTTTGTCCGGGGGCCTGCTTGTGTGTTTAGCCTCCTTAAATGAGCTGGCACATGGTGTCAGTGGGACAGGAATGCAGAGAGAGGGCGAGAGAGGGGAGGCGTGACAGACAGACAGGGGGAGACAGACACAGCAGCGTGGAGAGAGTACAGGACAGGTCTGTAGAATCAGTGAAATGAGAGGAGAGACAGATTTCTGTCATGCTGACAGTGCAGTAATTCCATCATCATCATCAGTTTCAGAATTAGCACCGTACATACAGACTGGCAAACTCGCACACTATCTTTCACCAAGGACCCAATCAGGTCTGCAAAAAATGAAGAGGAAAATTTCAGCTGCTACCACTGCAGGTGCAGAGGTCACATCACTTTCTGATTGGTATGTTCTTCGGTCATCTGCACCTGAATCGCTTTCACAGTAGTAAGAAAAAACATCCTTAAGTAAACATTAAAATTGTCTCAGAAAATAAGTGTGCCATTGGTAACTCATGGTCAATTTGCATGTACAGCACATGGTACATGTGTATGTGTGCGTGTGCATGTGCCTGTGTGTGCAGCTCTGTGACTCATTCATTACTGTAGTGGTCTCCATCCCAAAAACATTTTCAATTACAATCATATATGATTTATCTTATCTGCTTTTCTATTCAGTTACTGAGTACTTGCCATTGTGACGTACAGTATGGGCAAAATTCCACAGAGGCTAGATGTAAAGTTAGTCAAACTGTCCTATAAGACAGGCTAAAATTGCATCCTTATGACTGTCCATCAGTTTCACTGGGTCAGTTTCAGCCACTGATATGCAGGTGTCCCTGTAGGTCACTTGATGTCACGATACCTGTTACATAGCTTAATGTATACCACTGTCACATGCTCTGTTGCAGCTCTTCCACCGTCCTTTCTGCTTCCTAGAAACACCATTTAAGGAGAGCCCTTGTCTCAACAGTCTAAACTTCAGTAATTGTGTTGTGTTTCTCATTTTTTACATAGGTCTGCTTAAGCACCAAATCTTCAGCTTCTGACCTTGAAATGACCTTCTCCCACTCTTTCCCATAACACTCCCATAGCCTCTCCACACCTCTCCTCCCCATTGCGTTTATTGTACAGGAGTGGCGGGCATGTTTGTGATACTGGCTATAGTGATGACTCAGATCCTTTTAGCAACACCTCCAGCTCCACTCCCCCAGAAATGGAACCTCCCTCCACACACACACACACACACACACACACACAGAGGTTCCTCCCCCTTTTCTCAATTAGTGCCCTGTCTGAAGGAATGCAGCAGGTGCTGCAGCACACAGAGCACTTGTTCAATTAGGGAGCAGTCCTATGAGCTGATGTCATGCGCACACACACACACGCAAGTATTTTCTCCAAGCTGAATTGGGGTTGGGGACTCACTCCCCATCCATTTCACAACTTGTCTCCACCAAGTACGCAGAATAACATAACTGAAATTGAATAAAAAATAAAAATAACAGGCTTAATGACCCACATCTGGACGGAAAGACACACACAATCAAGGAGACTCTACTACGATATGATGCTTTCATTAGGGGCTGCTGTATTCGTAGATCAGATACTAATGCAGTCCCAGACAGTGAGTGTGCCTTCTGAGACAGGACGCCACCGTTTAAAAGTAATCACCAAAACGAGAGGTGATTGATTGGTTGGGAGAGCCAGGGCCCAGATCACGGGATGAAAGGGAGAGTTGATTGCGGTAAGCACTATCGGCTTGAGCGGGGCCAAGGAAAGATCGTTTCAGTTCGCAAAAAAATAATAATAGGGCACCAAGCTCACGTAATGACACATAAATAAGCCAGGGCAAACTATCTTTGGTTGTCGTGGCTACGCGGTTATTGAATTTGGCTCAAAGAAATGCACTTTTTCCTCACGTCCCGAGGGGTTCTTTTTTTGGAGTAGGAGCAGAACCGTTTCCAGCTGTGACCTCCCTCCTTCCTTCCTTTCCTCTCCCCATTTTCCCGTTCTGAAGCCCCAAAAATACTGAGTAAGGATTCACTCCATGAACACTGACCTATATTTGCATTTTCAACATGATGACAAACACTGGACTGAAATTCTACATCTCACGTCTTCCTAAGGGATCACATATTCTCTCATGTCGGTTGAAAGAATGCTGACATTCAAACCATAAACCATTTGTCATCATCAAACCCTGCATGACAAGTGTCTGAGAGATACACAGTATCCCATCTTTCTCTGAGAGCATGTTGAAAGCCAGTAAGCGGTCTCACAGGTTCCTTGCTGGCAATAATATTGTATAGGTCAGCAAGAATGAAAATGCCTATACTTGGTCAGTGATGCCAAAATAGGCCAAAAAACATCTGTGGATGTACTGAGAGAGTAAGAAAAACCTTCACCCACTAACTGTATGCTGCTATCTCCATATATTTCTCTTCCAGACTAAGGCAACTTGCCTCTTATTATCAGTCCAAACTCACCCCCTGGTGGTTGGTTCTGGTACATCATTCTCTCTATGACTTCATAAGGCAGAGACAGCTCAAGCCTGCCTTTTAACGATACCTGCATTTTGGTTTTATACATACACATCACATGCAGGAATTAACCAAAAGAAATGTCCCCACATTAAAACAAATTTTAAAAATGCTGAATTTGATCAGAGCTGTATGACTTAATATTAATATACGGATTTCCTTCCAGCTGGCTAATTAGCTCTGTGTCTGAAGGTATCACTTATCTTTGCACAAAAGGTCAAATACTATTAATCAGTAAAAAAATAAAATCTAATATGCACGTGTCTCCTTTCTTGTGACTGCTGAATGTCTTCCACCACTAGTTACATTTGACCAGGTATCACTGTGGGCTGGAGTCTATAGCTTAATTTTTCCTTTTGGTAAATCGCATAGCGGATGCCCTCATGAGGTCTGCACCGCAAAGTTACAAACCCTTACCCAACAGAATACGGAGTAAAATATCAAGGACATCTAGCACATCCTGAAGCAATGCAAATACCAAGCAAGAAATTTGAGTGCAGGTCAAAGACAAGCTTACAAATGATGTCCTGACTGTGGGAGCCCTGCTATCCAAGTAGACTTTCTGGGTTACAGGACGGTAGCTGTAAGAGAGGTTGCTGATCTCCATGGTGATGTCTCTGTGGCTACATGGGTACATTCTCCTCCTCTGCGCTCATTTTCGAGAGCCTTACTCATGCACACCCCTCCATGACATTATATCACGTAGGAAATGAAGACCCTCCCAATACCACAACTTACAGTTCAACCAAAAATTCACAACCCTGTATTAGTTTGTATCCATATGATAGAGAAAGCTGGTGTACCGTTAGGATGGTCAAATAATACGTCTAGTTTGTGGCCACTGAGAACACTGGTTTCAGCCCACTTGGGTGTGTTGAGCAATCTCTGTCCTGATTCAGCCTGACATAACCTTGGCTTTTGAGTATGTTTTCTGCTGAGAAGAAAGAGCTTTCCCTTGATGGCAAAAAACATGATCTGAAGACATTTTTAGAAATGCGAGAAGGGTTGTAGTGTCACCGCTTTCCAAAACCCTCATGAAGTAGTGAACTTTCCTGAAAATGGCCATCGCTTCCATTCTGCATACAGCTTTTCTTGAATTTTAATACAATGACACATGAGCGCATAGACACACACAGTCATTTCGCTTGTCAAAGTGCCTCCCCCCCTCACTTCTCCCTATTCCCTAATAATAGATATTCATTAGAAAGTGTGTGTTAGAGTATACAGTGTATCAGCTGCACAGTCAGTATGTACAATGCTGATTATGTGGAAGACCCCCATGGTCATCAAAAGGCCACCTGCTACCGGTGCACTGCCCATAGGAGGGGCAGGTAGACCTTTCTCTGAGCCTCAGTACTGATGCACTCATCCAGCCATTCCACCTGCTGGCCATCCATCAGAATGGGCAGTCCATAGTCTTCAATCAGACAGTACAGTGCCTCTGTGACACGGTTTACACAACTGTCAAAGTCCGCCATCCGGTGGACAAAAGGAGCACAACCAGCTCCTCTGGTTGTTGGTGCTGGGTGTGCCATAATAACCTGCCAGCATGAAGTTCAAAGAGCTAGAGACGGTTTCAGATTTCTGAGCAATGATATTTTAAGGATTTTTCTTTTTTCTTATTTTCTTGTAAAATATAATGGGTGGCAGTGTAGCGTAGTGTTAAGGAGCAGGACTTGTAGCCAAAAAGTTGCTGGGTCAATTCCCTGCTGGGTCATTGCTGTTGTACCTTTGGGCAAGATACTTCACCTAGAATTGCCTCAGTAAACACCCAGCTATATAAATGGGTAACTTGTCAACAAAAATGTAACCTTATGTAAGTTGCTCTGGACCAAAGTGCCTGCTAAATGCCAATAATGTAAAATATTTTCTGCTACATTACGGCTGCTTTCTGGCATTTCATACTAACACACCTGAACAGTATCTGGAAATTGACCAAATAAGACTTTCATAGTATAAGGCTAGTGAGGCCTTATAAGTATAGCTACGTCTATTCTGATTTCATACCATCTCTTATTTGTCCTCCGATTACTTGTGGGATACTGCACCCACCTGATTCATGCCTGCATGTCAATGCGGATATATTCCCACACTGACACTTAAAGACAGGAGAGAGAGAGGGAGTGCGGGGGGGGGGGGGGGGGGGGCAAAGACAAGGCGATTGGCCAAACACAGGGAGAGTGTGTGGGTGTGAGGAAGAAGACAATCCAGAAGATTACATTGAACACTTTATTACTACTTTTGCTCTTTACTTTACTACAGACTAACAGACATAGTAACAAACAGAGGGCACACAGGAGAGGGGACGGGGGGGTGGAAATGAAGGGTCACACCTCTGCAGCCCTTCATGCAGGGCATCAGGCCGCTTGGTATGCAATCGCTCCATGCCTCTCTCCAGAGAGCTTGTGCGTTGTCAGCTTTGTACAGAAAAGGTATACAACTACATTTAGCAGGATTTCGCTGGAAGCATCATGTGTTCACATTGTGTGGGTGTGTCCATTGATTCATTTGTTTATCAAAGTGGTGGGCCACATCCGACCGGTTCCAGGCAGGTTTTTTAATGTGGCCAGACAGAACTATGCATCATCGCAGCAACTGAGTATTCAGCTCAACTATGAACAGTACTGCTGAGAACGAGTCCATCACAACGCTTTTTCATCTCAACACAATATCTTACCCATAACAAGATGCAATGCACTGCCTGTAAGAATCCAAATAACGGAACAGAACTGATTTAAGATGTGCTTCATCACTCAGGCCTCAGGACATTAAATCGGGATGCGTTTTGCCCATAACTAAGTGATCTCTCACCACAGATTAAAGAGTTGTCACAACAGAGAATGTAACAGAGTAGTAACTAGTGTGCTTAAATGATTTATATTTGAACTGTCAAGTAAAATAGTTTGGAGTTTATGTACAATGAATGTATGAATCTGACAGAAACGTGTGTGTTGCATGTGTGGGGTTTGTATGTGCGCCTGAGCATATGGGGCCAGATGCTAGTGCACCTGTGTGGTTATGCTCTCTGTGGCTGTGAGCAGCTCAGCACTCCACTGTCATGTGACAGGTAGCGGGACCTTCTGGCTGTTGACAATGTCACCGAGCTGTCGTTTGATTTTCAGGAAGAGTCTCTTGAACTCCAAGCCATCACCCTGGGGGAAAACCATGTGCAAACGGGGAAATCAGTTCATCGCAAGTAGCCATTATAAGCCTGACTGAAAATGTCAATGATCTTTGAGGTGTGCTGCTTCTAGTCAAAGGGACCACAGTTAGCCCCACTGCTTCATGGAGTATCCTTGAAGCAGCACAAACTGCAAGTGCTTACCTTTGACAGCCTAAAATCTACCAGGATCCTCTCCTCCATTTCAAGGAAGTGCACCTTGAAGATCAGCTTGTTGTTACGGCGATCCATTGTGGAGACGGTTGCCTGGGAAACAGGGCATCAATGAAAGCAAATCAATGACAGCAAAATGTGTTGAGTGACTAAAGCAGCATAACCAGCAGTCCATGGGGCCAACTTGCTTTCAAACTGCTATCTCCTCCCAGGAGGGTGGGGCCAGTACCTGATTGGTGCAGCTCTGTTTCCAGGTGTAGCCCATGCTGGTGCAGGCTTCTCTTAGTGCAGCACAAGACGACTCCACCCCCAGGGTGGTGAAGAAACGCGTCATCCTCCGGACCAGGCGCTGCCACGGCGACTGCAGGGATGAGGGTGGAGATATAGCATCCTTTTCAGCCAGGGCACAATAGCGTGCGTGCAACAGGAAGCACCGCGCTAAGGGCATGGCAGGGTATGGGGGGGGGGGGGGGGGGGGGTTTACCTGACTGGATCCTTGTGTGCCCAGCAGCTGACTGCCCAGTAGCATGTGGTCAGGGCAAGCTGGCTGGGAGAAGCTGACCAGCAGCCCCTCTGTCTGAGCGCCGCCCACTCCTGACTCCCACGACCATCCCAGCGCAGGCTCAGGCTGGGAGCTGGATATCTGCACTCGGTCCTCACTGTGAGAGAGAGAGAGAGAGAGGGGAGAACAAGGGGACGCAGTGAGACAGCTTAAAAAAGCACATCAGGTGAAGGGTGGCTGGTAGGGTGGCTGGTGGGGTGTGGGGTGGGGGTGTGTGTTGGGGGGTTGCAGTGAGAGACACAAAGGGCAATTGAAGAAAAGGACAGGTGAGGGGTAGCTGGGATGGGGGAACAACAAGAGACTCAGAGGACAATTTAAAAAAAGAAGGCAGGTAATGGGTGTCTGGGGGGATATGGCATAGGACAGTGGGAGGCTCCCAGGACAATACAGAAAAAGAAGGCAGGTGAGAGGTGGCTATCTCACCTGTTGGTGCTGCCGAGAGGCGCCTGCTCCGAGTCAGATCGCAGCAGCTTGGTCACCGGGCCCTGCGAGTCACTCATCCGCTTCGCTCCTGTGGGGTCACAGCAGGGCCTGGATTCAACCAACGAGCCACCATCTCCTCCCTCTCTCTGCGTGCGTGCGTGCTTCACTCCAAGGGGCCGCATATGGAGCGGGGTAACAGAGCTCAACACAATCACATTACAGGGGAACTCTTCTGAAAATTCACTGCTTAATATGCTGCTCCTTCATTTTAAAATGGGAGGCATTCGCATTTAGACCAATCTTTCAGTGTCCCAAATCACAGCTGCTGTCAAGCTGAAGCACACTGTGAAACTATCTGCTTCGCTGAGAGAGGAAAAACTGGGTCAATTTATTGATCTTTACATTGTCTGACTCGCCCGTCTCATGCAGTAACCATAACCACCTCTGAGCACTGATAAACACCCAGTCTGACCTTACAACAAACGCGTCAAGCTCATCAGGGCTCATCATCAGCTTGTGAAATTCCACCAGCCAGGCCAAAAGACCAGGCCGCAACATTGACTTGAAGTGACAACGAGGGCTAGGAACTGTACCTGACTTGAAGCTCTTGCTGAACCAGCGGTCCTTCTTGATGTCAGGAATGGTGATTCTCTTATCAGGGTCGTGCAGCAAGATCTTGGTCAGCAGACCTGTGAGGATGACAGGCCCACCAGAGATGAAACATGTCAATACCAGCACTCTGGTGCTCAGGCATTACAGGCTACTGCCACCAGCCAATGGGAACTTGCAAAAGGTTCTTACTGAGGGGCGTGGCTTCAATCTTCTTCCAGGGTGTGAGGTAGGTCTTCCTCTGCAGCCAATCAGAATACTCCTGGCAGCTTTCGGTCGGCTGGTCCCACGGCAACTCTGCCAAGGCACAATATAAGTGGACCGTAACATACACGCAAAACACATGCTCTTCAGAGATGAGAAACGTCCCGGTTACTCCCGCCTACCTCCGGCCAGCATGGCGGTGAGGACGATGCCGCAGGCCCAGGTGTCGGCGGGCTGGGCACTGAACTCAGTGCGCGACATCAGCTCGGGCGCCACGTAGGGCAGCGTGCCGCACAGCCGCGTCAGCCGCCGCTCCCGCCCGCGGTGCCGGAACATGGTGGCCAGCCCAAAGTCCGAGATCTTCAGGTTGTCTGCGAAGGAGGCCCAGCACATTAATAAACCTACCCTTCCCTCAGCGACGGGCAGCCTGGAACGGGACTCGCAGTGCGAGCGAATGCCGGACGGTCCTCAACCGCCCCACTCACCTTTGTCATCGAGCAGTATGTTCTCCGGTTTGATGTCTCTGTGTGTGATCCCAACACTGTGGAGATACTCCTGAAACGTTGACACCATGTTTCAGCAAAGACACATAGAGAGACACTTCCGCACAGCAAGATATGACAAAACGCCAGTGTTCAGTATACCTGCTTCAAAATGCTAATCTTGTCTTGTCAGCGTTGAATCCACTCAGGTAGATGGCAGTGACACAGTAGCCACAATGCAGCAGCGCACACAGTGTATGCGAATGCAGGGAGATGCACTGAGCGCCACCTTCTACTTTCAGCGTAATTGTTTCTGTAAGGATTTCTTTTGTATTAACTGCTATAGCTATATTGATTGCTTCTTTTGGTGTACACGTTCTACATTAATGTTATTTAAGAGAGAGAACATACTGGCAGGAAATCACGTATTTCTGCCCTGAAACAAAGGGGGTCAGCGCTAACAAAAACCAAGGTCAAAAACAGCAAACCGTTCTGAGGAGGGAATTAGCTTCAGCCCGATGTATGAAATGAGTTTGGAAGCAAAAAGCCACATTTTGTGTAAACCAGACTGTATACTATGCCTGTCTTATTTGTAATTGGTCTATCTGGTTGTCAGCAATAATAATCATATAATGATTGCAGTAAATTCCTCAGCACTTATTAGCTCTTAGACTGTGCCATCACGCGGTCACCATTTGACATCCTGCTGAGGGACGCGTTCAATGTGAAATTCTTTAGAGGGTGGCATAAAGCATTCAGATTTGCAAGTAATTGCTGAAAAATGTCAGTAATGTTTTTCCAGAAATTTGTTTTTTTGGCTTGTGCTTGACCTTCAAAATTGTGGCCAGCAATTATTGATTTACATGAAATTACTTTTTTTCTGATATTTCCTCCTTGTTTTTCATTTCAAAACAGCAGAAAATCTGCACGTAATTCAGTCACGATTCAAACTTACAACCGTGAAACACTGTGCAACTGTAGTGCAACAAGCAGTAACGATCAAATGAGCAGACCAGCCAATCAGAGCTCACTAACCATGAACATCCACATCATGTGTAAACCACCAGAAAAACAGTCCATTGACCTATTGTGACTTAACTGCTGGCCCAAGGCCAGCACCACACCCCTGTCTGTTTGACTGACACTTACCACGCCTGCAATGAGCTGCTGGAAAAACTTGTGAGCATCTCTCTCAGGCATCCCGACATCCGGCTCTGTCCCACAGAGAGAAGAGATTAATATCAATATTAAGATTGATTAAGATCAATATTACTCAATAATATGTGTGTATATGTGTGTTTTGCAGTTGGGCGGTGCATGTGTGCGTGTGTGTGTGTGTGCACGCGCGTGTGTTTTGCATTCAGGCAGTGCATGTGTGTGTGTGCGCGTGCGTGCGTGTGTGTGTTTTGCAGTTGGGCGGTGCATGTGTGTGTGTGTGTGTGTGCGCACGCGAGTGTGTTTTGCATTCGGGCAGTGCATGTGTGTGTGTGTGCCTGCAAGTGTGTGTTGTCTGTTTGCTGTGTGCACCTGAAACAACTGTAATCCCTGTTACTCTCATCAGCTGCTGCACTGCACGCCAGTACAAAAACG
This sequence comes from Megalops cyprinoides, assembly GCF_013368585.1. Classification (NCBI taxonomy): domain Eukaryota; kingdom Metazoa; phylum Chordata; class Actinopteri; order Elopiformes; family Megalopidae; genus Megalops; species Megalops cyprinoides. The sequence goes on along the minus strand of NC_050585.1, from coordinate 16,329,508 downwards.
TCCCTCAAAGTGAACCGGGCCATCCCCTCCCTCTCACCGATGCGGTCAAAGAGCTCCCCTCCGCTGCAGTACTCCAGGAACAGATACTGCGTGTTGCCCTCAACGCGATGGCCAAAGAAGCGCACGATGCTGGGGTGGGAGAGCAGCTTGTTGATGCACACTTCCTTCTTGACATTCTCGGGACAGTCCTTGGCCCGCGACATGTCCACCACCTTCACAGCTACCGCCTCCTCAGTCTTCCTATTGACCAGCAGCCGCACTCTGCAGACAGCAAAAAGTAGAGAGAGCGTGTGTGGGACACAGGACAGGGGAAGACAGGAAGCGGGCAAATCTGAACAGGAAGCTGATGTCCACTTGACACTTACTCTCCATATGCCCCTTCACCCAGAGTCTGTACCAAATCCCAGTCCTGCACAAACGGCACGGCCATGGCCTGTCTGGGGAGGAAACAGGAAAGAGCATGGCACAGATCTGATCACGTTTCAATAATCAATAGTTTATGTTCTCAATACAGCCATCCTGAAGGTATGTAATAAGCTCCTTTCAAAGCTCAGCAAATTCTCTAAAAGATGATTTCCAGTAACAAGCCTCCGTCAAAACCGCGAACTTCTAAACGTCATCAGTAAGACACTTTGTGATAGACTACTGAGAGCATATGTTTGTGATGTGAAGTCATAATTTCAGATTCGCTCAAATACTTTTCTTCAGTTAGACCACCTAGAAATGCCACTTACTTCGTGAGAAGTGGTGCAACATAACGTAGTCAGGCCGTTACAAAAGACAATCAATTACCGAATGTGTTTTTAGGACATTAGGACACTGCATACAACATAACATAACTAGCCAGCTACCACGCAAGAATGAAGCAAGCAAGATATCCGAGTGGGCGTGTGCTTCAAAAGCGATACATAACTAATGTTAACTAAACAGCATTGGATCATAGCGTTATCAGATCAATCCCTTAACGTTACAGTGTCTGATGATACTTACCGATCAGTCTTTGTCCGTCAGTTCTCTCAGAATATTGCTCTCCGAAAAAAGTGCCCGGTTAGTAAGCGTACCAGCTAGCTAGCTAGCGAACTACCTAGCTAGCTAGCTAGCTATAACGTTAACTGCTTTCAAGTTATCCTTGTCCCGCCTTACTGTTCACAGTGCTTGTTATCTACCTGAATGTCTATCCAACTAAAATAAATTAACAAGTGAGCTAGATCCCAGACTAATGTAGCTAGCTTCAGCAGCCCCTTTCAAAAATGCCAGTTTACCAATATGTTAACTACAAATGTTCCGTAACGAGGCGGTGGCGTATATGGCGACTAATTGCGTCTATACCTTTGTCTTGGTAAAAGTTATGTGCAGTGTTAACTGCATAATCATTAGTTGTATTTCAATACTAGCTGACTACCGTTCACTTAAAACGCAGAAGGTATGGCCCCGTGTACATGCTCTGCTCTGTACTTTTTGGCGCGCCACTGCATCAAAACTTTGAGAAGCCTTCCGCTGGAGTTGCGTCATTTCCTGGTAACCGAGAGAAGCTGTGGAACCGGACACCGCGACCAACGTGCATAGGATGTGTAGGAAAAATACAATACTAGTTTGAATGTAGGTTTGAAAAGGGGCGTAGTGCTTGTCTGAAAAATCGACTAACGTTAAAGTCATTAAAGGCATGCTTCGTAACGGGAAAAGATTTCGGCATTTTAATTTAGAAATGTATCGTACGAGTGTATATAACCCATAACTCGATTCAAATTGATCACAGTCCATAAACACGTCTGTAACGGTCCTAAATAAATAAGCGAGACCTTTTTTGACAGCGTCATTTACATGTTAATGTTTATTTGCTGTTGATTGCATGCCCTTTATGGAGTACTGCTGTATGCATTAGAACGGAGTAATTATAGATTCTGATAGACTCCCCTGCTTAGACTTCCCCCCCTAATTCAACTAACCGGTGCCGGCCAGAGCCAGATGGGGTTCCCCTCTGAGTCGGGGTCCGTTGACGTTTTCCTCCTTTTAGTATGAGAATTTTTTTTCTTGATACTGTTGCTCTTGGCTTGCCTTTTGGGATTCAGGCCCTTGATATCTGTAAGCCTAGTCTGCGAAAAATTATCCTGTAAAAACGCTATAGAATCAAACTTGAATACATTGTCAAAATTCATCATGAGAGGCTGGAAAAATAAAGTTATTTAATTTATTGTAAAGGCTAGACAACTGAACAGCTGCACCTTGAGAAATAATGCATATCACTGTACATAACCAAAGCCATTTTCATTATTACACATCTTATTTTTACTTAATGCAACCATACTGTATTTTATCTTTGTAATAGAAATATTAAAATACTTTTTTTTCCCTTTAGTGTCTTGGAGGTGCTGAGCAGGTGCTCCTGAAGAAAAAAACTATAAATATTCATCATCGGAGGATAACAGGCTGTTAAGTGTGGTGGCAATTTTAGCTGTTGAATTAAAAGCAAAAGGCAAAACATGCTTATGGGAAATCACAACAAAGAGAGACATTAAGGCAGGTAAGAATAAGGCGTATTGCGCTGGATTTCCAGTTTATGGGTAATCACTCCTACTATGCAAAAGCTTCAGGATCTTTTGTTCAGCACTTGGTACCAAACGCATAATAAAACAACTGGCAGTATGGTGCCAGTGGTTGGAAAATCTGGCACTACAGGTACCATGAGGGGTTAGGAATATAGCAAACCGTGTTCAAAAACATCATTGCAGGTCCAAACATGTTTTCATCTTACACTGTATTCAGTCTCAGACAGCCCAATTTTCCGTTTTTCCTAGAGTCATGGTTCAGATAGGACAGAAAGTGGCATCATTGTTTTTTATCACTTGTTCTTCACTGGTTACCAAGCCCTGATTACTCATCCCTTCTTGGATCACATGGACCCCAAGATGCAAACCATGTTAAATATTTAATAACTATACAAGGAAAACATTTAAAAAAACACACAAAAAACACAGAGTTCCATTTGTGATGACTACAAAGCAAATGTGCAGATGAGGACACTTGGTTACCAGAACAACATAAGAGACATTTATAGAACATATATGACATGGGCAGAGATGAGAAGATGAGATGCGTGAGCTGTTTATGGGAGGACAGATGCACCGTCTCAGGCTACGTCTGTCAGAGCGTGTTTTAAGTCATTCTGTAGGATCAGTGCATAGACATTCCAGTGTTTTTTTTTTTTAATTTGCATCAAACAGTCTTTCATTTTCTCTGAGTTCTACTTTCCTTCCACTGGTGTCAGTAGGTCACACAATTTTAGCAGTGTTCATGATGCTGTGCGTAACCATGACAGCCGCACAGACATGCTGCTGCCGTCCTCCTCTGGCCCCGCAGAGGGGAAGCTCCTCTGTGTGCGCGCAGGTGAGAGCGTGAGACTGCTGCACATCAGTCCTGGAAGGTGCAAAGGAGCGGGGGGGGTTAAGGTCACGGTTTGGTGATGTGGACCCGCCTGGCTCCTGTGCCATTGGTGGTGGTGGTGATGATGTACTGTGTTGTGGCTTGCGGATCGGTGGGCTGCTGTTCAATCTGGTCTGGGTGCACCTGCGCAGTTGTCTGTGCTAAAGTGGCCGCTTTGGGGTCCAGTTCTGCCTGACCCTCTGAGATCACATAGTGTGTCTGCTGAGAGAACAGAGAAGGGATCAGGCCAGCACGGATTACAGTCATACACATATAGACACACAAATGTACGGAAACACCCACAATCAAACGTCCATGCACATCCTACTCACTGTCTTCACTTGGCTGCTGTTCACATTAGTCACTGGAGTTCCAGCCTCCGCAATCACATACTGGGCGTGAGGAAGTGACATCATCTGGATCTCCGAGGCTGGGGAGGCAGGGTGGAGGAAGCACAACCAATCAGGACAGAGAGGAGGAAATCACACATACACTTGTGTGAATACATGTCACGCCACAGGGGAGAATGTTTGTTTGGTTGGTGTAAGTTTGTGTCAGCGTACGTGGATAGAACTCACGGTAGTTCCTGTAGTTCCAGTTCCCTGCCAGGTATGTCTGCTGCACCGTGCCCTGCTGCTGCGATGCGGCGGTCTGTAGGGTGCTGCCCTGGGTCAGGGTCACTGGGGTCAGCTGGGTGGAGCTGAGCTCCTGGTTCACCTGCTGGGAGGACGGGCTTAGCGGCTGATCTGAGACCTGGGAAAAATTATAGTAGAGTTCCATAAGAGCACAGATTAAAAGAGCAGTATACATCCCTGTCCTGGAAGTCCTGCCTAATTCAAATGAAAAAAAAGTTTCCTTTTTTATTCTAAAACTGAATGTCTTAATTTAAAGATTCAAACAAAAATAGGGTAGCAGATGATTCTATCTTATTCTCTTATCTGCTGCCCTTATCTGTTTTTTCCTTATCTGTTTTTTTTCTTTTTATTATTTTTTATGAACTTTATCTGCATACTTAATTTTTATTTTGTATTATTTTCATTGATCATTATTTTATAGCAGCTTCCCACTTCAATTATCCACAGCTTGACATCAATTTAACTGGTCCAAAGCAGCCATGAGACGGTTACCTGCTAACACACAGTTATAGCACATTTATTGGAAACTTGCTGACAAGCGCAAGAGTCCCTTTGAGAGGGTGAAGTGCCTTTATGAATTTAACACTTGACATGATGCTCATCATTTATTAATCGGTAAATTGTGTTTATGTCTCCGTAGCTACAGAGAGCACTGCTGTTAAGTTTGAAGGTTGCGCTAGTGATGCCAGACAACAAAGCAATTTTGACAAAGTATTTCTGAACTTGACTGTACCATCTTATGCCATTACAATTCACTGTATTGTGTTAGTTGTGTAGGTCCTTCCACAGGACTCACCTGGGCGGTGTCTGGCGCCGTGGCAGAGGGCTCTGTGACCTGAACGTGCTCCACCTGGATGGAGTGCTGGCCATAGCTGTGGGGGTCATGCAACTGGCTCACATCCACTGTGGAAGGCTGAGACGCGTGGGGGGAGGGGGCCTGGGAATAGAAACACACAAGACACAGGTTTCTATTTTACTTTACTTGCGCACCTGTTTAAAGGGCATCCTGGCAACATTATTAATATTGTTCTTTTATGTTACAATCATTTAACATGTAAATTGTAACCTGGGGAGGTGTAACCTTGAAATTGATTTTCATGCTTTTAAAGCTAGGGACATGGTTAACATGAATACATGTTCATCAGCTACTACGCTGAGGACATGTCCCTAACAAAGCTGATTCATAAATGATAATGACACATGAACAAGCACTTTGTCCAGGGTTTATTTTCTCACACAACCGCCCCAGCTGGCTTGAAACGCTGGCTCTGACAATGAGGGAATCCAACCAGCCAAACAGAACTTGGAGGGAAAGCTGAAGATGAGTCTTACTGGAGCCATGTGGACGACCTGCAGTTGGATGTGCTGCGGCTGGGTCTGTGACACAGGGATGTACTGGATGCGCTGGTAGTCTGGAGTCAGGGTCTGGGACAGTTCTGTCATCGCCTGGGTCAGGAGGTCTGTGGTCTGAAACACAGAGGAAGCTGTGAATTGTGTGACTGACCGACAGTGAGAGAGAATGCTCTCCCCGTGTGTAAGGGCGTGTGGATGCTGAGGCGTGTCAGATTTTGCGTGCGTGTAGTGCACCGTCAGGCCTATGTGTGTATGTGGGAGTATGTGTGTGCTTGTACTGTATGTGGTGAGTGTGAGCGTGCGCGTGTGTGTGAGTGGATGTGCGCATCTGCATTTGAGTCTCTCACCACCACGGTCTCAGCTGCGGTGCCGTCGGTGCTAATGACAGCAGGGGCGGTGCTAATGACAGCTGCTGGCAGTGGCGCCTGGATGCTGTTGGCCAGCTGTGCAAACTCCGGGTGCTTTTTCCTGATGTGCTGCACCATCTTCGTCTGCAGACACAGGGAGAGGGAGACAGGGCGTGGTCAGACCGAACCCCAGCCCAGGCGCGCCGAGCGGTCGGGCGTGTGGGACCGGAGCCTCACCTTGATGCTGTACTGCTTGGAGCAGTGCGGGCAGCAGACTGGCGCCATGGCGATGGTGCCCGTCAGCTGGGTGTGGGTGCTCAGCATGGGGTCGGGCTCCCCGGGACCCGCCGGACGCAGCTTGCGGATGCTGGGGGGCAGCGCGGAGCCCGGGTGATTCTTCAGAATATGGGCCTTCCGCTTACTGGCACTCTTATACACCTGCAATGGGTTACACCCATAATCAGTACAAATAACCCACCCAGACAGAGCAGTACTAAACAAACTGCAGGTGCCCTAACCATCCCTTTCCAAAGTGGTATAAAAAAATAACGTAAATATGTTCGGTCAGCAGAAACAGAATGGCAATATCTCAAATACAGCAGCAACGAATTTGATCAGATCATCCCACTCAATATGGATGCCAGGCATTTGCACACATTCTATTTTTGTTCTGATCAGGTGGAACAAATGCAGCTCTTCTGTATCTATGAGGGGGACAGTAGAGCAGGTCCACAACAAAAGGGAACCTAAATCCATATGCAAGGGACCATGAAGCTTGTATTGTTTTCTTCTCTTTCTGCATCAGTGCCACACAGACCTTTAAATTAACTGGATGGCTCATCCTACTCACTATATTACGGCCCACTGTATCAGCTGATCCACTCTCTCTCTCTCACACACACACACACACACACACACAGATCAGAAACTGTGTGTGGCATATGCGCAGCATTGAGCCACACAATCATGTGTGCATGCACTCCCATGGAGCAAGAGGGACACCTTATCGCAGTACTGGCAGAAGTAGTCCCTGTTGGTCTTGATGATGGGGAGCGTGAGCTCGGGCACCTCCTCGATCCGCATCTCCGGGTGGCGCTTGGACAGGTGGTTCACCTGCAGGAACGAGACCATGGGGTCGTATTACCACCCCCACCAGCACAGAAAAAACACATCACATCAGTCTAATAAACCTTCTATTGTATTCTGTGACTTAGTCCATGCTGTCACCTACAGTGGCTTCCAAAGTACAAAAAGAATACTCCAACAAAGACCCAGAAATGACAGCAGCGACCTCCCCGAGAGAAACGTGGTGCCCGGTCCATACCAGCATGCCGCGCCGCCGGAACCCCATCATGCACAGCCGGCACTTGAACATGAAGCTGTCGATGTCGGCAGCCGGAGCCTTCGGCTTGAGCGCCTTGGAGCGGTGGGCGCGGTCGGCCCTCCTGGCCTCGCGCTCGGGGTTGTGCATCCGCTGCATGTGCTCCGTCAACTTGTCCCTTCTCTGTAGGGGAAGGGGTGGGGACACACACACACAGGTGAGCCACCTCTTTTGTCTCCCCAGGTGGAACCCGCCATTCCTCCCCCGACCCCCTGCGCCCGGCCCGCCCTCCCCGCCGCTCACCTTGAACTGCTTGCCACAGGTGGAGCAGAGGAAGTCCTTGCGGTCCGAGTGGCGCAGCATGTGCAGCCGCAGCTTGTCGGGCCTGCAGAAGGCCTTGTCGCACTCCGTGCACTGGAAGGTCTTCTCCGAGTGGAAGCTGCGCACATGCTTCTTCACCTGTAGGGGGCGGTGTTCACACAGACGCACATCAAATCCATTAACAACTTTGAACGTAGTAAATCAGAAAAGTTACGGATAGGTTCACTTTCAAGGCTACTTATTATCACATCTGCAGGTCTGACTTTTCATTTGGGGCTTCTCCCTCTGGGGCACTGAGGGCTGCCCTCAGATAAATGGTCAGTACCCTACACTCTAATTTCCCTGTAAAATGCATAAGTAATTGAACCTTGAAAATTAATTTTTGGGAAAAGTCAAGCAGTGTTTGAATAAGAATGGCAGGGAAAAGTACTTAAGTGGACGCACCAAGCAAGAATCAATGAAATAGCCCTTACAAGGCAGATACATTCATGATGAGTACATCTACCTGGGTGTTACCTTCACACAGACCAAAGTTTTTGTTCTATTTGCTTGTTTTTTTGAAGGGTACGTGGCCAAAGCACTGGGGAGCAGTGAGTCGGGAACGCTGCGAGATTAGCCCATGGGGAGCGGCGGAGTGCCACACCTGGATGAAGTCGGTGAAGCGCTTCTTGCAGGAGGGGCAGCTGAAGCGGCCGTCCACCTGGTGGACCCCCACGTGCGCCTTCAGCAGGTCGAGGCGGCCGAAGCACTCGGCGCAGAACAGGCAGCGGTAGGTCTTCTGGTCGGAGTGCAGGCGCAGGTGGCCCTCCAGGGTGGCGCTGCTGAGGAAGCCCTTGTCGCAGACGTGGCAGATGAAGGGGCCGCTGCCCACACCGGCCCGGCCGTGGTAGCGCAGGTGCTGGTCCAGCTTGTCCTTGTCGCGGAAGGCTTTGCCGCACTGGGGACACTTGAATGGCCGAAAGGTCTTCCTGATGAAGAGGTGTTGCAGGGCCGCGTTCTGAGGTGAGAGGAGGAGAGGACAGCGTGTGTACACTGCATTCGCATGCCAGAAACAACAAGCGTGCTACTCGGTGTCAACCTGACACCCATAAACACTCAGTCCCTGAGAGACAATGCCCTAGAAACCCTAGAAGTGTAGACACGCATTGTGACTATTATCTGTAGACAGAGTGTGTGACTTGGCACAGGAATACACAAAACTACCTACATTCATGCATTCCAAGGGTCTCTAATCTGTTAACAATCAGCCACAAACTATGAGGAGTAGAAGCAGAGGAGATGCAGATAGGTTAACACTTTAACTTGAGTGTTTAGTGCTTCCTTTAGCCGCAGCCAGCTGTCATTGTATATCACTGTAAAAACTGAGCCCTTGTCGTTTTTGTTGTTCTCCATTTTATTGTCCTTTGCTCTGGATTCTTGGTCTGAATTCCTGGTATGGTGATGTAACCACTTGACCAACACTGTAGGCCAGGATATAAGTGTCTGCCAAATAGTGATAACAAGCACTAAATCTAAAATACCTACTCACCTTTTACAACCTGTAGCTTTCAGTTAATGTAATGTAAGGGTAAACAAAATACAAATGCAATTACTGCGTACTTTGGCTCTTAGCTCAATAAGCTCTACAGTAATTAACAGTCAATTTAGCATTATTTTTGCCTGAGTATGAATCAATATTTCACAAGATGTTGATGGTAACTGAATCACATGCTGTAAACTGGGGAAGCTCATGTAATGAAAAATGTAACATGCTCAAGACAGGAAAGAGAAATGTACTCACACACTTCCCTTGTATTTCGGAACAACTAAAGATTCACAACTACAATCAAACCACAACTGTATGCATTCAGACTGAGTATATCTAAAATATGTTTGGTGTCTTTAAATGATTAGTGATGTAGTCATAATTATTACATTAATAATCATTACAGCTATGTTATTTCGCCATAATCCTGGCACCATCCTTCGGTCATTAAAGTAATGTTTTGTATACATCCACAACATATCAAATTGTATTTCTGACCAGAGTATTCCTTTAGAATGGCTTTAAAATACATTTTTATGAAAACAGAAACTGGTACTTATACAAATATGAGACAGGCATGTTTATGTCATATGGTCACCAATTTGCACTTTATACAATTCTATGGCATTTAAGCATGCATAATTCAATGCACTCAAGTGAACTTGAATGAGTACTGCGTCATCATCCTGAACTGACCTACCTGCGAATCCATCTTCCATCAAGGAAGGCAGTGAGAGAGAAAGACACATACGGTGGTCAAGGCACAAAAAAGCAACACAACTCAGACCCTGATGTTTCAGATTTGGGGGAGTTTGGGAGCAGTGCGATGGCCATACCCGTATCCTCCTGGCACGCCGCATGTCCTCCCCGGTGAGGTGAGGGTCCGACTGATTTGCCTGGTCCACATCCTCCTTCAGGGCTTCGGGGGGATCCGTATTTGGCAGAGGGGCCTCTGGGGAGTCTGTGACAGGGGCGAGCTCACTGCTAGGGGGCAGCTCAGCAGGGGTGTCTTGGGCATCATCTTGCTCAGCAGCATCCAGGAACCCTCCCTGGGCCCCGAGCTCACCATCTCTTAGCCCGTTCACAGCCCTTTCTGATCCCTCCAAAATCGGAACCTTCCCTGATAATCCCAGCATCTCCTAAACCACAGAGGCAGCCAGTAGTGGTCAGGCAAGCAATTTAAACATTGTACCCTCTAATGTGCTGTAGTGGTAAGAAGCAGGTCCAGTAGCCCAAAGTTTGCTAGTTTGACTCTCAGCTGAGGCATGGCTGTTGAGCAATGGTACTGAACCTACACTGCTTCAGTAAACATGCAGCTGTATAAATGGTTAGCAATAAAGTGGTAAGAAAACTCCAAACAGCTGTGCTCCATACAGCACCCCACCACCAAGGGCAGGCAGCTGGGCAGATGAAAGTCACAGCAAGTTTTAATGATTAATGTCTGCTGTTGAAATGAACATTTGGGCACCAAGGGCACTAGGCAGCGTACCTGTGTCCTGTCTTCACTGAACTCCGGAGGGTTGTCCTGACGCATGAATTTGGGCGGCCGCCCTGGCCTCCTACTGGACCTGAAGCGCTTCCTGCCACGCCCTCGACCCCGCCCCTTAGCCCTAAAGCACAGGTGGCACAAAGAACAGGATCAATACAGCTATGACCACCAAACTGGGATAGCAGAATAAATCCAGGATTCAACCTTTTTGAACACAAAGGTGACTTTGTGGGCAGTCACTGACTGGACTCTTCCTCTAGTGTATAAAGATGTGGGATTTCATAAGCAGTCTGCCTTCACAATTGGACTGCAGTCAGTGTGATGCATCTGCGTTGGGTCGGCTGGGTGTTACCTTGGCACAAAGTCCAGCTTGTCGTCATGCTTGTTCAGGTGCTGCTGTAGCTGCTCTGAGCTCATGAAGCGTCGGTTGCACTCATAACAGGGCCAGTTCTTCTCCTGCTCTCTGAGAACTGAGCCATGCAGAACCAGACAGTGACACTCACATAAATATGCAGTGTGTCAATGTCCTGTCTTCATAAACACATCAGTAATCCAGACAAGTCTGAGTGATTACATAAATAATTCTCAGCCACACCGATCCATATTTCCTTCAGCCTTCCTTGGGAAAAATATTGTAAATACATAATGTACATAATTACCCAAGTGACAAATGAAGGAACGGCTTACCTTTCCTCTCCTCATCTGTTATGTCATGAATCCTCTGGTTGACAAACTCTGCATAAGAGGCAGCATACCATACCTGGAGACCATACAGACACAGCCATAAGAATGTGGACACCTGTCACAGGTGTGCACTTGTGGTGCAGTGTGACCACACTAAACCTCTCACAGTGGTGGGCAGTTTATTCTCCCAGAATGCCTGGGAAAGGCGTATGCCCACCTTGAGCTCCTGCTTGGGCTGGATGTTCTTGATGGTGGTGTAAAAGATGTCTGCACCAAACTGATAGGCCACCAGGTTCTGCTCCAGGTGATTTTGGGCGGGTCGTACGAACATCAGCCAGTTACAGCGCTCCTCGTCAGAAAGCTCCACCCACTTGTCCTCCCCCTGCTCCCCTTCTCTGGCCGAGGTCACCGTGCTCACCTGGGGAAGGAGGTGGGAACCACCGTTAGAGATGAAGCAGAGCATGGGCCACAAGTGCTCTGGAGTCCAGCTGTCAGCTGCATTTCAACATAAGATCTGTCCCCCCCCAAAAACAACACCCCACAACCCTGTCAGGTGTTTGCTCCATGCATGCTGAGTCCTAAACATCAGACTCAGGTTTGAATCTGAGCTGTGTCATATCCTAACAATGTAGTGTTACAAGATTGGCTTAATTTTTACTGGATAGCACGGGTTTAATAGGCCAGACATGCGCTTGACACGCCACTGTGGTACCCTATAGCGGCTCATGAGCCGCCACAAGTTGCTCGGATGACATCAGTGGAGATGCATCTACCGTCCAATGAGCATTCTCAACACTGTGGTACACTGTGGGACTTGAAGTATATGAAATCGCCATTGACTGTGGGCAGGCATATCAGAGGATTGCATTCATTTCACTTCAGCTTTGCTGTCTGAGCAGAGGGTGTATGAAGATGTGCCTGGCACAGTACAAATGGCAAGTCCTAACTGAGTGAAAATAGGAGGTAAAGCATAAATAAAATATGAAAAAAAAAACAAAAGAAAAATCAGGGTGTCCTTTGGGGCCTAAAAGGCACAGTCTGCGTGGTTTGGACTGGGCCACTTGCCTTTAGGTGGATGTAGCCCTCCCGAAGCTCACTCTGTCGCACCAACGGGCCCTCCACAGGCCCAAACTGTGTGCGTTTAGGGATGCGACGCTTGGAGTAGACCCCGCCCCCAAAGCGGTCAAGGTAGAGTATAAGCGGCATACTGGCTCGGGCCTTGGACAGCACCAGGCGGTCTGGGATAGAGTGCAGGGACCCGTGTTTCTGGCAAACCGTGGGGTGGGCATTACTGCACTCCTCACACCCTGAGAGACAATGAGAGAAGAGACAGAGATGTCAGTCACAAGAAACAAAAACAGTTTTCAGGAGGGAAAGAGAGGAGGCCAGAGAGAGCAGGTGGGTTTATCACAGCAGTGGAGAGATGGAGGTAAGTGGGAGAAAGGGATTAGGGACAAAACAGAGAAGAAAGCAAGTTTCATGAATTTTCCATCCAAGGTATGAAGCTGTACCTTACCCCCTTCAAATTTTGCAAACTTATTAACTGGATGCTGAACAATATATCTACTGTGCACACTGCCACTGATACATATGGTACCATTTTACAGTATATGCCTATTACAGGCAAGATACAGTCCCATAAAATGAAGCACTACATTTCTTTCACTTAGTCTCAGGTTTATTTCTCACAGCCAGTTAGATGCCTGTAAAGCAGAGCTCACACAGATACTGAGGGTTGAAAGGTTTCAGCGGTCCAGGTTCCCAACTGTCCAGTTCAGAATCATCCATTTCCTCCCCTTCGTCATCATCATCTTCTGAGTCAAGCGCTGAATTTGTGGCCCCAAGGGACCCCAGGTGGCTGGCTTGGGGTTCACTCTCACTGGCCATGTTTGGCAAAGAGGACTTGGACACAGAGAGTGTCCCCTGCTAGATAGAGAGGAAAACAAGTCATACTCTCCTTATGTCTTTGAAGCACAGAGCAAAACACTACACTATCGCATATTCACACAGGACATGATGAACATAATAGAAGACTGTCACACGCTGCGGTCTGTAATGTAACAGGGTTTCTCTCCCTTATTTCACCCATTACCTGTGGCACTGGTTCCAAAATTGCCTGTGGTGTCTCAGCCACGCTACTGAGCACGTGTAGATTGGCAGCATTCATGTTTTGGCCACTGGGCAGCAGCACGGTCACCTAGAGCGGCGCACAAGAGAAAAGCGGTTGCATATGCATCAGAGGCACCAGACATGAACACTCATAGCACCAGAGATAATTGCTCCCCCCCTCACCTGTTGCGTGGTGCCATCTTGCTGTATGTACGCCAGCTGCCCCTGGTCTGTGAACACAGTCTGTGGGAGGAGACAGTGACGTCAGAGATGCCATTTGCACTGAATCATACATGCAGTTGTGCCATCGCTTACGCGTGTTGACTTGTTTTCATACACTCTCCTCAGCCTCCCCTGCTCACCTGGGTCCCGTCGGCGGGGTGGATATAGACCAGCGTGTGCTCGGCTGACTCCACGGACGCGTAGGAACCGCCATCAGTGGCGTAGACCACCTGTTGCGGGGACTGCTCCTGATGGCCCCCGGTGTAGACGATTTGCGCCACTGCGCCACCCTCAAAGCTTACCTGTAAGCAACCGCAACACAGTGACAATGAAGCCCTTGCACTTCCCCCTTTCACACTGGACAGAGGTCAACCCACCAAGAGCTGCACTGGATCATGGAGGCCAGAGTGTAACTCAGGCATAGGCAACTTGGATTCTGGAAGACCTGGCACACAACTGGTGGCAGTTCCCGTCAGATTCTGAAGTATGTCATTGGACCACCTGATAGATTAAAGGGGAGCAAACAACCACACACCCAAGCCACTCAGCATCTCCCCATTCAGAGGAAGCTAGCAAACCTGCGGTACTGAGAACTGTCCAGGAAAAGGGCTGCTTACCCCAGGTCTCGGGCACTGTTGAGAACAGAAGGATCGTGTTTCAGTGCAAATGAATAACCTGGAGCAACTTTAATAAGTTAGAGTTGGAAACGAGTAGTGCATTCTTCATGTCTTGCTTCAGCGCATTGGTCCTCCGAGTCAGTATAACACATTACCAAAACACATGGACTGGTGACCAGACACTGACCTGAGCAGAGCTGCTGGCGTTGTGGTCAGCGGCCTGGCTCCACACAGCCGGTACTTCCTGCTTAGCCTCCATGACAACTCCTAGACAGCCGCTTTGAGCAAAGATCCTTTTCTTCACCTGATCTGTCCTCACTTGTGGATCATGGATTTTCATAAGTTTTGCTGAGGTCACAGATTGAAGACAGTCAATGAATGGAAGTGTGGAGTTCGCCAGAGCAACTCCAGGGCACAATCATAATCATCTCACTATTCAATTCAACTGATGAGATGAGTGCAAAATGGTGGAGGGAGATGACTGAGACAAAACGCACCGAGGCATTAATGAGGCAAACTGAACATGATGATACACCATGGCAGTTAAAATCAGTGAATAACCCTGGATTGGTAGGCTAATCATGGAGCGTGTTGATTAGGACTGCTGAAGATGTTAAAAGGACTACACTTCGCCTGCTGGTTTGCCCTGGGTGCCCAAGGTCTGTGTAAAAGCTGACACAGGTTCAGATGTGGCCTGTTGTGTCCTGTATATACTGTCTTTCATGCAACTTCATTAGATGCATTTTGTACTTTTTCTCTGTAAGCCACTTTTGAGAAGACCATCTGCCCAATTTTAAAATGTAAAATGGTTATATCTTAAAGGAGATTGGTTTAGTCAGGAACAAAGAAAATTTAACTAATCTCATAACATATAGGGAGAATATGTGTGGCCTACGCGTGGGAGTAATTTTCTACAGTAAGGATGTTATATTCCTCGACATACACACTTCATTATTGTGCTATTTTTTTACATATGTGGATGGGTACTGTGGCTTTTTTTTTCCTCAAATGGACGCACTCTGTAATACTGTGCAATACAAAATGTGAATAAGTGATCTTGCAAGCTAACATACATACATTTTAGTATCGATGCTCTATGAAATCTACTCAGAATAAATGAGGTTGCTATCCTCGCAGTTGCGGGTAACTGGTCCTGGTGACCAAATACATTTTAAACATTATTATGTTTCATTTTAATGTTGAATGTAATATCCCTGACAGTAAATGGAAACAACACCACTTATTCCAGCAGCAACGACAGACACATTTTGTTCGGCAGCTAGCACGGCCAGTCTAATCACATCGTAGGGGTACCAGTGAAGCGAGGCTTCAAATGAGAATATACGTGCTTGTGATGAACGCAATCAAAAGTCGTCAGCAATGCTTTCGATAACCTACTAAAAACACCCATCAGTTTGTAGTGCTCAAACACGACCTAGGTGGGATATATTATGTATTTTTAACCCACCCCCCTACATTGACCCCGCAGGTTCGTGGTTCCAACTGGACCATACCACAAAAATCAAACCTGCAAAAACCCGGGCATGTTACGGAGCACAATATTCATAATACCAACGACAAAATCTAAATAGTGTTTCCTTCTGTGAGTGAGATGAGCCGAAACATGACTGATAATATTGAGGTTTCTTATAACATATGTGTCCATATAATACACGGGTCCAACACGTTTGGAACTGACCCAACCGTCCCCCTTTTCTGGGTGAGCCCAGTGCTTCGGGTTCTGCTGCAGAACAAGGAAGATAGGTCTCCATTTTGGATGGGACGAAACAACAACCGTTAGCGTCGAAGAGGCCCAACTAAATGTGAATTTTCTTTCCGCGTAAAAAAGGCGCAACCGGCCGTTAAACTCAAACAGGGGCGAAAAATAGTGAAATATGCCGATGAAACCGCTAACTGGACTTATATACCCCTCGAGTTTTGTTATTTTTCAGAAAAACATACAAGTTGGTCTTACCTCGGAATGGTAGCTGCAGAGATGGGCGCGTTGGATATTAACATAATCCTCCTAGTAACAGAATGGGGACTCGGCGCCAATTGGTAGATAGCGTCCCGGCTTCTAAAATAAATAAAAGCTGAATAATCTTACTTTGGTCTTTGTTTAAAGATGTATTTTGTCCACGGTTGTACATGTTTTATGCAATTATTCGTTTTAAAACAACAGTCAGGTAAAACGTTTTTAAAATCTTAATGTGGAAGTATCAAACCGATATGTTCTGCACTGTTGACCAATAATATTTTTCTGTCTCCAAAGAGAACCAATGAAAAATCGGATGTGTCGAGTTTACGTTCAGCCTTCTGCGGTGATTGGGAAAGTTGTCAACCCGGTTGACTAACAAAATATTTTGTTTGACTATTAATTTTTTAGACTCACGTTTTGACTTAGGCGTTGCAAAGAGATACAGCGTTTTAAGTTGTATTCCTGTGAAAACGTCAGACAAGCTACCTGTTACCGTTCACTAACTTTCCTGGGGGATGTTGTCACTGATTTCATTGAGCAGTGCATTATCTTTGACTGTCAGTTTGACACACAGCCATGTTTTTTATTTCTGCTCTCTCAGGTGTGTACGTTGTCAACAGCTGTTTTAAGATTATTTGTATGGTATTACAGCAACAAATTTCATGGTAACATATCTTAACTTCCTAGAAATGCAATCTTTAGGGTATTAAATATATAAGATATTTTTCAATTTTTGTTGAAGGCCTTGTGGCAGTCATGAAATAGACTCCTTTTAACCAGATATTCGTGCTTGTGGCAAGACATTTTGATGAGACATAACCCAAATGGCTTATCTGTACAGTCAAGTCCCGACTGAGATATTCAACAATGTTACTTCCATGTACAGCACCAGTCTGCTGTGAAAATTCCTTCATAATGTTCAGTGCCTCCCTCTGTTTCCCCATGCCTGAACGTAGAAGTAGGTCATATGTCTCTTCTGAAGTTATCCACAGGATTGTGCCAGTCTACAATGACTAGGGAATTTTGAAGGTGACAGCCTGTTGTCATGGCAGCGGCTGTTCACCATCAGCTGGCCCTGGAGCAATGTTCCTAGTGTTCACTGTGGGCAAGCCACTGAGAAGAACAGTGGCATTGACTTCTCCATCACTGCATGTACATTTTGTACATCTTGCACGTCTTCAGAATGATACGCCGCAAAGTGTTTTTGTGTGCCAAAGAAATGCAGTCGCTGCCTTAGCCCTTGTACACTAAGCTTACAAGGAACAAGCAACCAGCCAAAATGGTAATATCCTGGAGAATGGGTTTTGTGTGCTGGGCACTTTCACATAGACCTACGGTATACCTTTCAACTAAATTAAAACTCTTATCTTGATCCCTGAAACAATTTGTAGCTAAGTCTGATTTTCAGAATACATCATTTTGCTGTTGAGCTGAGATATCCTCCTAAGTTCTATTGATAGCAATATTTTTGTGAGGTCCAGATAAAAAGGTTTTTTTTTTTTATCTCATTTATCTGGATAATGCTTCTTTGCCTGTAATACAATTCTTGTAAACCCCATTCCTTAGGCTTGAATTTCAGCCCTTTCTCATGCAGTGGAATCTGAACTTCACATTTTGCCAGAGAGGAAATGAGCAGTAAGCTCAGTTGCCTAGAGATGAGAGAGATGAGTAGATTAAACAAGTTGCTTTCCCCAACATGACACTTTTGATCATCCTACATAGGCGCGGGTGTGCCGTTCAAGCCTCCTCCAGACTCATTATGTGTCACTGAAGGGAGGCAGCCATGAGTCATTCTCCTCACACAGCTATCAGACACACCCATGGCTGACACAATTAATGATGGACATTCTTTTAGTATCTTGTGTTTTTCTTTTTAATCTTTTATCCACACCCAGTGCCTCTGGGGCACAGTATTTGAGTTTTCAATCCAATCACAAGTTTGTTCCTCCATGACTTCCACTTGCTCTGTAGTCTGGATTTCTGAAATGGGAAAACCTTGTCAGTAAAATATGTGGGTTTTTTTTTTAGTACTTTTGTCTAGGGCTACATTTTATATATACTGTACATGAGGCTGTTCATTATGACATGGCTATGAGCTGCTGTGTGCATTTAGGATTGTAAACACCAGATCTCCTGCCGCACTGTGTTACCTAAAGGACTTGAGAATAACCTTTATCTTCGAGGCTTCTCTCCTGCTTCCCCGTGTGTCCCCTGTGTATCCAACAGCACTAATTAATACCACTCTGGCTCTAACAAGCCTCATTAGTCAAACAGGCACACAGGGTGTTGAGCATACAAAATGATGTCATTACAGGCTGAGACGTTAATCTGTTTATGAATGCAGGGAGTGAACAGTCATCGCCGCATCACTGATGTTGGAAAACTACCCAGTCATGACCGATGATAGAAGATCTAAAACAGGAAACTTAATATTATTTGAACATTACTTCTCTGTTATCCAGATCGACCTACATTTTATTATGCTTACATAATTCCCATTAATATACTCGAGGATGAACTTAAGAAATGCAGGATGAGGAACACAACAGCATTTATTCATTCAAGGGTCAAACCTGCAACCTTACAAGTCCAGTTGTCTTGCTGCTGTATCATATTTCCATCCTTTATTCAGGCCCATTTTAAATTAAATCATTGATTAAATCTGTTACAGTCCTACTCAGATTTAAACCAGTTGCCATTTGCCTTCACCTTTGTTTTTTAGGAAACTCTTCATGCAAGAGATCAAGAGTTATTGACATTCTTCATCTGCAATCACCCCAACATTTTGTTGAATGCTGTCTCATAGTCATCTGTTTCAATGAACAGGAGATTAAAGCAGAAAGAAAAAACATTCAATTCCACATCATTTAGAATGGGTTATGCAAAGTACCAACCAGCATTTTGCATCTGTTCATCGATTGGCACTGCTGGACACTAATTACTACCATCAGAGTTAGTAAAAGTGCCAGGGTAGGGGGTGGCTGCTAGCTGTTTTCAGGAAGGGCACAGATGAAATCAGTTGTGCGTGTGAAATTGTCACTATGATTTAAGGGCGAAGGGGGCTCAACAGCTCTGCATTTTTTGTATTGCTGATAAAATACTCCCTCGCTCCACTGCGCCTTTTTTTTTCTTATAAAGCTTTTTCTGTCAATAATTTACAACAGCAGTCAGCCAGCTTTCCCCTTGGCAGACCTCTTCTCTCATTACTGAGATCCTTCTCTGCACAGCCTTGCCTCTGAGACAGTTCTTCAGTCATAAACTATGGGAATAAATTATTGATGCTGACATTATACATCCAAAAACACTATAGCAACCTCCAACCCCACTGCTATGTGTGTGTGTGTGTGTGTGTGTGTGTGTGTGTGTATATGAGATTTATAATTGAAATATGTCTGCTCATATACATTCACTATACATTTTATCTTCAAGACTTCCAGAGAGTGTGCTGGACATTAACATACTCTGATGAAGAAAACCTGCATTCGAAAATAACACTTTGTCCACTTTGACGGTCACCTTCAAAATAGAACCATGAAAAAAAACAAGCATGGATTTTTTTACCTTTGTTTGTCAGTGCTGTAAAAAGAATGGCTGGATACAAAAGGAGAGATGTCAGCTATATTTAACCGCCTGAAAGTCCTGAAACTTAACAAACAAATGGCATCCATTTGTGCTTTTCCTTCCCACAGCACGTCTGCCAAGACAGCGAGCTGCTATAACTGTAATGCCATCTATTTCTGAGAGAGAAGCCGTGGGCGTGTATGACGAAGATGATAGCAGAGTTCGTGGAGCCCTGACTCTCCCAAGAAATCCGGGAGCCGTGGGCTCTGACGTTTGGGCTCCTCCGTCACTGAGCAGAGGGAACTTTTATAGCTACCCTCAGCACACGGTAGCCTTTCCATTGGTTGTCTCATCTATTGCACTGTATGGCTCTGTAGGTCTGTTCTGTCCATCACCTGTTCCGTCTGTCTCTCCCCCTCTCAAACAGTCAAACAGACGTGAACAGACGCATGCAAGCTGCCACTGGGAACTGAGGGTTGCTGTTGTGCATTGGTAATCATGTTGCTTTGTATGCCTTTCCCTTACATCAACAGCCAAACCCTCAGCCATGAGCTGCCAGTCAATTGTCTTCTCTTTCCCTGC
Source organism: Megalops cyprinoides (assembly GCF_013368585.1). Lineage (NCBI taxonomy): Eukaryota > Metazoa > Chordata > Actinopteri > Elopiformes > Megalopidae > Megalops > Megalops cyprinoides. The sequence continues at coordinate 16,309,344 of NC_050585.1, read as the reverse complement.
AGCTTAGTTTGATGAATGCTATACATCCTCTGAAATGCATAATATTTCTTTGAGGTCTCTCTTACATCTATCCCTTAATGTTTTTTGTTTGTCCACAGACACATTATCCCAATTTTTCTCCACCCAGTAACGTTGCTTCACTTAACACTTCCCCACATATGTGGTCTGTGATGAGTGAGTGTGTGTGTGTGTATTTTCAGGTAGTGCCACACATTATATACCATATATATACCATATAGTCATTCAATGCCATGTAGCCATTATAAAACACAATGGGGAAAAAAATCAATGTTCCTCAAATCAGTTTCTGTTCATATTCTTTGAACATCCATTCCTTTTATACATCCAACATTATGCTAGATAAGGCTTATCTTTGAGTTATTAATATTAAGATGATGTTTAGGTTTTACATTTTCTATTCTTATATAATTGAATTAATTTCAGAATCTGACAAAGTGTAATTATAATTCTGTGTGATAATAAAAAATCATACTTGCTGGAAGTCTTTACTTAGAAGGGGAGTTCCACCCAAAAAAAAAACCCTTTGTCTGAAATTCTACAAATTCTACAACAAACCAAAATACTGCCTTGACAGTGCAAAAATGCCTCCTAGACAAAATGTGGTTGTAGAGCAGGCCTGTGAAATGATTTACAAACTGTCTTGGAATTGCCTCTTAGAATTATCCGAGGTGTTGTATGGTTTCAGCACTAAAACGCTCTCTCTCTCTCTGCGTACCGCGCCTGGCTGCATATCCATATCCTTAACCCACACAAGCACATAAGCATGCCAGCAGCAGATATCTGCTGAGACTAACTGCAGGGGCTTAAATGAGCCCGTGTATGTCTATCTACCTATGTGTCAACTGTATGTAGGCCTACACCAAATGCATGTACATAATTTATGTATGTGTTGTGGGTTGTCATACAGGAAATATGTGATTATATGTGATTATATGCTCAGAATATTTAATGATCTTTCTATATGCAGTACATGGCCAGTTGAATCCTGGCTTAATTAAAAGGAAATACAGACACTGAAAACTATATAAGACCCATTATATGATGTTATATGCTTTGTCCTTCATATATAAATTTGGAGAGGTGGTGGAGAGCTGAAATCCTACTCAGGCTTTTAATGGTGATTGGTATTATAAAGAGCAAGTTATGCAAGAGGATTTTTCAGGCTTTGGGGATGAAACCAGCTAAAATTCAATTTGTAAAATTGCATGCATTGTGAAAGCGTTATCTGAACAGCAGAGGCGGAAACAATAGAATTAATCATTTTATTGTTTGATGTTTCAGTTTAAATTGCTGACAACCATTTCCAGCAATGTAATGTCATTGTATGCAACAAGGCACAACACAAAATGTCTTCCAACAACACAAAAGGTACTCAGACATACCGTCATTTGTAGAAGGCAAGGAACTCTGTAAAATGAATTAATCTGTTCAGTGAGAACAGAATAGACAAGTGCCATAGTATCCACATACCTGCCACACATGTTAACCTATTTGTTTCTCCCTCATACATTCTTTCCACTGCCTATTTATTGCTCACTTAAACTATATGACCTTACTCCACCTTCGTTGTTCATCTTACATCAGTGTATTTGTGTATTCCCACCTAATAGTAATTATCAGATAGCGTCATATGACACTCTTGCGACGTAATTTACGAAATATGTAAATCAGGACGTTGCAGTTGACGTGTTATATTGGAATTCTTCATTGCACGATTGCTCTGTAAAAATAATCTTTTGCTGTTGATATATACCAGGTTTTTATTAGAGCACAAGCAGTGTTGTTTTTCAGTCCTTATAAATTTGTTTAAAATGTTTACGTTGGATTATACGTTATATGTAAGTCTCGTAAATTGTTATTCCCAGTTATGACGATGTGCCGGACATAAGTGAATTCTAATTCTCTAGGAATTAAGAAAACAAAACCATCCTTAGTATACATCGATAGTATACTCTTAACGAAATAATTAGCCTACATACAAGCATCCCGGTCAGAAATGAACGTTTTCAGTACATTCATACATACAGTTTTCAAATCTTGATTTTTTTTTTATCGGATGGCCCTACTCTAACCCTATGGATAATTCAAAAATCTGAAAGGGATCCAAGATCGATTGCTTGGGAGCGCAAACTTCATTGTTATTAGCTAGGAAGGCGAACTCCAAAAAACATATTTAAAATGGGTTACATCAGAGCCGTCAGGTGTCTCTCATCACAGATAGTGAGCTCCAGTTGGAATACTGCATCACACAGGGTTTGACTTCTGATAGTTGGCTATGACTTCATTTCCGGTAGGACTTTGATCAGACGCCTGGTGGCGCAGTGATTCATTTCGGCGGAGAGAGGGGAAAGCGCCGGGTACGTCCTTATTCCGAGCGAAGGCACGAAACACCTCCACTCTTCATAACGCAGAGGGGAAGCCGACTGACTTAGAAGACTTGCGTGTGAGCTAGCTGACAGCTAGCTACACAGACTGTTCCAGGAACGTTGTCTTTCTTTTTCGCGGAGCCCTAGGTACTCTTCAAAATACCCATCTTGCCAGTTACCCCAGTACGAGGCAGACGGCTTTAAAGATGGGTTCGGTCCCGGCGATATGTGTCCTCATTTTGGGCATGGCAATTTCACCGCTGGCAGGCTATATTATTGAGGTAAGTATGCTATGGGTCTTTCTTTTTGGTTTGTATTGGTATCTGGATTTATAGACCATTCTAATAATAATATCCATTCAGCTGGCCGAATAGTCTAGTCCAGTGCGCACTAAAGCTGACGAAGTCATTGTAGCTACGAATATTGACGTTATCTATCAGTGAATTACGAATACTGGCAAACAGCCCTAATCTTTGTCAAATACAGTTATTTCACTATTTTTTGTTTTTCCTTTTGATGTCTTAGACTGTGTAAATGGTAGCCTATGTAGATAGTTAACGAGCCAGTCATTAGCTGGCACCAGGTAAAGGTACTTGTAGCCTAAACCATGCATCTAGTTGTCAGTATGTTTTGTTTTCTTTAGATAGCTGCAGTATCTAGTTAGAGTCCCTGTTATGCATGCGACTTTAAAGGCCAGGATTAAAAAAAAAACTGTTTTGCAGTCCTATGTGTTTGGTGTGACGATGGCCATATGTGCCTATGCGCTTGTGCCGCGAATTGAGGCGTAACGAATATAAAGCCAGTAAAGGTTATGTGGAGATGTTTTGATAGCCCGATGATTCTTGCGTTTTCCCTAGCGCGAGTGAGTGTTGGAACGGGCAGTATTGCGGTAATACAATTAGCTGTGCTGCCGCAGAGATCGAATTAAGCAGCGACTCTGGCACATTGTCAGCACTGTTGCCAGCATAGTTTCCTGGGTGGTCCTGTTCCGTAAACCTACAATCAAGTCGCTTCCATTTAGTCATTATCTTAATGTAAGGTCATTGGAAGCATTTAAATAAAACGCTTAAATTTGGTAGCCACTTGAGTAAAAGTCTCAAAGTAACAGCTGATTTCACTGCTGTAATGTATTTCGTTGAAAGGTTGACGATTCTTTTAGTAAGCACTTCATTCCTCTCGAGCGTGTTTTCGGTCTTGTCTTACTGATATGTAAACGCGTTTCTCACAAGAAGCGCCTTCTATTTGCTTCGTAGTCTAGAACAAATTATTTTTGTTTTATGAAATAAATCTAAATAACTCAAACACTAATATCCAATTTCAGTCATTTGCTCATTCTTTTATCTCACATCAAGTCCCCTCAAAGTCCTATATCGTTTAGTGCGGTCCTACGAAATCTTTCCCTACAGCGACGTGAGTCGCCTTGCTTCGGTTTGACAATTAAGGTTACCATTTAGTTTGGGTCATTGTATGGTTCCGTTGTATACCTAACTCACAGCAGTGGTGTTGTACTCGCGTACCATATTCCAGTAAGTTCCACCTAATTGAACCAGAAGCAGCTGTAGCCTTTGCCATGAAACAGTCTATGCTATTAAAATGTATCATTTATCAAAACATGCTCACTCATCGATGACTGCAACAGACCATGGAAGTCGTGCATGGGAATTATCCTTGCAGTAGATATACAGAGATGTGGGCTGTGTTGTCTTTTCATTCGTTATTTTTGCTGTTGCTGAAGTCCTAATCAAACGCTCTATGAACTGTTTGACTACAACGCAGGTGTAAGTAAAGCAATAGTAGCTGAATGGTAAAAAAGGAGTAGCCCACTCAGTCCTCCGTGCTGAAGACATCCAGAGTAGTGTTTGATTTAAAGAGGAAAAAAAACTTTTAAATCCTTTTAAAAATGTAATTGAAAGTCATGGTGTACCCCTTCTGTTGTAGCGTAAATCTCTGATTTTTTTTTTTTTTTTTTACATTTTAATTTTATTTTTTTGGTTGAATGTCCATGTGCAAGGTATGAGGATGACAAGACAAGTAGATGGGTAATTTGGACCATTTTAAACTGCAGTGGAATCATCTGTTTAGAAAACCTCTCCTTTTTCTCCAGGGCCAAAACATTATTTATTGTTTACCTCAAACAGTTTATGAAGATGACTTGATGAAGCTTTTTCATCCATAAGCTTTTTTGCTGGTGAGCATATCTTACACACTCACTTAAAATGTAGGTGAGCGGCGACACGCACCGAAACAAAATCTTGAAAGGTACTATTGAACATCAAGGGCATTAGTGATGCATAATGACAGCAGTTTCAGTGTGTGTTGAATGTGCTGGTGCGAACGATGGAATGGAGGATGTGAACGCAGTATATTTTGGCAGCTGCAGCTTCTTAATTTGCACTGCCTGACTCCGTTTGGGGGGGAAAAAAAACCAAAAACCATGATTTGACATAGCAACAACATATATGCAAGCCAGGTACCCATGTGCTGGGAGTATGTTCAACCAAACATTTTCCCTGGGTTTTATTTGCTGGTGCTAATTGAATATGCTTGTTTAAAAATTTTCAGCAAAGTACTTTCAAGCTCCAACTAATTTACACATGCAAATGATTATTGTATGTTAATGATTATTTTAAACGGCAATAATTTTTAAGTGGCATATCTGAGGTTCACGCTAACAGATTTTACTGAAACAGATTTTACTAGTAGTCTAGCTTAAAATATCTGGCAGAGATGCTGTCTTTCAGCTCAAAATTGCAGTAGGCAATTTGGAGTTCCTGAGGGTTTATATTTTTTTAGGAGAGGCGTTCCTCCTGTCTAACTTTCTCTTGAATGCATGAAACGACCGCACAAACAATTCATATATAATAATTTCACAGCTTTCTGTCACATAAACTTTCACCATTAGCTGTTTGTTAAAAGCCTTGGTTTTGGTCAAGATATAACCAATGTTTCAATGTTCAATGTTATATTCAATGTCTGTATTGTCCAAGTGAACATAGTAGTCAAAGACTATGATCTCTTTTTGTTCAGTTCTTTTCTTAAAACATTTTCACAGTTAGGATTAAGAAATAGGTGCAATTTTCTTAATTTGTGGAGTACTTTCAGTTAATGTCTGGAATGTCTGGAGAAATAAACTGCATTCTGCAAAGAACAATTTTCCGTAATTTCTTAGTTCCTCTTTTAATAACTCAACATTGGCTATTCCTTGTATGTAGCTGTGGGTTCTGCTTTTTTGCTTGGTAACCATGCCATTACCCAGTGCCTTGGAAAGGCAATTTGCCATAAAAGAAAACTGAACACAAGAGGAAAAAAAATCTATTTCTCATTAGTCCCTGCCTCAGAAGCAGTTCAGTCAGGTGGATTGCTTGCAGTCAGTGGAACCCGAGGCCGGGTGCTCTTTGAACACCGTTAATGCTAGGTGGAATTACTGGAATGCTTTACCCTCTAGTTCATTTTCCCCATTTAGCTGTCGTGAAGATCAGTCTGCTGTGCATGAATCACCAGCATTGATTTGAAGCACAAAGTGCATTTGAAGTTGAGGGGAGGAGGAATGGCGAACCCTTTGTTTTGTTCAAATTTGCCAATTATTCTACTGTATAAAAGCCAACAAAAGTTAGTGGCTTGTGCAAATGGAAAGTGATCTGCAGCTCCTATGCAATTTGCAGAAATGACATAAAACATTTTACTGGAGTAACCAATCAAGTTGGTGCCCACCTAAAATGACGTTAATGAGCAAGGACAGCTTTAAAATAAAATTGAACATAAACCTTTTTTAAAAGCTGTTTAATTTTTAGACCACTCCTGTTTTCCTAGACAAAATTTTCCAGAGCAGAGAGTTTACTCCAGTGTTAATTTTTAAACTGTCTTTGTGCAAACATTGAAATGATTTTATTGGATTTGGCTCACCGGGCACAATTCAATTTGTGAAGTTGGCATAGCAACTCACATTAAAGTTTTGTGATTAATCAGTCTAGCTACTGCATAGCCCAGGGCACCTTTTGAACGAACATGATTCTAATGAAAATTTAACTGTAAGCAAGGGTGGAGACACCTAATTTGGATAATTGTCTCCAACCCCCCACAATAAAAGTGAACTACAATTGCCGCAGTGTTTTGCCGTAAATATAGTGTCAAAAGCCAGCCTGCGTTTAATTCTCGCTGATTGCTTTCGGACTCCCTGCTTTTGCTTGGTTGTTTTCATCAAACCATGTTTGGAGTTTTTTTTTCATGAGTGGTCGTGACAGTTAAAATGAGTTTGTTTGCGCTCGGGTGGACCGCCCGCGGCCTCGACAGAACACTCCGCACATGGACGTCGGCCACGGCCGGCTGGAAATGGCCGCGACCCTGCCAAGCCGAACAGCCGGGGCGTCCAAAGCAATGAATGGCCCATGGGTGGAAGCCTATTGTGTGGCCTTGAATGGGTGACAATGGCCTGGGTACAATGCAGTCATAATGGAGAGCCGCAATCTCCAGCCCCAGGCGCATGAGAGTGGTGTGGGTGCGGACAAACCAAACAAAAGGCCCTGGAAGAGCCTGGTGCCTGCTGACCTCGAATGCCGGTCAGAGAGACATCGGTGGTGGGCAAGGCTAAGAAACCACTCCATGTAAATGGCTTCACCAGAATGTGACCCAGGGGAGAATGACCTGGCGGAAATCCTTCAGGGGGCTTCTGTGAGACTGCGGAAGTGTTTACGGCAGCGCCTCAGCCCTTGCACACAACTGCCCGTCCCTCTCTTTTTCTCTCTCTCTCTCTCTCTCTCTCTCTCTCTCTCTCTCTCTCTCTCTCTCTCTCTCTCTCTCTCTCTCTCTCTCTCTCTCTCTCTCTATCTGCCTCTCCCTTTGCATTTCTCTCTCTTTCTCTGTCTCTCTCTGTCTCACTGTCCTTGAGGTGTGTGTGACCCTAAAACCATGGCATCACGTTGCCCTGGTTTCTAATAGCCAACGTGACCGTGTCTGTCATGTGCCCTTTCTTCTTTGAGTGTCTGAGCTGTTTGATGCATCACTGTTATTTCCACTGCAAGGCAGTTCTGTTTAGTGTCCTGCTTCCTGTCAACAACAGGAAAGATGGCACATCCAGTTTTCATCATAAATGTCTTACGCAACTTCCCCAGGGTAAGGGCGTCATCTAAACAACAGAATGTTATCATTTTTATTATTTGCTTGATAGTAATGGTCATGATAATAATTATGCTGATAATAATATACCTTTGAGACCATAATGGCAATTTAATTTTGTACTATGTACTGTCTGCCATTCATCAATGTCAAGAAACATACTCGCTTTGTAACCAGACCATATATGTCCCTTCAATTCCAATCTTGTAGATTAAAATAAATAGACACACTTCCAATTGTTTCCCAACTGAGCTCTTTATTCTGGCAAATCCCCTTAAATCGAAGGAACACTTTGTGCTCCGCTTTAACAAGAAAAAAAATAATCCCAGTGGCTACAGAGAGAGACACACACACACACACACACATACACACAAACATACACACACTCACTGCATCATAGTTCCACCCTTAAATCGACACATGCCCGCCAGTACAGACATGCCTCCTCTGGCAAAACCACCTCACAGCCCACTTGACTATCAAGAGAACAGTGTTTCAGCATTTGGCATTTAGGGGGTTAATTTAATCCAACACTGGCCTTGGCGCTCTAGTTTTGCAATTGGATGCTACGTAACAGCTCTGACGGATTGAAACTGAGTTTCCCACATTCTGTATCAGCTGTGTTTACCTCCAGTCTCATTCCAGAATGAGCCCCATACCTTCCCTTCCCTTCCCTCCCCTTCTCCGGCTGCATCTGTCCATGTCCTGACACATCTACTACAGGTGCACCACACAAGCCACATTCTAATTGAATCTCCATCATTTCATTGTACAGTCATCAGTAGTCTGCTCCCACAATGGTGACCTGTGGCATAGACAAGTCCAGTGCAGGGGACTCAGCTCATGGGTCATCCAGTTATTTTGTTCTCTTGAAAGCAGAGGAGCCTTGTCAAGGATGCCTGCCCCCTTGTATGGGATAACCAACCAGGGGTTGCCATTTAGGGACTGATTTCCATGCATGAAGCAGTTGTTATGTCTCCCTTCCCTCTATGCTCCAGCAGAAACCTTTGGGATTGGAGCTTTGCCCTGGACAGAATTACTGGATTTGTGCTGAAACCTTTGGGGGACACTTTTTCTGATTTTTGACATGAGAGATTTGGTGAAGACTCTGTGCCATTGACTCGAAGATGAAAAGGGTAGGCAGTGTTTAGAAAGAGGAACTTGGCAAGTAAACCACTTAGGGAGGCTGGTAATTGAGGGACAGATAAGGCAGGGCTTCCCAGCATCTCCCTCTGGGTCTCCAAGCGGTTGATCTCAGCTTTAACATGCAAGGGAAGGGAGTTGCTCTGCGTTTTGCCTCTGACATAATACAGATGTTCTCAACACAGAGCAACTTAAAAAAACTAAATGTGAACAAAATGTAAATGTAAACAAATGTTTTTTCAAGCCCCATCAGACAATACCCTGCCGGAATCCACTGCCATTGACTCTTTAGATCCATCTTTAGTCGGGATGTTTTGAGTAGGGCCGGGACTCGTCAAGAGTCCTTTGTTGGTTACTGAGAGCCCGTGGCAAACGCTTGTCGTGAAAAACAGGCTGCATTGTGTAGCTTTACATTGTGCTATTCTGAAGGCTGCTCGTATGCATCAAGAAATCCCCTTTACTTACAATGGGCTTAGTCTCTAATTCCGGAATGCAGCAGACTCCCTCACACAATGAAGTGATGGTCTAGACAGAAGCGAGTTCCAGCAGAGCAGAGTTGCGCAGGCTAGCTCGGCTCAGGTCCTGGGTCCTTGTCGCACCGATGTTTGGGCGAGCCGTCGGGAAATGAAAATTGCAGGAAGCTCATTTGGAAGCAGGGCTGGGATCACAGCGTGTCATCGGCGAGCTGTCAGCGGCTCGTATCTCACCCACCCGTTTTCACTCCAGCCACTTTTCAGCTGCTGGCCTAACCCACTGCACCAGCGTGTGCATGGTAGCCATCAGGATTGCTTGGGAAATAGTCCAGGCGCCATGGTCGCGGTTCGGAAGAGGCAGCCACAAGCCGCAGCTCCTGCCTGCAGAGTCTAAGGCTCAGCTATCAAAATAGCGGCCTCCGCTGTGAAAAGCCATCTCGCATGATATCGTAGCACCCCCCTCCCCCTCCCTTACTACTACCACACCCTCAGCCCCACCACAGCCTGCCTTCCTCAAGTGCTTTCCAAGGTGACATGGTGAGTCCTGTCACCGAATATTTTATTCATACGGGAGTTAAGTGAAGGAGCCTCCAGTATGTGAAGTAATGGGGCGTGGTAGTTATGGTGGGAACAAGCCAGGATCTGTTGCTTGGCTCTGGTACACTGCTCTTAGTGATATCCGTCTGTATAAAGGGTGATGTGGAATATTATCCATGAAAGCCACCCAGGATAAGACTGCACAAAGCGAAAAGTTAATGCGATATGCATGAAACCTCAGTGTGTGTTTGTGTGTGTGTATGCGCGCGTGTGTGTGCAGGTACCCTTGTGGGACCATCCCCCAGTCAGTTGTAGCCTGGCTCTCTGATTCCATGTGTGCTTTTGAGTGGTGCAGGGCTGGATTGCAGGGCTAGATTGCACTGGAGTCAAATGTTGTGTTTAGTAGTGGCTGCATGTGATTTGCCTTCATTTTCATGTTCATTGGCACATCCTACTGTATGTGTGTGTGAGGTGAACAGGGTGCATGATCATTTTCCCTTCAATCAGGACCCTCCTTCTAGCTTCTCGTCTTTCCTTTGGCTGCAAGCCATTGATCAAATGTAAATATTTCATCACTCCCTCTGACTCTCCAGTCTGGGCTTATCAAGGCTACAGCGCGGTTTCCAGGATTATGGTGTAGAGAGACTAACCTTGCAAGAATGCTGTGGTTTGGAGTGATTTGTAGTCAGAGGCCCTCCCCTCCTTGGGCTCTGACAGCAGGTGTACACACGTACATGTGTCCGCATGCTCACATGTGGCGCTGCGGTTGTTTGCACGTCGGACGCGTTTGCCTGCGAGGGCTTGTTTTACTTGGCCCCTCTCCGCGGGCTGTCGCCGAGGCAAACATGCCGTCACGCCCCGGGTTGCTGTTTAGACAGGTGAGCCCTGTGTGGCGTGGGGCAGGGCGCTGTGCAAACGGGTGAAGGCCAGCTGGCGGCCCGTTCTGATTGGCTGATTGCCCCGCCGCTGTAATATCCTTCCCTGCTAAGTGACTCCATGCGGCCCGCCTTCCAGCGCCAGAGAAAACAGGGAGGCGTTTACCTGACTGACCCAAAGGGCCGCGCTCTCCAGAACCAAGCTCCCCCCGCCCTTTCATCTTTTTCCTCATCCTCACTGTGTGGCAAGCTGGGAAGAGGAACTATTACAAGGTTATAATTACCATAATCGCAAGTGGTGTGGTGACTGTTGAACCATGAGTAAAGCTTGGAAGTAGCCAGAAAGGGGAAGGAAGAGCGCTGATGACCGCACCTCTGGACACCAGAGAGGAAATTGCAAAGCACGCCGGCTGATGGTGGGCTAAGAAAGGGACATGAGCAGGTGTGGTTCCCTGTGTGCAGTAGAAATGACGTCTGGCACATCAGGGCAGGAAGAGGCGATAACTCATCCAGGTTGGGCAGGTTGAATGAATGGCGGAATTATGACCCGGACGAGAGGAAGTGGCCAGGCACTGTCAGCTCTGTGAGCTGGAAACTACAGACAGTACAGGCTATCTCTTTGGAACTGGTGTCAATGACATGCCCATCCATAACCCCCTCCTCCTCTTGCCTCATACCAATTTGTCTCCATCCCCCCACTTTTGACTCAGATTTTGAAATTGCCATTGTACATTATGCTTACCTCGCGGTGATGACATCCGCAGTCACACGCGAGCACAGGGTGAGGTGAAGGCAAGCCGCCATTTATACACTCGCATAATGGAGCTTTTGAATTCCTTTGCAGGGCACATTAGAGCAAAATTTGGCAGCATATTTAAGGTCTTTTGTAAGATACTACTGAGAGGACATCATCAATAACTGTGGTAGTCGAACCCACAGCACACTCAACTGAAACCATCTTGCCAAATCTCCAAGTCCAAATCCCCCGCCAAGGTCAGGTGCCCGAATGCTAATTGTGCTCCATGATAACAGTAAGTTCTTCCCTCATTTTAGATATCCTGTAATTTAAGGGGTTGGGGAAGGGAAAATGGGAAATGAAGGACAGAGAAGAGGCTAGAATGACTCCTGCTTTTGCCTCGGTCAGCCCCTCGGATTGTGGAGAAGATCGATCCTGCACTAATCGTTGTAATTATGTACGGATCAGTTTGAAATGCAGCCGAAAATGAAATTAAAAGCCCGTCCGGTGCTCGGGGAGCCAGATCACAGCTTGTTTGGCTGTCTGAGGTTAATTGTAGCAGATGCAGACAGCACGCTGTCTCCCTCCGCACCACACCCACACAGCGGGGTCACACCTCGATGTCATTATGACCAATTGAGGGGAAGCTGGCTGCGTCGCGGCCTGGCCAGGTGCAGAAATTCATGTTTCAATTCAGCCCTAGCAGCACAGCAACGCCGCCCCAATCACAGCAGCGATGAGGAGGCAGCACTCAGGAGTGCAGAGGCATGCTGGGAACCACACATCACCTCACAGGGGAGGCTAAAAAGACCCGACCTGCTGCTCGCTGGAGGCCACGATGCAGCAAGCCCCGCTGTGATTCCCGCTTACCTCTGCGCTGCTACCACAAGCCACCCCCTGTAATAAAAACACAAGGCGTTCTCTGTTTGGCCTTAATTGTTCTCGCCTGATAAAAGATGGCCGTTGCAGGCTCCTCCGGCGCTGGAGGCACAGCTGTGGCCCCTCGTTTTTCTCCCCTGCTGCTTGACATCCATTGAAACGGTAGGGGGAGGTCAGCAGTGGCAAGCGATCCACTTAGCTTTGTCCTGGAGGAGGGGCCGGGGCACTGGCTGGACTGCTGTAGAGAGATATACACCCTGCTGTCCATTTGTGTGTGTGTGTGTGTGTGTGTGTGTGTGTGTGTGTGTGTGTGTGTGTGTTTGGGGAGGGGGGGGGGGGTGTATATATTTTGGTCGATTGGTGCACATGTCTGTCTGTCTGTCCACGTGTTTATATGTCTGGAACTATGTTTGTGAGACTGTGCTGTTGGCTTTCCACCTCAGCGTGCCTGTGTGTATACATGGTTCTGCGCGTGTGTTTATTGGTCTGGGACTGTGTTTATGGCCTTCATCTGTCTGGCCGCTTTCCCCCCAGAGCAGTAAGGCTCTGGAGTCAGCCGCAGGCTCTGGCAGAGAGACCGCCGTCGCTTTCTGATAAGAGCGAGCTCTGCAGTCGTCTCTGTCTCCGGCCCTCGCAGATAACACGCAGCTACCACTCCCACTGCACCGCACTGCTCCCTCCACACGTTCATCTCCCTCCTACCCTTTCACAATGCCCGGCTTAGCGCCGGGGCATTGTAGCTTTCCCGTGCCGCTGCACAGCCTGGTGACCTTGCTTGCCGTTGCTTAGTCATCGTGATGGATGGCTGAAATGTGTTGAAGTGAAATGTGAGGACGTCACCAACGCCCAGGTCTAGAAACGACAGCAAAGCGTGGCATGTGACCGCGATGCAGATGGAAGCCGCGATAATCGGTCAGCTCTGCGGAGATGCCGGAGACCGGTTGTCACTATGGAGACTACACATGCTCCGTATATCTTCCTGGTTTGGATTTAATCAGACTGGGAGCCAAAGAATTTCAGAATTATCAGTGTAAAGTACAGTGTAACCCATTTAATATCCCCTCAGAAGAACAAGTATGTGAGATTAAATGGGGTGTGACTTTAACAGGATTTCAATATTAGTAAATGTTATGCGGGAGAACAGAGAAAAGTATTTTAGCCATGCTATAATTTACTATTCTGAAAGAAATGAACTGGTTTCCCAAATATACTGATTGAGTATGTTTATAACAGAAACCGGTGTTGAGTGGGAAGTGGTTTTGTGGTGATATTGACCAAAGGGATATTAACTGGGTTCATAGTATACATTGTGTATACATAGTTTGCTGTTCATAGATCTACTCAGAGATCTGCAGAGAATATTTAGAGATGACATGCGTTTTGCTTAGGGTGCCAGCTTAGTGCCACATTTTGTTAAAGCAAAGATCTGTTACCAATGTGGGAAAAAGTGATTTTGGGAATTTGCAAATGCAGTAACACTCTAAATGTCCCTCCCTTTGCTTTTGTGCCTCTCCCTCCCTCTTTCCATTCCTGTTCCCACAATGATTAGTCCTCTAATTTCTTCATGAGGGACAGAATGTGCACTTTTGACAGTGAGCTACAGAGAGCAAGAGAACCCAGGCATTTGGGCTGAAGTACAAATTCCTCCTCCTTGTTTTGCAACAAATGCGCTTTTCGAACCTAATCAGGGCAGAATCTACATCATCGGACCAACAAGCTTACACAGGCAAAGCCACTGCTTGGCTTGCCTTATCTTGGCTGCGGTGAATACTGGCTTCCATCTTTGATGTGATTAAGAATGGACAAGAGCACTGAGCTATCAGCAATATTAGCAGGCATATTTGCCTTGTAGATTTTGAATAACACATTGATTTGGGGAATAGTAAGGTGCACAGGATGCGTGTGGGACAGTGTTTTACGTGTGAGATTGATGCAGGCAGTGCTGGACTGCGGTCGTGCAGGCCCAGCGACGTGCTAGACTATGGAGCTGCATGTCAATGAGCTTCAAGGGGGAGTGGGGGTGGAATAGATGAAGGGAGGGGGAGGGGGTGGGAGGGAGAGAGGCGAACGTCGAAGTGAACGCAGTAAATTTTTCCCAAATCCTCTCCTCTTCAGAGGAGAGATTAATTGGCCCTGCTCTCGAGCAAACGAGAGAGTCTCGCTCACGCTACTAATCCCTCTATTTAGTTCGAGTGCCACACAGAGGGTCCCGTGGTCCCGAGGGGCGTGTCCCAAAGCCATCACATGGTCACTGCCCAAAAAAACGCTCCAGCCCTAATCCTGTGGGGCCTCTACTGGAGCCATGTGCCCCCCCCCCCCCCCCCCAAAAAAAAAACAGTCATCCTGGTATTCAGAAGCTAGTCCTGGAGCAGAGCCACACAACAACACTCCTCCTCCAACCCTTAGGGGCTTCGCCCATTATCAGAGTACCCTCAACAACACACCCCCCCCAACCCTTAGGGGCTTCTCCCAGATCAGAGCACCCCCAACAACACTCCCAGCCCAGCCAGGGAAACCGCTGATAGGTGCTAAATAAACATCTCCTCTCAATTTAATCACGCTAATGCATGCTATGCAGCTTGGCAGTTATCAGCTTTCGGTCCCAGTGCAGGCTTGCCAAAGAGAGAGGGGAGATGAGCAGAAGTGGACGGAGAGAAAAGAGATGGTAGTAGAGGAGGGGAGAGCTGAAGAAAGGGAGATGGAGGGCACTTCAGAGAGGAGGGGAGGGGTGGGAGAAGAGACTAGAAAAGACTGAAGGAAAAAGAAAGGAAAGATGGAGAGAAGCCAGGAATTCTGGTAAAGAGAAAGATACGGACGTAAAATTTACCAATGACCGGCCCAAGGGTACAACAGCAGTGCCCTGCCTGGGTGCCAAGCCAGTGACCTTCAGGTTACAGGGCCTGCTCCTTACCGCTGAGCCACACAGCCGCCAGCTTTCGGCATCTGTGTGCGCTGCATGGCGGCCCTGTCGGTTTCTGGCCGCTTTCGTGGTGAACATCTGGCCTGGTGATGTCAGGAATGCAATCCGCTCTGGCCCCGTGTGAGCCGTAAGCCGGGATAGAGAGGGCCGAGAGGCCGGCCTGCCGCAGGGCTTAAAGCCCCAGAGAGGGGAGGGAGGAGTCGCCCTCTGCGCCATTGGAAGCTCTAAGCACTGGTACCACACTGTGGTGGAAGAGGGATTTAAGTGGGCAGGTTGTGAATGGAGAGGGATGAGTTTGGTAACATGCATATTGGTGGGGGTATATAGACAGGACTGTATGTGTGTGGGCGTGTGCACATGTGGACTTATTTTTACAAGCACTTAGTAGGCAGCATGGGACTGGGGGGTGATACACGCTAGGAGGTTCAATGTATCCTGCATTTTTTAATCAGCTCATTGACCTGCCCTGTGGTTCATTTTCCAAAACATTTCCTCCCTGGAATCATAACTTGCATTTCGGGCACCAGTGAATGATGAATCAAGTGATAATAACGAGGCTGTGTACTGATTCTGAGGGGGAGTGGCTGATTTTCTGAGAACAGACCTAAGTGATCTTTACTGGAAGAACTGGAGGAGCAGCATACAGGATTATTAATGTATGCATACACGATTATTAATTGTATTTATTAATTGTCATTGCAAGCTTAGTTGGGCTGAATGGCCTGTTCTCGTCATAATATGTTCTTATGTTCTTATGTGTCAGTACTTTGGGGGAATTTCTTGTTACCTCTTACCTGTTAGGGCAGGAAGAAGGTTTTCAGAGCAGCCGAGGAAAGCGAATCCTTGTGGTAGTTCCAGGAGAGAGGAAGTCAATGTGGGCTCTTTGCCGAGGCTCCCCTCTCCTCGCCCTCCCTCCGTGTCCAGTTCTCATGGCTTTTTCCTTCCTCTCCCTGCCTTCCCCTTCCTCCCTCTCCCTCCCTCGTCAGCGCTTGACGGGCATTGCATTAATGAGGTCTGCTGAAGTCGGGCTCCTATTGGATGGCTATTAAAGCATGCAGAACCCCTAAAAAGGCCAGGATACATCAAAGTGCTGTGGATCTGAGGGCGCGTTCGCTTCACTGCGCTGAGCGTGCTTTACCGCTGCACACCCCAAACACCCCCACCCCCTCCGGTCAGTCGTAAACCAGTCTGTCGTATATCAGCTTCATCATTATCAGGAAAGGGCAGGGAAAGACAACTATGTTGTGGCGGTTGGGAGAGTGTGTCTGTGTGTGCGCATGTCTCCGTGTGTGCGCATGTCTCCGTGTGTGTGTGTGTGTGTGTGTGTCAGTGTTCTGTGTCCCTGTGCAGCCTCTAATCTATCTGAGGAAGTGCCGTAGGGGAAGTACTCGCAGTGTCTCCTGTTCCCCTTTCACTGTGACCGTCTGAGAGCTCCTGAAGGGATGGTGCACAGAGGAATAGGAATAAACATCTGTGCAGGGGCCAGCATCAGAGCCTGCATTTATAGGGTGTATCTGTACCTACTCCTCGCTCTGCCCACACACACACGCACACACACGCATACAGTGAGAAAGAGACTCACACATAAACAAATACACATGTTGAGACGCAAGTTCACATACACACGCACTGAGAGAGACATACACAGACAGAGAAGCACGTTCACACGCACACATGTGCACATACATACCCATGCTGGGAGTTAACCCAGGCCCTGACAATGTACTCACTCACTTCACAATGTACATTGTGGTCAGATGTCCTGACACGCTGAGCACACACGCTGAGAGTCAAAGACACACACACACACACACACACACACACACACACACACAGACATGTACACACATACATGAGAGATGACACATGCACACACTTACTTAGAGGTATACACACACACACACACACACATTGAGAGTTACACATACACACAGTGAGAGACATACACAGATACTCATTTAGAGGTACACACGCAAGCACTGAAAGGCACACATACACACCAAGAGACACGCGTACAGGTTCTCAGTGGTGAGGGTTCAGGGTGACGCTCCCTGCAGCCCCACCATAATGCACCCTGTATAAATAGACTCAGACACTGTGTTTTTCGGAAGGTGTTATCACTGTTTTACATGGAAAATTTACTGAACTTTATTTCGCATACCAGACAACCTCAGTCCTCCATGCAGACACATTATGAAGTGTATGGAGTGAAGGGCTGGGCATACTCCCTTTTCTAAAGAGGCTTTGTGCCGAGTGCCATGGCGGTTGGGATGACAGCACTGAGTGCCCCACTTTCCTGCACGCAGTAGAGTACAGCGTAGTCACATGGCAGAGCTGTCCTGGTGTGACGTCCTTTGGGACTTGAGCGCTAGCGTGTCTACAGTGCTGTCATTCTTGTGTCATTGTACACTGGCCGTCTCTCTCTCTCTCTCTCTCCCTCCCTATTTCTCTCTCTCTTGCTTGCTCTCCCCCTCTCTGTCCCTCTCTTTTTGAATAGCTCAGATGTTTTAGAAGAAGAATCTCTATGACGATGGGGGGAGTTTGGGGAGGGGAAGTGGGGGGGGGGAGCGGCATTTGAACAAGCCATCATTGAGGGCTGCATTATCCTGACTGGCGGGAGGCCACTTTCTCTGACTCTCAGAAGCACAAAGACGCACGCCACCACTCCAGCAGCTAAGTGCCTCTTTCCCACTGTACAGCTGTCGCCATGCTAGCATGAGCCAGAGGCAAAGCAGGCTGAGCCAGTGCAGTGCAGGCGCATGTCCATCGCATTACACACAACCAGAGCTGCAGCACATGCGAAACACACTGTATGCCGGCATCTCCCCAGCCTGAGAGGACTACCTGGGCTGCACTCCAAAGCTTCGGTTTTCCTGAAAAAAATTGTACGCCATATTACCTCTGTCAGCCTCTGGTTGTTTGCTGCTGAGGCTTTGGGCTCCTTTCAGAAAGCAAAGTCTGTGAGCCGGCTTAGCTCCAGCTCTGCAGGGGTACTGAGGTGAGATGGCCCTGGACTCCTTGCAATAGCGGCAGTGTGGGAGCAGAGGTGTTTTCCAGACGCTGGGCTCTACTCTTGTAATTTCGCCCTCGCCTCACAAAAGTGCTCTCGGGCCTCGTGATGAATGACTCCGGTTTAATGACCTGCAGAGAAGGGACCGGGGGAAGCGAGCACGCTCTTGGGGTTCGGCTGTCGACAGGAACGTCACACTCCGTGCTCCGACCGCTCTCGTGGGGCCACAGCTTCCCGTGACATTGTCACGGCCGGCTGGAGGACGGTGGCTAATTTTTACCACGCAGGGCTGTTAATGAGAGACTGAGGGAGTGTGCGCTGGAGTAGGGCAGACTCCATAACCTGCAGAGCAAACCCACTAGTTCGGTCGTCTCACTTTGTCACAATCTGAAAAGGACCTTGTTTTCACCTCAGCAACCTGTATTTAACCTTGTCCTCTCTGCTGTTGACATTTTAATGGAAGAGTTCACAAGCCAGGAAGCCCTGTCAGAAAAGCCAAGGAGGTTCAGGACGAGTGGTCCATCTCGAGACCTCCGTGGGAGTTAGGGAGAAGTGTGACGTAGACCCGATACCGCTAACTCACAATGTGAAACTGGAAGTTCCAGTGTTCAGCACGTTATGATTCGGTGTAAACCAAAGGGGAAATTTCCTTTAAATAACAGGACATTTCAGAATTTTACAATCGGGGGAAATTGCCCAGAGATGACATGACTGTGCTGAGATAGAGAGCGACTGCTAAAAGATTTTCTCACCACTGTGTTCCTGCATCGGCGTGTTCAGCTGCGATGCAGAGCGCTGAGTCATCCAGAGACCCCAGAGTCACGGCGAGTGGACGCTTGCCCTCTCAGCAAGCCCAGCGCGAAACAAAGCTCTGTTTGAGCAGCACGCCTCCCTTTGCATGCCAGCAAGGAGCTGGCCTTTCGTCCCGGGGGCCCGGGGCGCGCTTCCCTGAGTCCGCTTTATCGGCGCGGTTTCTCTGCCTGACCTTTCGGAGAGCGAAATGCAAATGCTGCGGCCGTGTGATTTTCCGCTCCCGCCCTCCTGCCCCCTCACCTGCGGGAGCTGCCTGTAGAGTGTGTGTGGAGAGCCTCTCTGCTCTTTTTGTTTCTCCTCCTGTTACCGGCACGGCGTCGCCCCCTTTGCGTGACAGTCACAGCCATAGCCTGCCAGGTGCGGGTCGTGTCTGTGTTTGCCTGCCAAATGAAAATGTATGCCTGTGTGTGTATGCGTGTGTGTGTGTGTGTGTGTGTGTATGCGTGTGTGTGTGTGTGTGTGTATGTGTGTGTGTGTATGCGTGTGTGTATGCGTGTGTGTATGCGTGTGTGTGTGTATGCGTGTGTGTGTGTGTGTGTGTGTGTGTGTGTGTGTGTGTGTGTGTGTGAATGTGTGCATGTGTGCGTAACCTTCGTCTTTGCCTAACCTTTGTCCTTAGCCGTTCCCACCAAAGCATTTAGTAAAAGCCTTAGGTCAGCGCAGCGCCTGCCGAGCCGTCGCTGCGGCTCTCCTCCGGGGAGTCACATGGACAGCACACCGTGTGCTGAGCTGAGCTGCGTGCTGACGGTGATGTCACAAGTTTCCGTGTCGATGAACCAATTGAGCGCTGCCACCTCACCCCCTACTCAGGCCCGAGTTGTTGGCCTCTGGCAATGTGCTGCCTATCCCCAAAAATCACTCATCATCAACTAAAGTGGCAGGCGGATGTGAAGCATATTTTGGTTACATAATGTGCAAGTGCGGTGGAGGACCGCTGGACCATCATGTTCTGTACAGTGGGATCATAGCCTCACGCTATTAGAATGCATTGATTTCCAGTGATCACCGTCAGCATACATCCCCCTGATCCATACTCAGCTATCATCAGGCAGATCCCAGTCCGTATGTAATCCATTCCGCCGGAGTGTAAGCTCTCTGCTGGTTGTGGTGTCACCCTTCCCTTCCAGTGTGTAGATCGCGCCACTTTTGAGGAACAGCTCCCAGGCCACACGCAAAGGGCTGGGATTAGCAGCCCTGTCGGAGGCATGGTGTCTGTGCCAGCCAGTGACAGGCTCGGAGCATAATAGCTGACCCTGGGCAGGGCCTTTAGCCACATTTAGCCTTGAGAAGTGCCAACTGTGTGTGTGTGTGTGTGTGTGTGTGTGTGTGTGTGTGTGTGTGTGAGTGGGCGAGCGTGTTTGTGTGTGTGTGTATGCGTCAGCTTGAACCCCCACCCCCGCTTTAGCATCTTTGTTTGAATTTACTCAGGATGGTGTGAAAGAGCGTGCGCACACACACACACACACAGTAAAAATACACAGGGTATAGGCCAGGATAAAGCCAACGTGGGTACTGTCCGAGAGCCATCGCTCTCAATTCAGTCCCCTTCAATTTCATGCTCCCTCTCCCTCTCTCTGCCTCTTCCTCGCTCTCTCTCTTTCTCTCTGTCTCGATCTTGCTCTTTGCTTATGTCTCTCTCCCTCGCTGACTGGCAATCTATCAGTCTCTCACACAGTTTTTATTTAAGATCCCAAACATGGGCCCAGCCTCGTCGGTACTGGCTCCCTCAGCACACTGTCCCCTCTCCCCTCATTAAGTGTGCAATGCTCTCCCTTGCCTGTGGTCTCTCTCTGGCTGCTCTGTATGTGCAGAATCCAAAGTTGCAGAAGTCCCTCCTGGCGCAGCAGACCCACCATGGCATTATTCACAGCGGTGCTGCTAAACCAACAGGGCTGAGGGGAAATTTTCCCATCTCGCTCGTGTTTTTTTTTTTTTTTTTAACCTCTCCTGTTTTTGCTCTTTCTGTCCCTCTCTCTTTCCAAAATGAATTGAGTCAATAATCACAGCAGCACTACTGTTAATGAGTATTTTAGGCAAACAAGCCCAACATATTCATAACAATAATAATGGCTGCAATGATATTGGTAACAGGATAACAGCTGCTGTCTCCCTCTCTCACTACCTTGTTCTCTCTGAGCTGTGTTGGTAAGTGAGTGTGTGTGTGAGAGAGAGAGAGAGAGTGTGTGTATGTTTGTGTTTGTGCAGTGTTGCGTACCATTCTTTATTATTGCAGTTTGCTTTTACTCAGTAAGTGAGATGAGGTGAAAGGACAGTATAAGTAAAGTGTCCTGTCCTTCCACCAGAAAAGGGATAACCTGTACTCCTGAATGACCTGGTCCTGAATGACCACACCCCAGGGGGTTAAAAACAAGGGGTTTTACCCCGTACTGTGGTTGCACATCATCACACATCACATCATCATCGTGCAATCATTGTGCAATAGGAGTTACTGTCACATGGCATAACTCCGGCTCTGTTCCACTGATGTGACGTGAGACACTGTTACTCCGTTTTTTTTTTTTTTATCATGAAAACTGAGGTTGCTGGTTTGAATACAGGGTGGGACACTGCAGTTGTACACTGCTGCAAGGAACTGAACAGGAGTTGTTTCAGTAAATAACCATTATGTTATGTGTAATCTGTGACTGCACAATGAGGGCATCTGTCACGCAAATTTGTAATGAAATGAAGTTTTTGGTTTGGCTATAGTGGTGCTTTGTCTGTCTGTTTGCATCCTTTGTTAATCTGCAAGACGAATGGGGTGATGGCAACCCGAAGATGACCTCACCAGGCAAATACCTCCCATTACCAAACAAACAGAAAAATACCTTCCCCCATTATAAACACACACCAACACACACACACACACACACACACACACACACACACACACACACACACTTCTGCGTCCATAGCACACTGCTACACTTCTTTTCTCTCTCTAATTAGCACACTGTGGGGGAGAGGTCGTGTCTTTGTCATCGTATTCCTCCTCTTCCTCCCCCCGCTCTCCCTCTCTGCCATCCACTCCACTCCACTCCACCCCACCCCCCATCCCACCTCCCCCTCAGTTTCCAGCGAGAGTTTGGACAGTTTTTGGGAAAAAAGAGAACAAGACGCAAACAACATAACAGCCGGCGCGGAGAAGCGGGGGAAGGAGCAGGGAGAGCAGCAGGATTGAGACGTAGGCGAGCTGTCGTTTTCGGCAGTCCCTCGTCGTCTCGCGCAGACAGACCCCCCCCCCCTCTCTTTTTTCCTTTTCTATTCTGACGACCGTGCGAGAGCGGTCACGGGTCAGTGCCAGGCCTGGGCCTGAGTCCATGGTAAACAGGTCAGCCTCGCTCCAAATACCACCGAAGAGCCTCTCCCACACTCCCGGTCCCTAGCGGTAGTTCTTTCCTATGGCTGTGGTCAAAAAACACCATGCCGTCCCCTAGTCAGCTGTTTTATACAGGTGCAACTGGTACACATTCAACAGCGGGGCACTGAGGGGAAAATAACTGCCGGTCCTGCTGTTCGGTGAACATTTTTTATCATTACACTTTGAATGACCAACTGCCAGTTGGATGGATTTGGCTGTAGTTCTTTCAGAATTGTGTCGACCGTGGCAGAGGGCCTGAATTGTCTTTAAGCGGTGTGAATGTGATTAAGCAGAGAGGAGAGCTGGGAATGACATGGCTAATTATTGTGTGGTTCACAGGAAAATGAAGGGTGTCCTAGAATAACATGGTAACCCACTTTTTTTGACAGTGTTGATTATGACCTAAAAAGCCAAAATGACAAGTTGACTTTTCATTCCTTTGTTGTAAAAACGGAGCCGTCACCAAAAAAAAGCGTTTCACAACCTTAATCGCAAAGAAATTAATTTTGTGCAGATGATCTCCTTTTTCAAATGTTGGTGACTACAGACTGTTTTAGACTGCAGTTCCTGCGGGATCCAGTCTAACAAGATTTTTAAGATTTTAGACTATGTATTGCTGTCTTGTCAACCGAGTTACAACACGTCTACAGCACATTTAAAGCCAGAATGGTGGATAGGAGCAAGTGTTGATTTCCCTTTCAGTCCCAGAGGGAGGGGAGCAGGGGTCAGTTTGTTGCCAAAAATGGTTTGCTAAGAGAGACAGTCTAGTGATGTCACAATGAAGTGACCATGTTGTCAATTTTAGAATCATTTCCTGTGTCCAGTCATGTTTTTTTTTTATAACATTTCAGTCTTTCTGCTTTTACTTTACATTTTACATTTTAACGGTAATGGCTTGCCAGTCTATTGACTGCTGCACAGAGACATTGTGCTGTCTCCACTGTTTACTTTTGGTGGGAAATGGCGTGTGTCCTGCCTTGTATGCCATCTGGCCTCTCCTTTGTGCATGTGTGTGTGGTACTGAGTTTGTGTGTGTCTGTGTGTGTGTCTGTGTGTGTGTCTGTGTGTGTGTCTGTGTGTGTCTGTGTGTGTCTGTGTGTGTCTGTGTGTGTCTGTGTGCGTGTGTGTGCGTGTGTGTGCGTGTGGCAGCCCCTGCATTCCCTCTGCTCGTTGCCCTACTCTGTTTACGCCGACGGGGAGAACACACGCAGTTTAATTAGCTTTCATCTGTTGGAGTGGGAGAGCGGCAGCGGCGATGGAGGGGGGCCGGAGGGCTGAGGCAGAGGGACGAGAGCAGAGAAAGCAGAGAGAGAGAGGGAGACTGAGCGAGAGAGAGAGAGAGAGAGAGAGAGGGAGACGGCCAAACAGAGGCGGGCGATAAGGAGGGAAAGCTGAGGAGCGTCTTGGGGACGGCCCGGCTGTAATCGCATGCTCGCGGCTTGTCACTCAGTCCGACAGGCTTTGACACTTTGATTTCTCCTCTCCGGCCTCCCCCGACGTTATCTGGATTACCGCACACAGTGTCCTTACGTGTCAGAGCAGACGCCTTGACCTCGTGGAGACGCCCCGCCCTCCGCTCTGTCTCTGTACCCCTTCCAGATGGTGAGGTGGTAAAAGGACGACACAGATGGACAGGTGCATTCAGTGGCCAAACACATGTCCAATCAAGAGCCTCCTAATCTGTATGTACAAAGAGCATTGAACGTGGGTTCTGTGCTGTTTTTGAAAAGCGATGTAACTTACTTACTGTGTTGTTTTTGCATACCTGTAAGACATCAAACATACAGCACTCTCAAATCGTCTGCTGCGCTGTGGGTTCTGGAGTTGCTGAAGTCTCTCTGTCTTTATCATGGTGTTGGGACTTCACTTGGCGCTGCTCCAGTCTCAGAAACGTACTTTTATACAGCTCTGCGCCCTGGACTTCCCTGTTTGAACTGCCGACTCTCCCAGAGTGGAGTGCATCTTGACCTTGGTTTGACTCCCAAGCAGAAAGCGCCCTCAGTGCTCCACAATGGGACCCACCTTACACAAACACAGGAAGCACAGATACAATAACTTTAAATCACTCACAGGTACAAACCAGTCATAGGCTGAGCATTTTGCTCACCACAAAGGATTTTAGGTCAGGAATGTTTAATATTCTTCCAAGAGTGGACTATGGATTTGTTTTCCTTTGAACTGGTTAGGTGCAAATGATTTACAGAGTCTACATGGTCAGTGGCTACTTTCTACTTGAATGTGTAATAAATCTCGGGAGAATATACCTTGCTACCTTTGGGGCCCTGGTTTGTGAGTTGGTGTTTATTGGCTGCATTGATTAACCCCTCGCCCTCTCTCTCTGTGTGTTTCATCCAGTCGTTGGCGGCCAACGCGGGCACGGGCTTCGCCGTGGCGGAGCCGCAGGTGGCCATGTTCTGCGGCAAGCTGAACATGCACGTCAACATCCAGACGGGGCGCTGGGAGCCCGACCCCTCCGGCACAAAGAGCTGCCTAGAAACCAAGGAGGCCGTGCTCCAGTACTGTCAGGAGGTAAGACCCGCCCGCCGCACCCCCCATCCTGCAAGAAGGACCGTAATGAGCGTTGCACTCGCTCACTCATTCCATGGAGTCAGCTGAAATTAAACAAAGCAAATACCAACCCTTTGGAGATGTATGTGGTCACGCCTCCCTTGAAAAAGCAATATGTGGTAATTTTATGTAAACGTGTGAGTTACAGTGCATAAAAAAGCAATTTAAACATTTCATATAATATAGTATTGTAAATTGCACATGTAATTTGTGCATATATTGTAGGAAAGATATTTTACAATAAATGCGCGTAAAACTGAGTTAATCTCTCATTTTGCTGGTGCATTTTTGTAAGGGCGAGGTGACTTGACAAAAGAGCTTAGAGAAGTAGTGCGTAGTGACAGTGTAATCCAATTCCCTGGCAGTGATTGTGCTGGGCTGAGCTGTGATTGCCCCCCGCCCCCCTCCCCCCACACACTCGCACACTAAGGAATCAGGAGATTGTAGGCTGCTGTCTGGAGGAGACCAGGATTACATTGTTCTCAGGCTCTTCACTTGTCCATCTCTTTTTCATAATTCTAAGTGTATTTTTACAAAATTTGTTTTCCTTTTTTGAAAGATTAGTGTTCTGGATTGTAGCTGCCAGGGCCCAGGTCTGACTATGCTCTTCTTGACGAATATATACTCTCGTCTTATCGGTAGTAAATATTGGAGGGTGTCAGACTTTGCTTACATCCTGCCTGGTACCACACAAACCATTCTGCCCCTTATCTCTCTCTTTCTCTCTCTCTCTCTCTCTCTCTCTCTCTCTCTCTCTCCCCCCCCCCCCCCCTCTCTCTCTCTGTCTCTCTCTCACTGTTTTTTTATTTCTTTCTTTCCCTCTTCTACTCTAATTTGTTTCAAGCCACAACCATTTCTGTTGATTACAAAATCTATCCCTCCCTGAGCACTTAATTGGCATTATCCATCATAAAGAAAACATTTTTCCAATTGCCAATTTATTTTCATCTCCCTCTTAATTTACACCCCATTAACATTAAAGACGTTAGAGTTTCCTCGTCAATTCACCAGATCTTATGAACGGCTTTCGTAGATGAAGGGAAAAGTGACTGTGATTTGTCATGGCTGAGGTGATGTTATCTTCAAATTGTGAAGAACAGATCAATGGCATCTGTTCAATATTTCTCTCATCTCTTCTCTGTAACAGATTTACCCCGAGCTGCAAATCACTAATGTGGTGGAGGCCAACCAACCAATCAAAATTGAGAACTGGTGCAAGAAGGAGAAGAAGCAGTGCAAGGGGCACGCCCACGTTGTGGTGCCTTACAAATGCCTGGGTAAGCTGGCCATTTGGCTCACTGTTCGTCCGATTGGACACTTGAGGGTACAGAGGATACAGTCCAATGAGAAACGGTGTTGCTGAAAAGCTCACATGACATCATCAACAGAAACGCATCCAATCGCATCCCATTTAAACTGAAGCCACAGATTCACCTAACGTCGGGGATATTGCGTTCCACCGAACAGAGGTCACGAGCAGAGATCAATAAAGAAAGGTAATATAGAAGATGCTATCGAACAATCCCGGGTTTTTCAATTTAAGTGATCCCCACTGGACTGTTGCTAATGAGTTTTAGAATTGCTTTCTGGTGGAAATAATACACAAAATGGTGCAATAAAACACAGTCCAGTTTCCCTACCCAGAGAGCAGCTCTAAAACAAGAGGTGACACAGAGCTCTCAGAGGCACAGAGCTCTCAGAGATTACCCCCCCCCGGTTCTGAAGCCCGGCACTCTGCCCTGTCTGTATTACTCCCCTGGGCCTGCTTTTCTGCACTGTTGCCATTCATGCTTCATGACTGTTGATTGGTGATCATCGTTTCTGCACCGATGATTGATGAGGGCAGAGCGATTGTTCTCTGGCAGCCTGACAAGTCTGGAGGACGTGGCGCCGAGTCCTCGTCACTTCCCTCCCTCCTTCCTCCCCCGCCCCGCCCTGCCCCATCCCTGGCCTGTCCCTGTTGTTTTTCCTCCCCCGGGCGCCGTGCGCTCCCCCGCCATGGCCGTGGAAGCCTCCTCTCTCTCCACAGCCCCGCGTCTCTCTTTTCTATCCCTGTGAGCCCAAGCCCTACTCCTTACTCTGTTCCTCTCCTCTCCTGTCCTCTCCTTTCCTCCCTTCTCTTTTCCTCTCACTCTCCTGTCCTCTCCCCTCTTCTCTCCCCTCTTTTCTCCTCTCCTTCTTTCCTCCTCTCTCCCCTCTCCTCTCTCCTCTCCAGTTCAGTCCGTGATGGAGTACAGTGCTTTACGAGATGAGAAAAGCCATTAGCGCCCTCAGCGAACTGTGAAATGGGCTGACAGTGGTTCTGAGAGGCAGCAGGGGTTTTTTTCCGGGGGGGTGGGACGCAGCACGAACCGAAGCCCAAAGCGCTGACTCTGCAGATCAGCAGACAGAGGAAGGGATGAAACGCACACCGAGGGGGGAGAACACGCACTCACGTGCTGGCCTGCCAGTTGGTCGTGTCTGGTCTGTTTTGTTTTCAATGGTTTCGTTTGGCATCCCAGTACTCCGGTCATCCTGACTTGCCTTCCTTTTCCTTCCCTCTCACTGTCGCTCCCTTTCCTTCCCCTTGCCCCCCTGCCGTCGCACCCCAGGAGCTGCCGACCTGAATAAAATGGAACTTTTATCCGGTTTCATCATCTCTCGTCCGTCTGCCGTTTCTCTGAAAAATGGATTCAATTTGGAGAGATGAGCCTACATGGTTTTATTGCCTTTTATTGCGTGTCCCAGGGTGATCAGCGAAAATGAGTTCTTGCTTTTGATCGCTCCCCTTTGCATAAGCACGTGGCCCCAGTGCAGAACTTTCTGTATTCTGCCAGACTTGTAGAAATTATCTCCGTATAAATGGCTAATCCGGGAAAATCCCTGCTCTCTCTGGCCACCGGATGGTCTCTGCGGCTCTGCATTGTCAGGTCAAATCCGGGCTTTGTCTGTGCATGCATTGTGGTCAGCTGAAATGAGTGAGTGCATTGTCAGAGGCCTGAGTCAACTCCCAGCAAACACACAGGTGTGTGTGCGTGCGTGTGGCTGTATGTATGTACGTATGTGTGTACACACACACTATATGGACAAAAGTAGTCACCATTACATTGTAATGACATTGTATTCAAATACACATACTTTAATATGGAGTTGGTCCCCCTTTTGCAGCTATAACAGCTTCCACTCTTCTTGGAAGGCTTTCCACAAGATTTTGGAGTGTTTTTGGGAATTTGTGCCCATTCATTCTGTAGAGCATTTATGAGGTCAGGCACTGATGTTGGACGAGAAGGCCTGGCTCGCAATCTCCGTTCCAGTTCATCCCAAAGGTGCTCGATGGGGTTGAGGTCAGGGCTCTGTGCAGGCCAGTCAAGTTCTTCCACACCCAACTGATCAAACCATGTCTTTATAGTCCTTGCTTTGTGCACTGGGGCACAGTCATGTTGGAATAGAAAAGGGCCTTCCCCAAACTGTTGCCACAAAGTTGGAAGCATAGCATTGTCCAAAATGTCTCGGTATGCTGAAGCATTAAGATTGCCCTTCACTGCAGATAAGGGGCCTAGCACAAACCCTGTTGGTGTGTGTGTTGGTGTGTGTGTTGGTGTGTGTGTTTGTGTGTGTGTTTGTGTGTGTGTTGGTGTGTGTGTTTGTGTGTTTGTGTGTTTGTGTGTGTGTGTGTGTGTTGGTGTGTGTGTGTGTGTTGGTGTGTGTGTGTTGGTGTGTGTGTGTGTGTGTGTTGGTGTGTGTGTGTTGGTGTGTGTGTGTTGGTGTGTGTGTGTTTGTGTGTGTTTGTGTGTGTTTGTGTGTGTTTGTGTGTGTGTTGGTGTGTGTGTGTTGGTGTGTGTGTGTTGGTGTGTTGGTGTGTGTGTGTTGGTGTGTGTGTGTCGGTGTGTGTGTTTGTGTGTGTGTGTTTGTGGTGTGTTTGTGGTGTGTCTGTGTGTTGGTGTGTGTGTTGGTGTGTGTGTTGGTGTGTGTGTTGGTGTGTGTGTTGGTGTGTGTTGTTTGTTTGTGTGTGTGTGTGTGTGTTGGTGTGTGTGTGTGTTGGTGTGTGTGTGTGTGTGTGTGTGTTGGTGTGTGTGTGTGTGTGTGTGTGTGTTGGTGTGTGTGTGTGTGTGTGTGTGTGTGTTGGTGTGTGTGTGTTGGTGTGTGTGTGTGTGTGTGTTGGTGTGTGTGTGTGTGTGTGTTGGTGTGTGTGTGTGTGTGTGTGTGTGTGTGTGTGTAGTGTAAGGATGCAGAGCTCAGGCAGGAGATGATGCAGCAGTGCAGTCCAGAAGAGCAGATTGGCTGCTCCCTGACTGTGACCCCCATGCACAGCGGGTAACCGTGCGAGAGACACAGGGGCGTGGATGAGGAGAGAAGGTTGAGAGACCAACAACGCAGGCAGAGGAGAGGAGAGAGGCGTGGGGAGGCATGACCCAGAGGAGACGGGGCAAAGCGAAAGTCAGAGAGACAGACAAGCAGGTCAAAAATAGCAGAAGAGGAAAAGTGCGGGAAATGGAAAATGCCCAAACAGACCCACAAAGGAAAGACATGAAAGTCCCTGGGGATTGGGGGGGGGGGGGGGGGGTTGGATGTGGATGAAAGAGTTCAGGAACAAGGCGTTCATTTAGAGGAGAACGGGGCCATCTGAATAATGCAGGGGAGAGAGAGAGAGACCCTCGGCGACACTCTGCTCGGAGTCACAAGACCGCTGTTGTATTCCAGGCGTGTAACACGCGAGGGGCAGGAGATTAGACGGTGTTTTAATTTTTAACCGGGCTCACGAGAAGCGGGCCGGGCCGGGGAGCGCTGGAGCGAAGGCGAGCGGGAGGGGCTAATTTCGTGAAGCAGCTCTCTCGGTTGTAGGCAGGTTTTCTGGTGAGAGAGGCCTGGAGGCTGATGAATATTTAACTGCCTCCGCACAGCACTGATGGTGACAGTACACTGGGAAGAGTGTCTCCCCATGGCTTGTTTACTTAAACCACGGGGGGGGGACCTGCTGCAGTTTCTGTCAGTGAGGTTTCAGGTAGTTGCATCAGTCCATCGGTGCCGAAATCTCACCTTCAGGAAGACACTTTGGTCTTTACAGAAGCCTTTGTGTTCTTCATTCTCTTTTTCTGTCAGAATGGCAAGCCTTGGTTAAAATGATGCCTATATTTTCTGTAAAGGGGTTACATTGTAGGTGTATGTGTGTGTGTGGACACAGGTTTACATGAGAGCCTGTGTCTGTGTGTGCATGCACATGTGCGTGCATGCAGTCGTGTGTGTGTGTGTGTGTGTGTGTGTGTGTGTGTGTGTGTGTTTGCGGGCATGCATGTATGCATGTGTGTGTGTGTGTGTGCTAGCCTGCAGTGTCCTCAGAGGCCAGTGTCAAGGCAGCAGCCGGGACTAAATCCCCCACCCCCCCTTCTCTGACTGTGGTGCGAAACATGTGCACCAGGGTGTGGATAGACAGTGGCCTCTAGCAGCCACCCTGGATCATTATCAACCGTTTGCACAGAATGGCTTGAGCTGGGATTAGGGTTTGGTTGGCTGATTCTGGATCAGTGCAATACTTGCCTGTAGTGTTCTACGCAGTAACAGATTACTGGCCTTTTCTCACTCTTTGCTTCCTCCACTCAGCTTCATAATCCCGCCGGCATAATGTCTTTGTCAGGCGACTGGGGATTATTTTGGGGATTATGTCCCGGAGCAGGTGGATTTTGGGGGGTGGGGGGGTCTTGTGTTTGTTAGTGGACCGGAAGGGCGGCTTACACAAATGACACATAAGAGATTAAACACTGAGGGCATGACAAGATCATTTTTTCATTCTTTTTGTTGTCAGAGATGTTTTTTGCAGCTGACCCACCCCCACCCCGCCACCGCTCTGCTGTTATTAGCGCAGGTTCACGTCACCTCACAGAGCACCTCACTGATCCCCAGTTACCTCACAGGGCTGTCCCCAGGTGGACTCCTGTGTCCTGTGGGCGTGAGCGCCTCTGTCTGGAGAGCTTTGAGAAGCGCATCTCCCCCCTGCGCCTCCCTGCCAGCCTGCATGGCCGTGTGTGGTGGGAAAGAAAGCCAGGAGCTGCTCTTTATCACCACAGCGGCTGGTAGAGGGGGACGCCTTCGCTCTCCCCTCGGGGACACGCCTGTCCCCTCACCCCCCAGTGGCTCAGAGCATAAACACAACCCCACTGGCCCCCTCATGCCGGCCCTGGAAGGCACCTCCAGGGGTATACTCTATGGGCAATAGTCTGATGATGGAATGTATCGAAGACCATGTGTATCTTTTCATCATCCTTTCAGTATAATTACCATTTGGTTCTCACGGTTTTTTAGAACCAGCCTGTATATTTCCATGAGTATAACAGCGTAAATACACAAATGCATCTGATTCTGTTAGTGATCCGCTAAAAGCACTGACAGGTGCCGCAGTTCCCAGTTGTATGTAATTGGGGCACAGCGTGTGACCACTCTGTTCACCACGGGCGGCTGCCAGCACTCATTTTTGCAGTCACGTTTTCTGTAACATTAGTATGTTTGAAAAGACTTCAGACTGAAGCAGGAAGAGGTGTTGAGTGTGCTTGGGGGTACAGGTCTGACTGGGGAGAAGGCATTGCAAAAGGCACCCAGCTCCTTAAGGGGGCGAGAAGTGGCTGTCCACTGGGCAATTTCCAGCTTCCCTACTCCTCTTTTTGCCCTCTCATTTTCCGAAACATTGCCTTTTTGCACGCTCTTCCTTTCCTTCGCCCTGAAGCTGGCAGGGCTCCAGACCCGGCGCTTGTTTGCGGTGCGGCAGTAAATGGCCAGTCTCAGGCTCTCTCCAGCCGTCTCCTTCTCCCCTCTGTGTGATTATCTTTCCCCATCTCTCTCCCTCTCTCTGCCTGTCTCTCTCTCTCTCTCTCTCTCTCTCTCTCTCTCTCTCTCTCCCCCTTGGCCCCTCCTCTCCTCTGGGGAGCATTAGAGGCTGACCCTCCCGATGTGCCACACCCATTTTTTCATCATCCGATCTGATTCAGGCTCTCCAATGGACCGTATGTCTGATCACCATGTGATTTTTTTTTTTTTTTCCCCCACCTCCAGCCTTCTGCCTAAGCTTGGCTTGGCGTATATTAACCACGACTAATTTAGTCCCAGATATCTTAGGGTGTTTTTACTGGGATGAAATGCAATGAAATGGGATTGAGCATGTTGGGGGGGAGTGGGGTGGGTACTGACTTTGAGCTCTGTCTGATGTCCCCCATCCTTCTCTCTGTGTGTCTGCAGTGGGCGAGTTTGTCAGTGATGTCCTGCTGGTGCCAGAAAAGTGCAAGTTCTTCCACAAGGAGGGCATGGACATGTGCGTCAGCCACCAGCAGTGGCACGGAGTGGCCAAGGAGGTAAATTCCTCGCCGCAGCTGGGTATTCTGGAAATTCTGGAACTGTGGGTTGCCGTATCTCATTACATTACACAGATTGATGAAATATTACATGATGTTATACCATGTTTTTTAATGATAAACTGTGTCATATTTTGCAACCTTGGGTGTGTAATTATGTATCATATTGCTTTATATTTAAGATTTTTTATAGGCCCGATTATGGTTTTTAGGCCCGATTTGTGGTCCTTGGTTTATGTCAGGGCCTGATCATTTCACTGCATAATCAGCTGCAGGCCGCATCCTGCCTCTCCCTGTTTCCCTGAGGCTCCGGTCCCAGCGGAGGTCTGGGTGCGGCTGGAGCTCCTTTCCCTCCCATTTCTCTGCTAATCAGATGAGGGAGTAGCGCAGTTAATCCCTCTCTCCCCCTCCCCCCTCCCCCCTCCCCCCGCTCCCATGGCTCTGGGGTCTGGGGGTCACGCCAGCTGCGGCTGAAACGCACCGGGGCCGGCTCACCCCCTGCCCTCTCAGCTGTCAGCCTCCCGGCCACGTGCGCTTTCTGTTGATTAAGCTGGCCCAGACGTTTGAAGTGGTCCTTAAACGCCGACACTATTTTTAAAGGACTATAAATGGTCATCTACCCACGGTGTGGAGTCACTCACACCATCTGAAAACCTTGTTGCGTCAAAGGTTCCTCGCTTATGCAGTAGTGTGCCCTGAGTTTGTTTCATTTGTTTGAACTGAAGAGCTTGAAAGAACAGGACTTATACGCCGTAAGCCTTTCCACTGGAGTGTGTGCAGAAAACCCTGGTACTCCTGACATTGACAAGGGCCCAGCAGACTGTTGGTTGTTTTTGTGTCCTCTTGTGCCTTCAGAAAAATCAATAAAGACTTAAACTGACTGAAACCTCATCCTTCTCAGTGTAAACCTCTTCATCGGTTTTTGACAGATAGTTTTGAGTTCTGCACATCAACTGAGAGTAAACATTTGCCCGTCTGTGTGATAGATATTCATGGTGGTGCTGGACCAGAGTTTAAAAGGCAGGGTGGGGAATAGGAAGGAAAGTTCACTGTTCTTAAACTCTGTTCCCTTCCCCTCTCTCTCTTTATCTCTGTCCTTCTTCCTTTCTCTCTCTCTCCCTCTCCCTTTCCCTCTGTCTCTGTTTCTCTCTCCCTCCCTCTCTCCCTCCCCTCCCTCTCTCCTTCCCTCTCTCCGTCCCTCTCTCCGTCCCTCTCTCCCTCCCTCTCTCCCTCTCCCAGGCCTGTGCCAAGAGCAGCATGGTCTTGCACAGTTACGGCATGCTGCTGCCCTGCGGAGTCGACAGGTTCCGCGGCACTGAGTACGTTTGCTGCCCACCGTCTCGCACCGAGGAGCCAGAGCCACGCCCCCAGGTCTCCCAAGAGGAGGACGAGGACGAGGAAGAGGACGAGGAGCAGGAGGTGACCGAGCTCGACCAGGACGTGGATGAGGATGAAGATGAGGAGGAGGACGAAGAGGACGAGCTGGTTGAGGCGAGGTGTGTTGGAGAGAGAGGAGGTCTCCGAGTGTCCTTGTGCTGTGCCGTGCCGTACCCTGCTGTGCTGTGCTGTGCTGTGCTGTTACGTGACACCTGGTGTCTCTCTCTCTCCCCCTCCCTTTCAGCGAGGCCCCTGTGGAGGAGCAGCCGACACCAAAGACTGAGACTGTAGAGGAGGAAGAGGATGAGGAAGATGAGGAGGATGAAGAGGAGGAAGCAGACTACGAGGAGTACGAGGATGAGGAGGAAGACATGATGGAGGAGGAGGAGAAGAAGAACAGGGACAGCACCCAGGACACCCCAGATGCAGACAAAACTCTTCAGGAGGTCAAAGGTATGTTACCCCTGACATCACATATCATCTCATGTCATTACTCCAGAGTGTTACCTTTATCCTTGCTTTATGAGTTATGGTTAATCTGCATTCCAAATCCAGCTCTCCTGCATGTTCATAGTCTCTTCACAGCTTCCATTTTGTTTTTAGATGCTTGTCTTATAAGTTACAACAAGTTCTGTTCTTATTATTTAATGTCATTTCATTTGTTTTATTTGTATAACGGATACATCAATACTGCTGTCTGTTGGCATCACTGAAAATGTTTCATGAGTTGCCAGTGGA
This sequence comes from Megalops cyprinoides, assembly GCF_013368585.1. NCBI lineage: Eukaryota > Metazoa > Chordata > Actinopteri > Elopiformes > Megalopidae > Megalops > Megalops cyprinoides. The sequence goes on along the minus strand of NC_050585.1, from coordinate 16,275,099 downwards.
CAGTGTAGCCATGCTGGGTAAGGCAGGTGTTGTTTGGTAAGTGCTCTTTGTGCCCCGTGTGGCGGGATGCTCTAACTGCTGTCCCCCGGCAGCGGTGTGCTCCCTGGCGGCCGAGACGGGCCCTTGCCGGGCCTCCATGCCGCGCTGGCACTTCGACATGAGTCAGAAGAGGTGCGTGCGCTTCGTGTACGGGGGCTGCGCCGGCAACCGCAACAATTTCGACTCTGAGGAGTACTGCATGGCCGTGTGCAAGCCTCTGAGTAAGTCGCACGCGCGTGGTGCGGGGCAGCTCGCCGACACGCTCCGTCAACCGGTGCAACCCACACGCAGCGTCACTCTCACTCCCGCGGATGCAGCTAATGACACACTGCGCCACAGACTCACCCTCACAACAACACACCTAACACTTTACCCACTGGCCAGAACAAACCTACTGTCATACACATAAGCAGCCATTTGTGATACCAGCTGTGCCTCACATACTACCACCCTGCTGTTCAGCCACAATGTAACATTCCTTTCCCGCATAAACACACACACACATACACACATACACAGGATGTGTCGGATGTACAGATACGTTACACAGAACCTGCTCATCCATAGTTAGCCCTGTTGCCAGGCCTGCCCCTGCATATCAGATATCACATACTCCACATCTCAGGCACGCACATTCTCACCCACTGACACAGTCACGCGCGACCTCTCGAGCTCCACTTCTCTCAGGATCGTTGGCTCCTGTCTGTCTGCTCTCTCAGCTTGCTGCGTCTCAGGTCTCCAGTCCTCCCCCTTTGTCCACTCTGCTCCTGTCTGTCCGTGCAGTCTGTCTGTCCATTCACTAAAAGTGACTCTGTGGGGAATAACAATAACCGTGCGTCAGCTGCACTGTAAGAGAAGATTACACTTTCTGTCATTGAGTCCTTGGAAGAAAGGCCATAAGTCGTATGATTGAATACATGCTAAAATATAAGAAGTAAAACAACAAAGCTTTTGAAGCAACAACATTTTGATGTGTTGCATGTCAAAGTGTGTGTAATAGCTGTGTATGTAATGTTATTAATATACTAGAATCACCTGTTTTAAGACATAATAAAATCTATTATAATTAATGCAAACATGTTAAAACCATATTTTGACAAGAAATCCTGTTTTGGATATTGTAACATGCGCTACTTTTTCCACACGGGTGATTGGTTAGTCAGTACGTCACGTGAGCTTTAAGGTCACCAGCCTGTGAATCTGCCAGTAAATAGCCTCCACATACTTCTCACTCATGCCTAAGGTTGTGACTTTCAACTTCCATACCATAGTGCTTAAAAAGGGACATAGCACCAGTGCTGCTAAGATGTTGTGACAGCATCAGTGAGGAAGGTTCTGTCAGGCCGGTGAGAGCGTGGAAATGGGGAGGGAAAAAAGGGCCGTGGCCGCGAGGAGCCGCGTCCTGCCTGAAGGACTCGTAGCCTCACCCTCCCCGACGCAGTGAACCGTCACACTCCTCTGCTGAACGGCGTAGCACCCTAAACCCTCCTATTAGCGCACGATAAGCCTTGCCCGTCAAGGCGTCCGCTCAGGAAAGCCAGAGAAGAAAGAGAAACGGAGGATGAAAGAGATTGAACATGAAAGACTGTCACACTCTTTCAAGTTGTCGGGGATTGGGCAAATCCTCGGCACAAATGGCCCGGGGCGCGCGCGTTTCCCGCTGGATTAGCGGCCCTCGTTCCCTCTGTCTGCGGTCCTGCTGTGTGTTTAAACCCTCCTCTCCGTGTGCGCCTTGTCCGTGTGCCTGTCTGTCCGTCCGTCCGCCCGCCTGTCGGTAAGCTCGCTCTGCGCTGACCGCGCCCCTCTCCCTGCGTTGTCCACAGTTCCGCCCACCCCTCAGCCCACAGACGACGTGGACGTGTACTTCGAGACGCCGGCGGACGACAAGGAGCACAGCCGCTTCCAGAAGGCCAAGGAGCAGCTGGAGATCAGGCACCGCAACCGCATGGAGAGGGTGAGCCTAACCCCGCCCTCGTCCCCCCCAATGGCCACGCCCACCCCCTCCATCTTTTTCTCTCTCCTCTTGTTATTGAATCCCCCCTCCTTCTCTCAGTTGATATGACTGGATATGTGCTTACCCTCTCTCTGTCTCTCTGAGTTTGACTGTTGACTGGACACAAGTGTCGCTCACCCTCTCTCCATCTGCCTCTCTCTATTCCTCCCCTCCTCGCTCTCTCTCATTCCGCTTTTTTTGGTTAATTAAGTATCCCCATTAGCTGACACCTGAACAACAATTCAGTGTTATTTTTTGACGTATGCTCACCCCCCTCCATCTATCTGTCTATCTCTATCAGACTGGCTGCACAATCTATCAGATTGACTGTACATTCCCTCTCTCCCTATGTGTGAGTGCTCACTCTCTCTGTCTGTTGGTCTGTAGGTGAGAAAGGAGTGGGAGGACGCTGAGAGACAGGCCAAGAACTTGCCCAAGGCAGAGAGACAGACGCTGATCCAGGTAGGCCTTCTGCCCGTATGCGTTTGCACTCACCCACATCCTTCTCTGCCTGCTGACATCTGCACAGGTCCTGCCCCTCCCTGCCTGTGTACATCTGGCCTGCTCATGCGCGGCCCTTTTGGGCCCAAATTGTTCAGGTTTCCCAGCTCTTTTTCAACCACAGACGCTCTCCGGGCTGGGGAGGGAGGCCAGATTGGCCTAATCGAGTCTATGATGAGTGGAGGCAGGCGGTTAAGTGCCTGCAGACTCTGTGGCCCTCCAGGACCAGGCACAGATCCACATTCCTCTGAGTTCCATCCACCCCCCTCTGCTCCCCCCCCCCCCCTCAATCTGCTCATTTCTCCGTTGTGTGATGCTAAACTCCTCTCCCCCCTAGCACTTCCAGAGCGTGGTGGAGTCCGTGGAGGAGGAAGCAGCCAGTGAGAAGCAGCAGCTGGTGGAGACCCACCTGGCGCGTGTGGAGGCCATGCTGAACGACCGCCGCCGCCTGGCTCTGGAAAACTACCTGGCCGCCCTGCAGGCAGATCCCCCCAGGGTGAGGCACGCTAACGCGCTGACACACGAACACGCTAGCGCGCTAGCATGTTAGCATGCTCTCCCGAGGCTGTAGAGAGTGGATGCCACCTTGCGCTCAAGTTTTGCGCGTTGTTCGAATTAGCTGTGTTGAGGAGAACCTGATCCCAGATCAGCGCTTAGGGGCCCATTCTGCAAAAATCCACCATGTTATGTAATGAAATAGGCCCTAGTGCTATGTCTATAATGTTTAAAGTGTGTGTGTGTGTGCGTGTGAAAGAGAGAAAGAGAGAGAGAGTGAGTGAAATTTCACATGCATTTTTAAAAAATTTAATCCTTTCTAGTGTTATCAATGCAAACAAAAACTCTCTTGATCTCCTTGCTGGCACTCGTGTGGCCTGGTGCAGCTAGTGTGAACAATTGCCCTCTCAGCGTCTGCCTGCCGGTCTCACTCTCCCCCCTCCCCCCCAACAGCCGCACCGCATCCTGCAGGCTCTTCGCAGGTACGTCCGCGCTGAGAACAAGGACCGCCAGCACACTATCCGCCACTACCAGCACGTCCTGGCCGTCGACCCGGAGAAGGCCGCCCAGATGCAGTCCCAGGTCAGTCTCCGCGCCCGCCTTCCTGACCAACACAGCATCTACAGCGTCCACCCCCTTTGCCTCAGATCAGTTCAGACACGTTTAAGCATGCAGGGAGCTATGTTTCCCTTTTCTCTGGGGTGTGTGTGTACACATGCGTGCGGTCTGTGTGTGTGTTTGTGTGGGCGAGTAAGCAGGAGTGCTGGAGCACACAGGAGTTGGGTGTAGGCTGGAGGAATTCCTCACTTCTGTTCCACTCAGTCGGAGTCTGCCACAAGAGCTTAGTCCAGAGTTTGGCGTTGCACTGAGCTGTGTCACCGCAACCCCCAGAATGACTGAAGCCTGCAATTTGGGATTGTGGCTGGCTGTTTTTTTTTTTTCTTCAAGAATGTTGTTTGAGTTTTTTGTCGTCTTTACTGACGTGCAGGAGAAGTAGCTGAAAACTGTTAAGCTGTTGTGAGAGAAAATCAATGCTACGCTGTCACAGGTCTATTCAGTAAAGGAAGGGAAAGCCTGTGAATAAAGAGAGCGAGAGGTGGCCAGACCTGTCTGTAGCTGAGCAGCATGAATCCTCATAACGCTGCTGTACCGCCGTCTCTCTTAGGCTTCAGAGTTGTCACTGCTTCTGTGACTCGTTTGGAAAGGGTTCATGTGGCGACAGCATGTCAGCTACGTGGAAACGGGGCGGTGATTGCCCTCCAATAACGATGGTGCCGCTGTTGCTCGCGTCTGATCTGGCAGGGCCATAACCGTGACCCGCCTGTAACCGCGCGCTCAGTGAAGCTTCCATCTGAGATTAAAGCACAGGAACATCCTTTAGACCGCGCCTGCTGCCATCCTCTTATTTCCCATGAGTGCGGAGGAAGTGCACTCGGGTAGCACACGAGAGAGCGAGAGGGAGAGAGAGAGAGAGAGCAGATGGTGGGGTTTATCGCTGGTGATTGATGGCTGGCTCGCGGACAGCGCGCCACCTCTCCTCCCTCATTCCCGTCTGAGCGACTCTTAAAGGGCACCTGACCCGCTCCCTGGTGAAGTCATTGGCTAAATGGAGCTAGAAAATATGTTCTAGGGAAAAGTCAATAATGTAAACCCCTGGGAGAGCTTTTTTCTCAAACACAGTCACATGCTCTGCAGGACTCTAGATACTTGTGACGTCCAACCAGAGCCTTTCCCAGGGATTTATTTCCACATTTGAGATATGGACAGCAATCATGGGCCCAGGGTTGTTTTAGTTGGTTGGGTGGTGTTGCTGATCCGTGTGGACATCGCTGGGCGCTGTAGCACATGCGGCACAGAGGCAGAGCATTTGTCCCACAGGAGTGCAGAGTGCGAGTCAAGCTTGTGGTCTTGGTAGTGGACCCTGTATCCTTGTGTATGTGTAAAGGGTCGACTCCACCCCCTAAGCAAAAGAGTGATAAAGAGAGGAGCAACCTATCCTTTATCATTACAGTATCTGTGGTGCAGTGCAGCACGTACATGGGCAGAGATGGAAATGCCAGGGGCAGGTTTTTGTTGCAGTTTGCTGAAGGCGAAGATTCTCTGCTGCCCTCTAGTGTTGGCAGAATGGTACTGGGTCTGGGTTTGTTCTGAATGCAGACAACAAGGATCTTACTTTTTATGTGCAGTACTGGCCCTGTATTGGTCATCGTCAATGTGTCATTCTAACGCTGCCCGTTTGGTCCTCCCACCAGGTGATGACCCATCTGCATGTGATTGAGGAGAGGATGAACCAGAGCCTGTCCCTCCTGTACAAAGTTCCCAACGTCGCCGAGGAGATCCAGGATGAGATCGGTGAGCAGAGCGTTCTTTGGAACATCAGAACTTCGGAACACAAGATCTTTAAGGCCACCTGGTGTGGTTCAGTTTACCACTACCTGATCATTTAACATGCTCATCGGATTGGATCTTTCTAAAAAATTCTTTTCTCGCCTCTTCTTTTTCTTGTAGAACGATCCTAGATGTGTTTTAAGTGACTGACTTGAAATTTGCAAATGCATACTGCAGTTCCAGGCTTGGGGGCGGGGTCATGTGCGGTGCGCTCTTTGCACTCTGGTTTCTCTCTAGGGTGCATGCTCTCAGTCCTTCTCTCTAGTCTCTCTTGTTGACGTCCTCCTCTCAGAGAAGAGAGGATGTGAAAGCTCACTTAATAAGCAGTCCACCACGGGAGGCGAGCGCGATCTTAAACTTGTCCGTGTTTAGGACTCATAAGCTGCCGCTCGGAGGTGGCTGTTATTGCTGCTAATAAATTCTGCCGAAGCCCCGTTAAGCGAGCCCAGTTTACATAACTGAACGCGAGCTGACACTGCAGCTCTGCCGGGCGTCTTTCCTCCAGCTCCGCGTCTGTCTGCTGAGCAATTATCAAAGACAATGACGGAAAATTACCGCACTTCTCTGCGGCTCCCAAACAATCAAAGGCAAGTGACTCTCTCTCTCCTGTTTCGATCTGTCTCCTGAGCGCCCCTGCCCCGCAATTAACCAAATAAATCTGGGCTCTTCACATTGTTCCTTGATTTGTTTTTTTTTTTTTTATCCAGCTTTGTAGTTCTTACATCTCCAGAGCTGAAACTGCAGACAGAAACCGGGGGTGTTTTTTTTTTTTTTTTTTCCTCCCATCTGATTTTGCTGATAACGTACAGAACAATACTGTGGTGTGTCGGTACTGACAAAAGACAAGCGAATCCACTGACAGAACTGGGTCAGAGCTCTCTCCGACTCTCTCGCCCCCACTGGGGATATCGGCAGATTCAAAGGGGAAAGGCTGTGTGTACATAAATACTAATTGGGCAGTGATCAGGGAGAGGATGTCCTGACAGCTGCTCTGTTGGGACACTGGAGGAGCAGGGTGCGGGAGTGCTGGAAAGTTCGTTCCCAGCAGTTTGTCTCCTGTTGGCATCTGTGTGTCTGTCGGTCTGTCCTTGTCCGCCCTCTGTGCTCACATGCGCTCCCTGCGTCCCCCCTCCCTCCCCAGACGAGCTCCTCCAGGAGCAGAAGGCCGACATGGACCAGTTCCTGTCCTCCATCTCCGAGTCCCAGCCCGATGTCACTGTGTCCTCCGAGGAGAGCGTGGAGATGCCGGCCCCAGAGGGCAAGCCCTACCGCCCCTTCTACGTGTCCTCACTGGGGTCCCACCAGGAGCCTGAGGGTGAGCCAATCCCGACCCCTGGTCGGGACACGCTGACCTATGGGGCTGCAAGGAGTGTGGGGGTAGGCGGGGCAAGCGGATGTATGGGCTAAGCAAAGCGGGGATCTGAAAGTTACTGAATGAATCATTGCAGCGCAGTCAGTATGGTGTGCGTATTGGGGGTAAGGTGGGCTGGTGTTTGGGAGGGCAGCGTATAGGCCCAAGGCCTGAACAGATGTGCCATACTGGCCCCTCTTACAGCCTGAAAGCTAATGGCCATTTAAACAGGCTTATCTAAACCAGCACAATTCCTCTGCTAACCTCATATCTAGACCTTCTAACAAGGGTCGTGTCCAGTTGCCAGTGTTGCACTACAAAACTGAATCCAAAACAGCTTGAAACAGCTCTTTATGTCCGATGGTGTTGAAGATTTATTTTGCCTCCCAATGCCATGGCATTCATTGATATGTAGTTTTCCTCTTTCTAGAGTTAATGAAACCAAAATCCACAAAATAGACTTAATATGAAATGTGTCTGACTATATGAATGGCACAAGGCCATCTGAGTTTTGTTTCAGGACATGTTTCTATTTTATCCGTTTGATTTTTCAAATAATTTGAAGTCACGGACACAGTTCCCGGGGGCTGGCCTTTCTTCTGGTGTCCTTGCCCAGTCGGCTTTGTACCTTTTTATACCTTTTATACTCTGCTCGCCTGCTTTTCCTTTATCTCTTTTTCCCTTTCCTCCCCTCATTATTTTTGCTCTGTCCCAATGGCTAGGCGCTCTGCCCGACACACTGCGAGCCGTCAAAAAAGGTTGGTATCTCTGCTTCCTCTCATTCAGTCTCTCTCTGTCTCTTGTCCATTCCCCATGCCCCCTTCCCCGTCTCCTTTTTACCTTCGAGTCCCCTGCGTGTTTTCTTTCACACTATCCCTTCTTCTCCTCTCCTCTCTTCTTCCTGCCTCACATTGTTTTGCAGTCTTGTGTTATAATCCCCACCTGATCTTTTACTTGGTTTGTTTTCCATTGTTTCCTACAAGTAAGTGCAGGGCTGAGTGTGAGTTTGTGTGTAAATTTGTCAGGTTTTACCTGATTGGTTTCCTCCTCCCAGCAGTCCACCAGGCTTGTGTTGAGAGCCAGTTTCCACAGTGTTTGAGTTAATTTGCCCCCCAAAGACTAGTGTGGTGACCCAACCATCTGAGAAAGGTTTAACCTTGAAATCAGAAGCTGGCCCGGAGCAAGGCGCTAGCCCGTTTTTAACTGATATGGGTTTTTGCTGATGGGCCCTCCCTCCTGACCATGCCCTTATATCTCTAGGGCTTGGTGTGCGTGTGGATTTGTTTTTGTTAAGTCTGCCCACGTTCGCACCCCCACGGGTACTGAAGTCCCATCCGTCACGGTCCAGTCAAACTGCAATCTGTTGCGTAACTTCTGGCTGCAGCCTTTTGCGAGGCACTCCGGAAACGATCGATGTAATAATGACGCCAGGACAGTGTGTGATGCCGGTGCCACCGTGGTCATGCGGCCGTGAGCACAGTGTAATCGTCGATCATGTGTCCTGTGCTGAGCCCCCCCCCCATGCAGATCTCAGACCCCTGTCCCCTGCTGTCTCAGTCAGCTCACCCAGAGATCACCCCCCCCCCCCCCCCCACCACTCAGTTCTCACTGGCTCGATTCAGATGGATTTTACACAAACATAAATCCAGTAAAGATGTTAAGGGGGACACCTGGTGTTATTCCAACATGCCTAATATCTGCATTTAAATCCGATTTTATTGTGTTGCATAAAAAATGGATACTCATCTACTCACACTGTGCTTGTTATGGCCTGGACTTGATTCGCAAAATGAGAAGTTTTGGAAGAATTTTTGCAAGAACGTTAACATTGCCATACGAAAACTGTGCAGCAGAGTACTGTGGGCATTACTGGACCAGGCTGCTTCAGTCTCCTTTGTATGGCTCTAGCAGGCGTTGTAGGGGTTTATTCACAGGGTGGAGTTAAGCTGAAATTTGATTGGCTTATTTGTGCTGACTTGTGCTTTGTCCTGGCCCTGGCTGTCTCCCTGTGGCCTGACTAGTGCCCTTCATTCCACAGGGTCTGGACTGGATGGGCTTATCGGTGCTGAGGAGAGAGTCATCAATAGCAAGGGCAAGATCAGCAACAAGGCGGTAAGAGTGGAGCCCCTCCCACAACACTTCTCTAATCTTGGAAGACAACGATCTATGCCCTATGTGTTAGTGATGGGGGGGCCTCATCGCCCTTTGAAATGAGTGGAGCTAGCATGTGCTGCAGCTGTTTCATTGACTCAAATTGATTGTAGCATTTTGCCATGAAGAGCATTTTCTGTTGGTTCCAATGAGTCAGTGAGTCAGCACATGGGGCTCCACCCATTATGGGGGTCATGAAGCCCCATCTTCCCATCACTGGTCTCTGGAGGTTTGCTTTGCTCCCCATCCCCCTGCTCTGCTTCACTGATAATGGGTTGCTGCCACAAGAACTCCCCAATGCGCAGGTTTGGGTCCGTCTGCTTTGACTCCTAAAAGCTGTGTCCCCGCAGCGGTTTCTCCCAGCAGCACCTCTGGACCTCTCTGCACACACTGGGTGTCTGGGGTTGGTTACTGCACGAAGCCTGAGGCCTTGAACAGGAATGCATCTGTGGATGCTTGGTTTTGTGCCATCGATTTTTAAAGTTTTTTTTTTTTATTGCGTATCGAGACATCTCTCTTTCACAAAAGTGCTCCAAGGGTAGAAGTTCCAGATTTCCTTGCCTATTTTTCAATTTGACAGTAAGTAAAAGTTAAAATGTCCACTACCTCAAGGTTATAGTCCTGTGGTGGTGCATAAATCTACTCACTGTTCTGTTTGCTCAAGCTGTGGATTCTTCTCAAAAAGGACCAGTTGGGCTCATTACTACCCCTGGACCATATTTGAATATTGATTAATTTTATTACTTTTTTATGTTGCAAAATAACATCTCCCACTCTGTGTTCTTATGTCTTTGTAGGTACTAAGTTTGTATGTCAGGGTTTCATGAGTCTAGCCGCTTCTGTGCCGTAGATATGTTCCATGTCGTATGTTCTATCACCTAAATTTGCTTGTAGACATCAGAGTAAAAGTAAAAAAAGAGTTAAACTAATTATGGATAGGAACAAACAACTACAGGTAGAGGGGTGTTGTAGTCACTGCTGACCATTATATTTGCCTCCCTCTTTCATCCTGTAAATGCACCCACAAACCTGCACGCACACATGCACACGCAAGCCCTGCAGAGAGTGTAACCCGGCCCTCCCTGTCTGTGTTGACAGGTGATTGATGAGTCTCTGGATGTTAAAGAGGTGATTTACAGTGCAGAGAGAGTCAGCGGTATGCATGATGATGAGGATATGGTGAGTACAGCGCCCCCTGTCAGCGACCTGGGGAACTGTAGACTAATAGCAGCTGGGTCTGAAAGGGGAAGAGGGTATTGTTGGGGGACGGGGTGGGGCAGGGGGGCATATCCCACTTTTAACACCCTCCCCAAAATCCATTTTAACTTGGATCTATCCAGGATGGAGTCCAAGACATATATCTCTGTCTCATTATTTCATCTGTATAGGATGTGAATTATATTTTGAATTAGATAATATGATATATATTAGATAATCCACTGTATGTGTGCATGTTTTCATGCCAGTATCACTGTATATGTAAGTACACTTGTGACTTTATTGAGATTGCATACAATTTTTGGTAAATGCACAAAATATCTGCAGAGGCTGACTATAAGGGATCTCCCTGCTGGGCAGGATTGTACATCAATACATTAACAAAAAAATTAAATACTTAAATGCACAGCTAACATGGATGGCATGTGTCAGTGAAACATTCACTGTGTGCATTTTTGTATTCACTAAAGATGAAAACATTTCAGAATATCTTTCATTTTGAACACAATACTCTGTCAGTGGCAGTGGAAGACCCCACCTCATGTGTAAAGTTTAAATATTAGGCAGCTTGTGCACATTTTAATATGTTAGCCTGTTTTTATAGTCTGATTTCCATTTTCATGTAAAGAGACACTTAATTTCATAATCCTGTCATTATGAAATATGTTTGAAAAACATTTAGCATAAATGATCATTTATATCATCACATTCCAATAGCTGTAACTCATAATTATATGTATTGAGTTTTAATGCAAATTTGCAGGGTAGCAACCACGCACATTTTTGTACTTCATGATTTGTACTTCCTGATTTGTACTTTTTGTTTTATTTTTTCTCTGTTGTATCTATCCCTTCATACTGCTATCCTGGTCTATCGAGCAGAATGCCTCAGTCCCCAGACTACCTCTTCCTCTCAGGCCCAACTGCAACTTATCCCTTTCTCCACTTACTCTCTCTCTCTGTCCTCTGCTGTGGGCCTGTAATGGTTACTATAAAGCCTAGTGCACACTGTGCAATTTCAGCCTTGATTTAGCTCCTTCAGCTGCACTTCAGAGCCTGCCATGATTCTGAGAGTAATTCGGCATATACGAGCTGAAAGGGAGCGTGTTGTGTCAGGGCCTACAATTGGCAGTTGCTCTTCTGTGCACCTTACAAGCAGCAAATGGAAGTCAAACAATCTTGAAATTCTCACTAGGTCCTGTTCTGAGCAGTGCTTCACAAGCAGTGAGGGCTTTGATAGCAGTGAGCAGTTCAGTTGTAACAGCATGCAGGTTGTTGGAACTGCAGGAAAAAAGCAGTACAGTACACGATAGAGCAATTAAGATAAAATGCAAAAAAGAGAGTGCCAGATATATTCATTTATTAAGCTGTAGCGTTTAATGAATCAGTCCCCGAAAATTGCTTCCACTACAAACAATGGAAGCACAGTACAAGGAAGGCAATAGCTGGGCAGCTTGATATAAGCAGTGATTGACTTGGTGTGTGCTGAAACTGGGGCAAGTTCCTCATCAAATTATATGCTAGCATCAGCGTGGACTCTGGAATTGCCGTGGGATGCTAAGGTTGTGGCACAGAGGACGAGTCCCTGAATTCAAAACGCGTTTGGTGTGTCAGCCCCAGGGTCCGTGAATCAGCAGTAGTCCGGCTGAAGTGTGTGTCGGGTTACCCTGCAGTGCTTTTGCAAGATCTTAATATGTGTACAAGGCTTAAGGGTCATTACCCCGAGAGCAGTTCTTGGACATCATAATAATACATATGTGCAGACACTGGCCTTCATATTATCTAGGTGGAATTATTCTATTCCATCTACCCGGTGTCCAGATAATATTTATCAATTTGCACAGAAGATTTTCAAGAACTTGCTGTTGGCATTTTCTGTCCCTAGCACGCCATGAGAGGAATGCTGCATGATACTGAGATTACACCTGGATTATACACTTTGCCTTGGGACCAAGAAGCATTATTTAACAACAATGGCACTGTATAGAGTCAATGATATCAATGCTACTTCCTTCTAAGCTCCTGGCTGGACAACTTCCTTGGCAACAATAGGATATACCTTTCACCTCTACTTCCTGTCACTCGTTGATTCTCTCCTGTGCTCTTATGTGCGGCCTGATTGAATGTGTACCGTCTGGCTCCGGCTCCCTGTGCCTTTCTCACTCTCTCTCTTTCTCTCTTTGCTCCAGGAGTCATATCGGCCCCTGGGGGAGGAGTTTAGCTTCGGGAGCAGCGCTCTGATTGGCCTGCTGGTTATCGCAGTGGCCATAGCAACGGTGATTGTGATCAGCCTGGTGATGCTGAGGAAGAGACAGTATGGCACAATCAGCCACGGCATCGTGGAGGTCAGTCCAGCCCCATCCCACAGCTGTTTCTGAATGGGCTATGGATACAAGTAGTGCAACACATGCAATATATGTAAATGCAAAAAGGAAAATCTAAATTAATGACTAACAAAAAAGTTAAAGTGAGCTTTATTTGACCTCTACATGTACCTTTTATGTCATTATATCTTCAGATATGTGGCTCCTGTGTTCCCTCAGGTTTCTGTACCTCCTTATCTAGGTGACTCCCGTTTGGTAATGGGAGATTCTAGCACCATCTGGCATCATAGGACATCCTGTATCAGATCAGCACATCCTTGTGCACCTCCTGTGTCAGAAAAGTTGAACAACGCATGATGCATTGAGCTCCTCTAACTGTCAGCTGGGGCTTTTTTTGTCCGGCAGGTTGACCCCATGCTGAGCCCAGAGGAGCGTCACCTGAGCAAGATGCAGAACCACGGGTACGAGAACCCCACCTACAAGTACCTGGAGCAGATGCAGATCTAGCCTGGGCAGGAAGGGGCAGAGCTTCAGAACCAGGAGGAGAGAGTGAGGAGGAAGGAGGAAATACTACTGACAAATAACAGAACCGCTCACGTCAAGAAATCATCTTCTTTACCTGAGAAACGCAAATTCCGGCTCATTAAAAAGCAGCCCTTGTAATGCTACTACTACTGTTGTACTGTAGAACTGTTTCTTCTCCTTTTTTCCTCTTAAAAAGGCAATGTAACTATAATGTCTAAAAAAAGATCACGTGGAATCATGTGATTTGACAGATGTACAACAGTGATTGTTTTCTGATTAAAGCAAATTTCTTTGGTTCTTCTATTCGGAGGTTTGATAAACAAAAGGCAAAAAAATATTGATTTGGAATGATTACATGTAATTGAGTAACAGTCATAAGACACTGCAGCTTTTCTGTATCATCTTAGTGTCCATGAAATGACAACTTATAAAGACAAATAAAGATGTTGATTTTTTTTCCTTTTTAATAGATTGCTTGTATATGAAGGTTCTTTGTACTGATTTTAATGTATAGTAAAAGAAACAAAAAAAGAAAAACAAAATGTTTTTTTTTCTGTTCTTTGCTATTACTAGCTACAAACTAAAAATGTGGGTGTTTTTCGTCATGTTTTTTTTCCTCAAGTCCAACGACTGTTGCTGAGTATTACCTTTGTCTCTCTGTGATGATGTGGTGGTGAAGGGAAAGGATACAGGCCTCCAGCCCCATTCTCACTTCTGTGCTGAGCACAAGTGAATGAGAGCCTTGAATTGTAATACCATTACACACTAAAGGCTCATAAAGCCAAGCGCTCCCTTTCGCATTTCTATCTGGTGTTGGAGTGACACGTCCTTTGAACATTTTTTTTTCATGTTCAAATTGAATGCTGATCAGACTCTGGCTGACAGGGGAAGAGTTCAGTCTTGCAGGTCCCCTGGGACCAGGTGCTACCCTGATCTCAGTACAGTGTGTAGTCAAGCAAACCTTGCAGGTCTGTGCTGATGTCTATGAGGGAGGAAAAAACAATACATCAAGTAGCTGGTAATAATTTGCACAAATCCTTTGTAAAGTAATGGGTAAATATATATATATGTGTGTATATATATATATATATATTCAGTAAAATCCTGTGTAAATTCCAAATATATATAGTTACAAACTAGACATTTTGTTCACCTGGTCTGGTTATTGCAGAGCAGTGAGCACGGTCTTGTTAAAACGACCGCTGGAAATGGAAGAAGAATCGATGGGAGCTGGAGGTCCAGTTAGATAAAACACCCAGAGTTGTGTTTTTTCGTGCTGTGAGCACAAGCTGGACCAGGAGTGCATTCTAAGGTTTTCGTCATGTTTTTTTGGCTCCTGATTTTATGACATCTGCATGGTGCTTCCAAGGTCCTGTTGTGGTCAGACACAAAAAAACACATCCCTAAGCTAGTTGAGCTGGTTTCAGATGAAAGGAAACAGAATATTTTCCTTTTTAATGGTTGTAAAGAAAGAGAGAGCTGAATCAGTTTTATTTTCTCATAGTAAAATCTTTGTATGCCTGTATAGTTGATGTTGCGATCATGGCTTTTATGGAGGACAACCTGTGGTGTGAATTGTTCTTATATAAATATATATAAATATATTTTTAAGTTTTTTCTTTTGTTTTTATTTTCTACTTTTCTTTTCTCTTACTGTGACAGTAACTCCTATGTATGGCTATCTCACTATGCACCGATATGGCTTCAAATCTTGTAACAGCCTGCTTGATTGCGGGGCAATTAAGGATGAATATATATATATATATATATATATATATATATATATATATATATATATATATATATATATATATATAATGAATCTAAAACTAAACTAAATGACGGTGATGATAATGATGATAATTAATGTGGGGAACACATCAATAAACTCACTACTACTTCCATAGGTTATGTGTCCTGCCTCTTCCTTCACAAACTGCTTGCACATTTGTTTGTGCTCTGGTTTACTTGTGCTCTTGTCTTCTTCGTTGGGTGCGTCACATGGCTGATAAAATGCGTTATGTTTACCTTTTAGAACGCTTGAAAGCTATGATTCAAGCTGTGTAATTCATGCCATTAAATTTTGAAAGTTATCTGCAAGCATTAGAGGGAGATTGTTTATTTGGTGTATTTTATCCGTAGGGAAACGCACTATACATTTCTTAACATGCCTGTCACATTCTTTATTAATTCAACATTGCTGAGTCCAGAACCCAGCATTCTACAGCACTATACGGTTACTCCTTAGTTGCTGCAATGCATTACATGTTGTCTCCAGCACCTCCAGCCCAATGTGCGCTATGAAAGAAAGGTAATCTAATTACGCAGGTCATAGATAATGCAATGTCCGTAAATGACTGCCCAAACATAATGCCCAGGGGCAGCGTGAATGCAGAAGGCTGATATCCAAACAAAGTACGTCTTTTATAGTGCACAGTAATTTACCAGCGAACAATTTTCACTCGTTTAAACTATTAAAAACTATACTGCGGGTTGTTTTGGAAATTCTAATTGACTCAAAAACGTGTGTGTCATAGTTGCCTAAAACATATAGTGTAGGCCTACTGTATACAAAAAGTCTAGTTTTCATCGGCATGTGTTTTCTATGATTCAGACAATAGCCTGCATAGTTTGCAAGTATTACATTGGCAAATTACATATTTGAATTGTTCGATTCATTTTTCTCATGGTAGTTTCGTTCATTACTAAAGTACCAACAAACCAACAGTTTTTAAACTACATACACCGATATTAATAGCACCCATATGTTACGAAATCTCATAACCCTACAAGGTCTGTGGTGTACACTAGGAGAAGTGGCGAGACAGCTCATCATTCATTCAGCTCAACACCTTCTCCTAATATACTGCTTTCAGGGCCTTTACAATAATCCTCTTAATCTCACATATTTTCGTATATTCGGTTCTCACTTCCTCCTTTCACGTTCTCTCCCTCCTCCCACGGTATCACCTGTGCACCTGGACTCGCATGTTAGTATCGTTAAAGAGAAGGGTGACGCCCGCCGTAACCTGAATACGCCCGGAAGACTTTCCACTCTCGGTGACGCGAATGAAACGACGTACCTGGCTGTGGACAGTTTCGTGTTGTTCTTGAAGGCATCACAGTTGGAGTGTTTTCGATGGAGCATAGGTTTGAAAAACATAAATTGTTTGGCAGGTTTTTATTTTCTTAAACATTTTAGTATTTTTATTTCTTCTGTTTGGGGAGGTTTTTTCAGCACCTGCGACTCACCTGCTGTCGACAACAGCCGCCCAGAATAGACAATAGAACCATAGACTCTTTGGAATTTGCCAGGAGAATACTAGATTTGGCACCGGGGAACCCAGCGTTTTGAAAAGGGGATAAGAAAGAGAACAAAGTACACTTTCTGCTGTTTGTTCGTGCAAGGTCTCCGACATGGACCCTCTGGATTCTGGAATGCGGTACAGCCCGAGAGCCCCGGTATGAAATTTGTCATTCTTATTTTCTTTTTCATGGTCATCGCAGCTGATTCTTCTTTTTTTTTTTTGGTTCTGATGGTGATAACATGAAATGGCGAGCTAAAGGCCTCACCTCGTTCACAGGGTTATTCTGCATGTAGACGAAGCTAATTATTTTATCACCTTATCGCTTGTTGATTTTGAACTGGTAAAGAGTAATTTATGTGGCCCTTTAGACTTTGTTAGCCAGTAGATCTCACTCTCGATTGAGGTTTTGAAAGGATTAATTGTTATCAGATGTCTCAGAAAGTGTTGCTGTGTAGAGGACGGTTTCGTAGTCTTTCAAAGGTTATTGCTTGTGTCAGAGAAATTAGATAAAACCACAAGCTTGCATTTTTTGTTTGCTTTGATTTTACTAGAGTTAGGTTTTGTTTATAAAGGCACACGCTTAAATGATGCATACCATGGATTGGTTCTGAACCAGTACACACACCTAGTACGTTCACCACCTATTAAAAGGGTTCAGAAGATCTTTATAATTTACAAGAAACCAGTTGAGATGAATGTTTTCCTTCTGACTTGTGTTTGCCTGAAACATAACAGCTGTACACTCTCCTCGAGTATATTGTAGATAGCTGTATTTATGTGATGTATTGTGGCATTAACGCTAAGCAGTCAGTTCAGCGGCTGCAAGATGCTGCTCATTGGGCCTCATCCCCAGTGTCACACAAAAGGTTTAAGCCTGGACCCTGTGAAGCATTCACAACCAGGCAGGCCTGACACCTGTTGCTCCTGACAACAAAGCACTGCCACTCACTTCTCAAGTTTCACATAGATCTTTGAAGATGTTCGGGTTCGCTTTGGGTATGAATACATTATTTGAAGAACCTTACAGCTCAATGCAACCAAAACTGTAATCACTAATGTTATGTTAGCTCGGGCTCATGGAAGCGCTTTGGAGCAATTGCAGGTACAGCCAATATGTAGACTTGATAATTCATAGCTGTTGAAAGTGTGGCACCAGATACAACAGCATTGCTTGAGGAAAGGTGCATTCAGGCTAGGGACGGCATATGCAGGCAAGATATATTGTATTCTTTGTGCCATTCCAGCAGCAAAAAAAAGGACATTCTCCATCCGCAGCGCTCTCCATGTTTCCACAATGATGTCTTCATCTTTGACAACATGAGGGTTGTTCTCATGGGGGGATAGAGGGCCTAGCATGTGAAGCAGTGGCATTCTCATCAATGTGTCTTCACTCTAGTGGCCTCTTGAGCCTAGGAGACATCACTCATTCAGAGAGCAGGCCCCTGCCGTGACAGTGTTCAGCGCATCACTCCAGCTCTCCGGGCCATCTAAGCGGCTACCATCATCTTTGAAGTGGCAGAGCCTTCTTCACCAATACATTCCTCACTGAAGCTATGTAAGCCCAGAGGAGTAGTTTTGACTTCCATTCCTTGACAGATTTTGTCAAATGTTAAGATTGAAAAAAGGATGTTATCATCATGAAATGCGGGTTTGGACTGAGGAGTGAAATGAGGTGCACTGATCGCAATCTTGGCTGTTTTGCCGTGGCGTGGCACGCGCTTGTTTTGCGATGCGTGACGAGACGATGGGATTAAGCTCCATTCGGGAGCCACTGCCAATGCCAGCAGTTACTGACAGCCTTGAGCTGGCTCCCTCAGGCAAGCTGTTGCAGGACCTTCCACGCCATTACCTGCTCCACAGCACCCTCTAGAGAGAAGGGCCGGGGGGGAGGGGGGGGGGGGGGGGTGAGAGTGGGAGTCGCTGGCATGATGTCACTCGCGGTTTCATCTCTCACTCAGTTCTCCCTGCCACACGCCTACGTGGGGGAGCCCATACAGAGGCACGGTGGATCCTGTGGAGACCGGAGTGGACCGGACCTATTTACATGGAAAGGAGGAGGGGGCATGGAACCAGGGCAACAACTGAGTGTTTCCGCTTCACACATGAGAAACACATGAGTGTAGATTGCATAGGCCTGCGTTGACAAGCCAACCAAAAGCAGGTCTGGTCTCCAGTGTGAGGCATAGTCTGTGCTCTTCTCAAAGGGCCCCCTCCACGCATTCTGCAATTGAAAGGTACCCTGAGGTCGTGGTGAAATGCAAGGTTTTGGAGGGAGGGACTGGGTTTGAGCAATTTGCCCATGTTTATTTCCACTGCCTGAATTTTCTTAGAAAATGCACAGTTCATTTTTAGCTATTTGTTCATATGCCGATCTTTTACAACGCAAATTCATATAGATGGTGAACCTGAAACGTTTTCAGCATCGATCTCCTTATGAACGTGCCAACAGAATCACACAGGTTGAGAACACAGATAGTATTTGCTGTACGCTAGTTGTAGGTGTAACTAATTGTGATATCCAGTGCTGAAATTACTTGGGATTTCATACCCTCATGCCAGCTTACTGCAGTCAAGTGGAGGTGTGTTCCAGCTGAACTTCTGCTGTCATCAAATCCTACTTTTTAGCGGACAGTGAGAAGAGTCTCAACAATGGTTTATGCCAGCATGTTTCATCCCAGTGTTTTTTTTTTGGCTCTGCTACAGCAACAGACCACCATGAGCCAAGCGTCTCTCCAGGAATTCCAAGAAACCGGTATTCCTTCCTGTGATTTGATGACAATGAGTCATGCGGATAAAAGTGGAAAAAACTGCTCCTATCCGCCTTACTGCCAGACAGTAACTCACCTTTCTGAACAGGGGCAGGGCCTGCTGCAACATAAAATGCCATAATTGCTTTCCCTGCCAAGAGACGTGCAGTGTTTCACTTTAAAGGAGATGCATATAGTTATGTCTAAGACTGAGACTGTACTGTAGTTTGATTAGTAATACCCGGAGCTGTCCCTTCTGTTTTCAGTCTGAAAGAGGGCATGTTTTTTACAGTTAGTTGCTGTTAGAATCACTTTTATCAATAAATAATGATATTTTTTGAAATGTGTAATTCCCCTGATGTGTGTGTGTGCGTGTGTCTGTGTGTGTGTGTTTGTGTGCACGCATGTGTGTGTAATCTGGGGGGAGTTATCTGGCCATGGTTTGCCTTAAGAATGGCACAATCATAAATTATAAATATGTGATTGGATGAAGCTGTACTCTGAAATCGTGTTCTGAGATTGTGATTCTAACCCGATTCTAATACTGACATCTGTCACAGGAGATCAAACTAGCTGCTTTACGAGCAGCATCAGCCTGACAGTTCCACTTGTGCCTCAGAGTAGAACAAAGCAGTTACGAGTTGTTTTCAGCCTTGTGAAAAGGGATTGTTGGTTCTACTGCAAACCGCAAGTGATTACACCCCATTATTCCAGAGAAACCATGCAAGTTCAACTTCAACTGGATCGCACCAGATACTTGTCAGTATGCCAGGTACACTGTGGCTGTCAGTCCACTCCCACAGCCAGATATGAACACAGAACAACACTCATTTCGGTGTTGTGCAATCACTAACAATCCATTAGGTCTTGCAGGCGTGGCTTCACTTAACCAGTCCCTCCTGTCTCTGTGTTCCCTGTTTTCTGCGTGTCATTCTCTCACTCTGTCTGTCTGTCTCTCTCCCATTGTTTTACACTTAAGCAGTGGTGTGTCATGGTTGACAATGGTTTTTGTCAGGGTGACTTGTTGAAGAGTTAAATGTGATCAGTTTGTGAAACTAAATGTTTCTTTGATAGCAAAACCAGCTTCAATGTACTAACACACTGCCCAAAACTCTGAGCACTGACTTGAATCCATTGTTTTCCAGGCAGTAATTGTAGGCAAGACACAAATAAGGTGGCCTGCTTGCACATTAAACTGCTCAATGCTCTGTACTGAACCGTTAAACCGTTACTGTACCGTTAAAATTACTTGTACAGGTCAACGTGGCTAGCAGGGCAAATTCAAATTGTTCATAGCTAGTCTGTCATGAGCAGAAGCATTACCTAACACTGTACCACTGACACTGCCCACTTGCATTTAGAGAACCGGTTGAGCAGCATGGCTCTGTAGCCACAGTCTCTAACACTTGTCACTTCCTCTCACCACTGTCGTTGCTTGTGATCTTCTCCTTGTGTCACTGTCTCACTTGCATGACTTTGACCTGAGTGTGTATATACCAGCCCTGTGGTGGACTTGACTGCTGTGCATACATGTACCTGTGCATACCTTACCTCTGTATCCCCACCCACACACACTCCTTCCATCCATTACTGAAAGTGGCACCACCCTAGAGTCAAGAGGAGTACCGCTGTACCTCTTTTCTACCAGTGTGCTCTACTATGAAATTCAGGAAAAGTCTCGGTTTTGTCTCCACAATTGGACGGTCCTTCTGAATGGAAGTGAACCGTGACATTTCTTGCCCAATATCACTGTGACTGTGACATTACAGGCTTTGTAAATTCATCAGTACATAAAATAAATCAAACCTGGCCTTCGCACTTCTGAGAATCTACACGCCCCAGTGCATAGTGTGTGTTAGAAATGCAGAGGTGGTTGTACCCGCCTCCAAAAAATGTTTCTGCCTGACACAGCTGATGTTCACTTCTCAGGAGACCCATATGAACACAGAAGACTCTTCCGTAGTTGTTATTAGTTATGCATGCCTTACTTATTACTTTTTCTCAATATTATTGGATCCG
Source organism: Megalops cyprinoides (assembly GCF_013368585.1). NCBI lineage: Eukaryota > Metazoa > Chordata > Actinopteri > Elopiformes > Megalopidae > Megalops > Megalops cyprinoides. Next base: position 16,254,040 of record NC_050585.1, on the reverse strand, counting down.
CAATATGTCATGTCTTTTTTTCTCTATGATCTGTACAAAAAATATCCCCAGCTGAGAACAATAAAGTTGAATCGAATCCCTTAGCAAGGGAACCTGTAACCTGGAACATAACAGTATCTCTGTGTGCTACACAGACAGTGAGGGACCTCCATTTACATGTGAAGTTATCAGTGGCCACCCTATCTGCATGGGGAACTCAGGTAAACTTAGAGCACGTAACCTTGTGTCAGAACACTTTCACATACCAGCAGAGCTGGAATGGGTCTCAGCCTGGCTCATAGAGGTAATGTGAATTCCAGTCCTCCAGTGAATTGGCAAACTGATACTACAGGAAACAAATTCTGGGTAGGACGTACTATAGTCCGCATTTCTCACACATATGTGTGCATGTGAGTCTGGCGTTCCAGGGGCAGCAAAAGGTGCAGGTTATGGAGGCTGCTTATGACTCAGCACGCAAACGTCCCCCTTCCCACCCAACCCACACACACACACACACACACACTCTTTGTGGTTCAGTTTAGGTTGCATCCTAGAAGTTACTGACTTCTGTGGTCTGTCACAGTGAGGGGGAGACTGCCAGGCCTTTAGCTTTGCCTAGCTGCACAATAGTGAAATGAGGAGCCAAATCTGAAAGCAAATCAGTCAGCTTTATCACGGGTGTCAGAATGCGCCAGCAGCATTCACGCTAGCGCGAACTTCGCTCTCTCCTCCCTCCTTCCTGCCGCCAACGGCGGTGAGAACGTTTTTTCCGACTGACAGGAATGGTGTCACTCTGTTGCTCCTCCTCGCAGCCCTCCGGCTCACCGGGACCCGCAGCACTCCCACACCCGTCCTGCGAGCACGTTCCTCTATGTTTTTGCTGGAGGCCTAAGATGTTGTTTTTGCAAGATTCCCGTAGCAGCTTAGCAGGTTTCCAATGCTCCCATTGAAACTGCTAAACATCGTGGTGCGGTTAGCTAAAGCCCTGGTGTGTCCCATAATCACTCTGCACTCTCTCCTGCAGCTGGGTGGACTGTCTGTGGGTCTGGTACATCATCATCAGGCTTAAGACCAGTGCAACCAGCCTTTCACTAAAAGGAAGGAAGTATGTTTTGGGAAATATGTGTGACTAAAATGCACAGAGCTAAAGATTATTCATGATCCCAAGATGGTTCACTTTGCTAATAATACTAATTTTGTATAAAATGTTCAATATTAAGGAAAATGTTGGTATGTGTGTGCCTGTGAGGGTAAATGCATATCAGGCAAGCATGTATCTGTAGGTGTAAGTGTCAGCTTTTTCTAGAATACCGACAGGACATTCCAATGGTGGCGCAAGTGGTTTCATTACCTAGTAATATTCTGCCTGTTTGAAATTCATCACTGCCTCCAGTCAGGTTTACTTGCGTAACTGTTGTATTGCAACTCAGTGTTTTTAATCTCAAATCCGTCACTTATCACATCACAACAACAGCTTATTGCAGTGTAGCTGTAGACAAGTGATACTGGGCACATGATTGATTGATTGATTGATTGATTGAATTCTGATGAACTTAAAAATAGTATTCCCGCAAGGTGGACACACTGCATCAAAAACAAATTGAGTATAACATAATAAAGTCTCAAGATTTATTTCCATTGTGGTCCTCAGGTTGGCAGGCAGAACAGGTTTACACGTGTACACACAAAGAAAATTACAAATAAAACGGTAATACAGAAAACTGTATTAAAAGAAAAGAAAAAAACGGTAATACAGAAAACTGTGAGGTAAAATGTATCTAATCCTGTATTACTTAATTCATTAACGTGCAACCAAGATTACCTGTGGCTGCCAGGTAGCGGTAAGGTAAAGCATGGGTCTGAATAACCCATAAAAATAAACACTACACATGCACTATGCATGCAACAGGGCATTACACAGTAAGCCACTATGCACGGTTCTTGTTTGTAACTCCAGCTCAATGTATCCATATTGGGCGAAACTTGCAGAGGTGGCCAGAGTCACTCCAGTTCCAGTTGACTTTGAATACTTTTGGCAGTGTGTAAATGAAGTTGGTAACTAACTAACAGGAGTGAAGGTAGAGGGGATGCTGCTGTTTTTGTCGGTCCAGTTTGGTTGTTCACAGTGCGTACGATATGTGATGGAATACATAATCTGTTTTTATATCAAGGCATGTTTGATGGTCAAATTTAACTTGACATGTTTTCCTTAATTACTGGGTTGTTGTTTTATTTGTCTAATTGCAGGTCACAGAACAGTGCTTGAACATGAGAAAGCCAGTTGAAATGTTAGTTTCATATTTGAAATGTACAGAAGAACAGTGAAATTTGCAATGAAAAATAACAGATCCTCAAACAGCTGTATTTCTGTAGCATAGGGTGATCTGTCACTGAAATTTTGACGGTCATGGGACTCCCAGCCAATAGTCTGTGTAGTACATGAATGATTAGGTAGAATAAACAACTTGTTTCCTCTTACTTGCTTCCCAAACCATCCTTGGTGAGCATTTCTTTGTTTATTGGAATTTGACCTTTAAATGTGCCAATACACCTAGGCTTATTCATTCCTGCGTCTCACGGAAAATAATGACTTACAGCCATTTCCCTATTCCTTTATGTCATACAGGGATGTACACCCCACGGTCCAAACCTGTTCTCCATGACTCTGAACTTGGACCCAGCTACAAGGGCCATGAATTAATTTCCATTTGTCCAGTGTTCGCTCATTAATAAAGGGGTGTCTGTCACCCCCCCCCACACACACACACACACACACACACACAAAGTGACACAAGTCAATTCAACATCCTCAACTCTGTGGTCTCAACTGCCCCTCAGTGTCTGCAGACGGGACAGTACTCAGTCTTTGGTTGTGTGTTTTAACCATCCCGTCTGGCCTGCAGGACCCCGAATGGGACACTTCCATCCAGTTCCTGCCTGCCTCCAACTCCAAGAAGCTGGAGAAGAAGAGGGTGGGGAAAGTTGGCATTGCCATCATCGTGGTGATCGTAGCTGCTGTCATCGCGCTCATCATAGGACTAGTGGTCTGGCATTTCCAATGTGAGTGTACCTCAGTCCCTCCTTCGCCTCCTCATCTCTCACTTTCTCCCACATCCTTTCTCCCTCTCTGTTCCCCTCTCTCTCATTCTCCTTCTTTCTCTCTCATCCTCTCTTTCCCTAGCTCTCTCTCTCTCGTCATCCTCCTCTTGGAGAGTACCCCCTGCTTGCTTTCAGGGTGCTGGAGAACTGGTTACCTTAGTGTGTGCTTTGTGTCTTTCCCTGTGGTCTCGTGAACATGCAGATCGCAGGGCCCAGAAGGTCCAGAAGATATACAGCGGCTCCATGAGGATCACTAACCAGATGTTCCAGGAGGACTATGAGAACCCCAACAGCACAGCCTTCAGAAACCTGGCGTTCCAGGTGGAGAAGCAGGTGAGAAAACCCTGAGCATGCTGATCCATTATAAAACAAACATCATTCTTCATATATAAATATCAAAAGCATTTTAGATAAATAACATTGGTAACAGAGGAGGCAGAAGCCTTATCTTTATTTATTATCTACGCTTTGTTTGTTGTGGACTGTTGTATATGATTAACAAAGATACCCTTTTCAACAGAGATCTCTAATAAGCAGCCAATTTCCTTTTGTCATGATTGCAAATAAAGTGGTTGTTCTGCCTTGGTGTACACCACATTAAATTTCAGTATATTACTTTTCAGTTATGTTATTTTTCAGATATTTCTGTTATGATGGTCAAAAAAAAGTCATTTCTTTTTCAGAGGTGGCATGTTCTAGGTTCAGAGCACTCTAAATAAACACTGCCACTAAACCAATTCAGTGCCTGTGATAGAATGCTAAGGAAGCGCTAGCCTCGGAGCTGGCCCCCCAGAGTTTTCCACAGAGCCCCTCAGACAGAGGAGCTCCCCCTTGAGTAGTGGATGAGAAACTAATAATGCCTGGCACAACCCCTACACACTTTAAAACTCTATGGCAGTTCTGCAGATTAAAGATAGTGTTTCTCCTCACATCGGCATCACTTGTGTCTTACCCATTCATATAGCCCATCCATATAGTTGTTCATTCAGATGGCCTCCCTTGTCTTACAGCTGAAGAGCATCTATTCCAAAACAGCACCACTGTCCAAATATTACAAGGGGTCCACAGTGCAAGCCTTGAGGTATTCTTTTTGTTTTTGGGGGGTCTTATTATTTCATATTGTCAATAGATTTCCATTTTCTACTTCTCAATAAAACTGCATGTTTGTTTGTAATTGTTCACCTGTTGGATAACCCTTTCATCATAATGATGTCTATGGCAGCAACTAAAAAATTAAAACAAACACAGCTCTTCATGATTCCTATACAGGCCCAAGTTATCTGTCTTTTTTTTCACTTGAATCCTAAACACCTGAAGTATCTGCATTTTGACATTTATGTTTATCCCACACCCCTCCCTCCTTTGATCTCTCCCTCCTGACCTTTCTGCCCGTCTGTCTGCTCCAGTGAAGGTGGCGACGCAAATGAACACTCGGTGACCGCCTATTACCTGTCAGAGTTCAACGTGCCGAATGAGCAGGCGGAGGCCGTGGACAAGGCCATGACGTCCCGCTTCCAGGTGTCCGAATCTCGGGGGGGGCGCATGGGTCGCAGACCTGTGAACACCCTGCAATTCGAGGACATTGTGTCAGGAGGTGAGGAACAGTCCTGCTACAGGGCCAGGCAGCGTCCAATCAGAGTCCACCCTGGCTGTTTTCGTTTGCCATAGCAACCACTCTCTTACAAGGTGTCCATCTAGTTGTAAAATGGACATGGATGGCATGCATCAAACTACTGTGTGTTGGAAAACAGTACACTGTAACTGTATCACAGTAAGTGTAGCAACAACATTCATTACAAAATCTATTGACTCTACAGTACCTGTTGGTCATAGAGTGGTTTACGCTAAAAACAAAAACAAAGCCAATCTCACTACAGTACAACAGAGGTTCTTTGTGTTGCCCTAAACCCCACTACAGCAGGTACAAAAGATTTATGATCATTATGATCATTATTTATGATCACTTTTTCATGAATGTTGCCTCCACAGTCACGTGCTGTTGCCCTCTGTGTCCATTTTACACTTCAATAACTAAAATTAGTGTCATGGATACCCTTAAAAATGCCTTCTTCATAACCCATGGCAGCAGTAGTCGATTTCTTTATATCTTGAGTCTAAAAGAATATATGCATCTTCCAGTGCTTAACCATCTGGTGAAAGGTGCAGACTTGGATAAAGGAGTGTATGCAGTCTCTGTGTGTGATGGCAGTCATCCCCCCCACCCCCCACCCCCCCAATATGTGCTGATGTTCTGTCATTCCTTTACAGCTGTGGATGCCCGCATGGTCAGGACCACCTTGAAAAGTAAGACATGTCTGCAGCAGTCTGTACCTTCCTGCGTCTTCTGTGTCATCTGCCCATGGGAACTCTCTACAGTACATTAATCGACCCCCCCCCCCCCACCCCCTCCCCAGACCGGCAGAGGTACTCCTACCACACCCACAAAGACCGGACGGACATCCTGGAGTCGCCTGGCTTCCCGGACAACCCGTACCCCCCAAACCTCTATGTCGAGTGGGAGCTGCGGGCGGACGTGGGCAACAGGATCAAGCTGGAGTTCGTCAACTTCAACCTGGAGAACGACTGCGGGAAGGACTTCATGAAGGTGTACGACTCGCTGGTCGCCATCGAGCAGCGCGTCATGGCAGAGTGAGTTTCACCTGGCTCCTCTGAGGGTGTGCTGGTGAGCTGTGGCATACGGGCTGGAAGGTGGATGAAACACTTAATCTTTTGCAGAGACTAACTGCATTACATTACTTTATTAGCAAGTGAAACACAGGGTCTCCATTTTGATATGAACTTGATATGAACTTTGATATAGAACTCCTATGGCCATCTGTCACTAAAGCACCAACTCCAGATGTTGTTGTTCATTGTTGTTGCCCACTGGTTAAAATTTGATAATTCTTTATCTGTATTAATGCTCTGTTACCCTAAGAAGTTTTTACTGAAGCACTCAACAGAGCCCATTCTCTGAACAAATGGAGGTTGCTCTCATTGGCTGACTGGTGTATCTCTGCATGAGCAGGAAGTGTGGCTACTATGCTCCCAACGAGCCACTGACCTTCATCTCCTCCGGGAACGTCATGCTGGTCACGCTGGTCACCAACGAGGAGAAGAACTTCCCTGGCTTCAGGGCCCAGTTCAGCCAGGTCCCTCGGGAGAATATAGGTACAGACCGGCATGAGACTGTAGCTAGCCAATGCAGTGTGGTGGAGACCCCCTCCCCCACCCAACTTTTAACTGACCCAAGAACTGTTCCTCACAGTGTGTGGCGGTAAGCTAACGGGACTCAAGGGAACCTTCACATCACCCAACTATCCTTCCTACTACCCTCCCCTCATGAAGTGTTCCTGGGACATCAAGGTGAGGAGTACATGTGATTTCCCACCACACAACGCAGCTTGTTTGTTGTGTGAAGAATCTGAACACAGTCAGCTGGCTTTCACGCACATGTGGAAAATTTCAGTGTTTTTCTCCTCACTGTAAAGTCGTGAATAATGTTGCTATTTAAGGTACACTCTGGCATGATAATGAAGATAATCATGATGATAGTGATGGTGATGTGGACGATGACGACAATGGCAGTGACACTCTCTCTGTTCTCTTGCAGGTCCCAGAGGGGAAGTATGTCAAGGTACAGTTCAACAAGTTCTTAATGACGGAGCCAGGACAGGGCAACAAGCAATGTCTCAAGGACTCCCTGGAGATCAACAAAACCAAGTCAGTTGAGTTTTGGTGCTGTTTGATTTTAAACCATTTTGTCCCTTTTTGTTATGGTTGATGTTAACAGTAGTACTATAGGCAGATTTGGTATTAATGAAATTCTACAAAATTCTAAATAGTGATTGTCTGCAGCTGCATATCTGCAAGCGTATAAGTGTGACTAGGAGAAAGATTCACAATTCTCCTGTCTCCTCTGGGTTTCAGGCTGTGTGGATCAAAGCTCCAAAACACTGTGATCCCTAGCACTAGCAACACCATGATACTGATGTTCATCTCTGACCAGTCTTATGTGGACCGGGGCTTCAGTGCCACATACGAGGCCTTTGACCCCTCAGACCGTAAGTCAAGAGCCCATCGAGACAGTCCTGGCACATCCTGTCGGTAGCTGCCACAAAGCAATGCCTTTTTTCATAAATACAGTATCCTACCTATTGTGTGTAAGATGATCCCATGCTTCTACAACACTCTCCTCTCTGTGGTACAACCCCCTCTGTCACACACCCATAGCTTTACACACCTCCTCCTATGATACACCTTCCCTGACACACTGTCCCCCAACAGCCTGTCCAGCCAAGTTTAAGTGTGCCAACAACATCTGCATTAACCTCAGCCTGAAGTGTGACGGCTGGAATGACTGTGGAGACAACAGTGATGAGAAGAACTGCCGTAAGTACAGACTCCTCAGGCACAACACACACACGCAAGACACACACACACACACACACACACATGCACATACATGCAAACACATGCATGCGCCTACAAGAACACTCTATCCACACACATACTGTCACACAGGCTTACATACCATGACATATAGACACACACAGACCTGAAAAGGATATATACAGGTATGTATGCACAGTCTATAAACACAAAAATACACAACTCTTGTACATATACAACTGCACACTCACATGTACCTGTATATATGAAATGTGTAATGGAATAATGCTCCAGTAGTTACCATGGTTCTGGGAAATGACATATGCTGGTGGGAACTGTCTGACCAGAGGTTGTTTTTCTTTGCAGAGTGTGAGGATTCTCAGATCACCTGTAAGAACTCTCTATGCAAGCCCAAGTTCTGGCAGTGTGACGGTGTCAATGACTGCGGAGACAACACGGATGAAGATAACTGTGGTAAGGTCCACTGCAGAGACACATCACCCAGCAATGGTACAGTCACAGTGATGGCATCCGTAGCAATGATAATATCTGTGCTGGTGATAAGATGTTCTTCCTCATAGTTTAAAGGGAGTTTTTTTTTCTGCAAAGATGCCAGTGCTTGACTGTCATTATTGTAATCTAATCTCAGAAAGTCATGTGTATGCTTGTGTATGTTCAAACCTCTGCACTCAGTTGCTTAATTACTACTAAATCATGGATTCTAATGAAATAATTGGACCAATTAAGTCAGAAACACTGGTGAAAAGTAAAATAGATACAGTCCTCAGAAGTGGAATTACCTCCAACGTATATGTACATTTAATTGGGGTTGAACATTTAAAAAAGAAATAAGCATTTTGAGATTAAATACAGGATAAGTGTTCTTGGTTGGATAAAACACAAAAAAAAGTTGCCTTTTATAAATTGTTAAGCAATTGAGATCAGACAATTACCAGGGGTTTATGTTTACCAGACGGCCGTTAAGTGGACCATTAACATGGGTGCACGATACACGCCTCAGTTTCGCCCCGTTCCCCTCCTGCAGGGGGCTGTAAATCTGACGAGTTCACCTGCCGGAACGAGCGCTGCATCTCGGCGAAGAAGGCCTGCGATGGCACTGACGACTGCGGCGATGGCACCGACGAACTGGGCTGCACAAGAAGTGAGAGTCATCTCCGTGAACCGGGGTTTGCTCAGCCCCGGTCCCATAGACCCGCAGCACAGGTGTTCTGTATTACAGTCAGATATTCAGGTGCTTTATTCTTTCTGTCCTCCTCACCTCCTTACCTAGGAGGTCCCAGTGTTGTCTGAATTGCTGTGCTAGCTATTCTGCTTTAGACCACCTCCTGTGGAGAGTGTTAATGACGAGCCAGCAAATCAGAATACTGGTGGAGACAGAATTTTAAATGTGAAGCACCATGTAGCTGAATATCTGGTCAGTGTGTAGAATATCTGTGGACCCGCTGTCCACAGGCCTTAATTTCAGCCAGGCGTTTAACCAACTTCAGTCATAGCCGTGATTGGATTCTTTCCCCAGTTATGGTGGTTTAGAGAAGTGAAATCCTGCCTGATATCAAACCTCTGGGACTGGAGTTGAGTGGCACCATCGTGATTGAGAAGCTACTTCTGGCAAGGCTCCTGAGCCGAGGACAGCAAGGGCAGTGAGCTGCATTGTGTGGCTGAATGGTCTCTCCCCTCTTTGCAGACTCAGTCCTCCCGTGCACAGAGTACACCTACAAGTGCAAGGACAACAAGTGCATCAGCAAGCAGAACCCGATGTGCGACGGCGCGAAGGACTGTGAAGACGGCTCGGACGAGGCTAACTGCGGTAAGCCTGCCCCCAGCGCTGTCCCCCAAATACAGCAGCAGACAGACCCAACAGAGTAGCTCTGGACTAGTGTTTATTGTGTGTGTTTGTGTATTTCTCTGTATGCATGTTGTTGTTTATATAATCATGTGTATGTATGTGGTTTGTCTGTTTATGTGTGTGTGTGTGTGTGTGTGTGTGTGTGTTTGTTCTTTCCCCCATGCAGAGTGTGGCACGCTGGAATTTGTGCCCCGCAAGTCTCGCATTGTGGGCGGGGACGCCGCCCTGGAGGGGGAGTGGCCATGGCAGGTCAGCCTCCACGTCAAGGGAATGGGTCACGTGTGCGGTGCCTCCGTCATCAACAACCGCTGGCTCGTCACCGCTGCTCACTGCGTGCAGGACAACGACAAGGTCAAGTAAGTTTGAACAAGCCCCGTCCAGCCCTGGCTACCTCACTGTCCATCCATTTACACCATGACCACCTGCCTAATCCTCACAATCACTGAATCATTATCTGATCAATCAGTTATCAATCACTTTTATTTAGTCCAAAAAAACACCAAGCAGGAAAGGGACCAATATAAGCAATACATATTCCTTAATAATAACATCAAATATCAATAGCAACCTATGAAACAACTGTTGCAAATTACAGGGTTAAAAGCTTTTCTAAACTGTTGACCTTGCATTGTTAAACTAAGGTTAGTTTGATTTGAGTAGTCCGGTGTAGATGGATGAAAGTTGACTCTGTGTGTGTGCGCATGTGTGTGAACAGGTATTCTCAGCCACAAACCTGGGAGGCCTACCTGGGACTGCACGTTCAGCAGAAGCCCAGCCAGAATACGCTCCAGAGGAACCTGAAGCAGATCATCCCCCACCCGTACTACAACACCTACACCTTCGACAACGACATCGCCCTAATGGAGCTGGACACCCCTGTGCCCCTCAGCCAGTACATCTGGCCAATCTGCCTGCCCCCTTCCACCTACGACTTCCCTGCAGGAGAGTCCGTTTGGATCACAGGCTGGGGTGCCACCCGAGAGGGCGGTGAGTGCGTGTGTGTGTGTGCGTGCGTGCTTGTGTGCATGTCATCAACATCAATCATCAACAGCCAAACAGCCAATGAATGAAATGCTTATACCTTTATATTAACTTTTTAACAAATGTCTGTGTGTCTGCGTGCACATTTGTAATGACTGTGTAGGAATGGACCTGTGGTTAAGCATGTGAGCAGTACTGTGTGTCTGTAACGACTGTGTTTTCTCTCACAGGCTCTGGTGCGACCGTGCTTCAGAAGGCCGAGGTTCGCATCATTAACAGCACGGTGTGTAACCAGCTGATGGGCGGGCAGATCACCTCACGCATGCTGTGCGCTGGCGTGCTGAAAGGGGGCGTGGACGCTTGCCAGGTAACTTCACCTTCTTCTGAGGTCAAAGGTGACATCAGTGGGGCAAAAAAAACCATCCTCATCCACATCCATATGCACACATGCATACACATGCACCCTTTTTTACGCTCACTCTCTCTCTCTGTCTCTCTCCACCAGGGGGACTCCGGGGGGCCGCTGTCTTATAAGGACTCTAACAACCGGCAGTACCTGGCTGGGGTGGTGAGCTGGGGGGACGGCTGCGCCCGCAGGAACAAGCCCGGCATCTACACGCGGGTCACCGAATTCCGCGCCTGGATCAAGGAGAAGACAGGGGTTTAGGAGGGGGAGGAGGGTCTGAGAGTGGGGCTCACAAAGGGGGTGGGGGGGAGCGCTGATCGGGATGGAGGCTGCAAAGGGAACTGTTTCTGAAGAGCACTCCACATTGGGACCCCCAGTGGCCGGAGGCTGATGGACCTACAGGTGTTCAACTGTCGCACCCACTTTGGGCATCACTCAAATAATGCGGCTGATGCACGTTAAGCCCACACAGAGCACTGCTCCAATGGCCTCATTCTGAGAAGAGTGCAATGGGAGATCACTGTTGCCACCCCCCCCCCCCCATCATTCCTCCAAACATTAAGCCAGCCACACCCAATACCCACCGTCTGGACCACAGACTCTCTGAAAACTTTTTTTTTTTTTTTTACTATTTTAATACTTCTCTTTATGTACTTATTTGGGGGGCAGAGCAGCTATTGTTATACGTTTTTAAAGTTTGTAAATACATATACAGTCTTTTCTTGAGTGCTGTAATGAATGTTGTAAATAAGATAGCAGTTGGGTGATACAGCTGTATTTAACTCTGGGAGTATTTCTGCAGTGTTTGGCTGGTCACACTGGGATGTCGCAGCCTCTGCAATTGCAAGGTGTACTACTGATGCAGCAACCGTCCTTATACCAACGCACAGCTACTTAGTAATCTTGGGCTGCATTCAGACGGTGCACCAGGAAACCTTTAAAAGAGTGGTGGGAGGTCTAGCTCAGATTTTGAACATGCAAGGTATCCACTCAGAACTGCACCTTCCATCAGACAAAATGAGCAAAATGTTTGCAGCACTCTGACCATTGAATAAACCCCCAAGTCTTAGAGAGAATCCCACCCAGCCATGCTCTTTGTTTGCTTTATGTCTTCTTTTTATGTAGTCAGTGAATATGGTGAGTCAGTGAATATAACGATTTTGCTGCTCTGAGCACTTGGTTGGGATTGGGGTCGGGAGGGTCAAATAACTGCCTCTTAAAATGTGACCACTTTGGCTTTGGACTACTTAGGGTTACTTTTAATGTTGTTTTCATATGTAATATTCATATGTTTTTATGATTGCTTTTGAATATTTTAAGAAAAGTGATGTCAGTGATGTGTTGTATTTGTTTTGCACCAGCACACTGTGGTTTAGCAGTTACCACAATTCCTTGTACAGGGTATGCGGATAAAGGGAGAGAATGTTGAATGTAACAGGTGCCGAGACTTCAAACTCAGGCAGTTGCAGCTTGCTTTCTGTCTCAGGTGTGTCAGACTCCACTCCTGCAGGGGCATGTGTGAGCATATCTTTATTTTTGCTGCAACTTTTGTTCATTATTATTTAATTAATCTAATTGTCTCTATGATTTTTCCATGTTTGTAAAGGAGAAATTAAAATATGAGAGAAGATTGTACTTGCCCCATGTCTATGTTTTACTGCTGAGCCTTCTGAGAGGTGCATGGGTATTAATGTATTTGGCTTGTTATCTTACTGGACATGTTAAGCTTAGCAAAGGTGCTTCTGCAGAGCAATGTACAGTTGTTACTCTTTTTTACATATACTGTATATACTTGGATATTTACCAGATATGGGTTAAGTACCTTGCCCAAGGGTACAACAGTGGTGTCCCCCCAGGGAATCAAACCTGCAAACTGAAAATTTCAGGTTACAAACCCTTTTTGTTACTGCTGTAGTACACTGCTGCCACATTCCCTGCAGCAATAGATCTTGACACTCCTGCTCTACATTGATCTGTACCACTCAATGGGTTGGGTCTGTTCATCTCAGAATCCTTAGATATGAGTTGCCAGAGTGTTCAGAGAGCTTATGTGTGCATGTGCATGCACAGTGCATGTTCCCCCAAGCAATGATAGCAGAAAGCTGGATTTCTGTGTAAGTGCAGTATTTGAAGGTCTGATGATGCAGGAAGTCAATGCAAGTGTCTTTTTATACTGTCTGTTATTGCCATGACTGCCTTCATTGTTGAATGACCTCCAGAGCTGTGCTGACACAAACTGGTTCATCTCTGGTATTGAGACAGAACCGGTTGAATCAGGAAACTCTTATGTGTGATGACAATTTCAAGTGTTTTTAATGTTTATGAATCCCAAATGAATTGATGTATTACTCGTGTTTTACATTTTACTTTAAAAAAACCTTACTCCACATTCAGTACTCCATATCCGTCATATATGTTTTTGTTTACTCTTTCATTCCATTGAGGTGTATGTCTTTTCACAGTGAATTTTTCTTTAATGATATCATATTATGAGAATCTTTTTATTAGGCTATTATTATGTCATGATTAGTTACACTGCATGTTGGTATTTGTAGCTTTGAAGCTGATCAATAGTTTAGACAATTAACCTGTATCCACATTTGTTAATGTATGTATTTTATTGTTTTTTGTTCTTATCCTGTGAAGTGTGTAAATCAGATCTAGTTGAAAGTTGCACCATTGTGAGTAGTGTGTGTTTTGGGTGAAGGATAAAAGTTGGTGTTTTTCATCTCTTAACCTGAATTCTCATGATAAACTTTGTGAATGTGTGTGTGCATTCCTTTTGTCATTCCATTCACCCTGTACGTTTTGTCAAAATGTGTGTGTGTGTGTGTGTGTGTGTGTGTGTGTGTGTGTGTGTAAGTGAGAGAGAGAGATAGATATGTGTGTGTGTCTGTGTGTATGTGTACTGTATATAGTAGCAGTAGCTCTACTTCCTGCTCTGTAAGAGTAGAGTTGGCATTCCCACAATGTGCCTTATTTCAGAGGAGTCTTGCAGTTGGGCCTCGCCCTGCTTCCTGTTGGACCCTCTGTCACTGTTGTGTTCTAATGCTGAATAAAGAGATCTTTGTGAAATGTTTTATGTCTCTCTTTTTTTCTCTTCTTTGCAACAGTTATGACTGTTATCTTCATGAAACTTTTTCAACTTTGGCTAAAATGCTAACTCATCACATGGAAGTAGATATTTTTAGATGGAAAACCTGTTTTTGTGATGGACATTGCACTGTACACCTGTCTTCACATTTACCTGCTTCAGGAACGCCTCTCACAGTGGTCAGGGTTGTGAAATTCAAGAAGATGAGGTGGTACTCCTTACAGTACAGAGGAAGAGGTGGGCATAAGAGAAAGTGTAATATAACCTGGAACTGATCGTAGTTAAGATGGAGCTGTATGGCTGCTGTCTCCTTTTTTTGACATATCACCGGTACAGTACAGAATATTTATTCACCCTTTTCAGACTCGCATATAGAGCACTCGTATCACATTATTATTTTTGTAATACCACCTCTCAGACTGGGTTTCATTGCTTTTTTCGTAACTGTCTGTATTTAATGCTTTAATAATGGTTCTAAAAAGTGTCCACCGATTTTTGCAGTCTTCTTAGGAAATTGTTATTTTCGTGGAGATTTATAGCTTTTGCATTTGAATTGTGGTGCAGTCAAGAGTAAAATGTATGTTTTTTTTTTTTTTTTTCATTATATAGACCGCGTGTAGGCTACCTGACTGCTCAAAGCGAGGACTCAAGGGAAGTGGGAGGGTGTGTAACCTGATCCACGAAAGACATGCGAGAAACGTTTTGATAATCAAATTCAAAGCATCCTTGAATTTTCCTAGGAATGTGACGTAAAAATGTCCCCAGTATTGCCAAACAACATACAATCCGAATACACTGCTATAGAACTAGTCTGTTCAATTTTTCAGACCATTGAAATCATCTGATATGCAATGATGGGAATACTACTATGGGGATACCCCATTCTCCTTTATGTTTAATATGTTTATTAAAAAAAAAACTAATGTAGCGGTTGTAAATATGCACAAACATCGTTAAAATAAAAAGTATAACCCCGTATGACTTTTTGTTCGGAGTGACTGCTAATGGGATGAAAGACTATAATTTGACACCAGTTAAAATGAACGAAACCAATTATTTGATATACATACCATGTTTTCGTCGGTATAAAATCATACTTTAAATGATAAACACTTTAAAACACAAAAAAACTTGTGACAATTTGTAATGAGTAATATATTGTGCGGAACATACTTTATAAGGTGGTGGTAATTTGCTCGCTGAAGTTTAGCACAGCATCGCCACGAAAACGGACATTTCTGAAGAGGACGTGTTGACATCATACCGAGTTTATGGACGGAACGGATATGGTCCGTCATTGTTTTCATTCCGCCCATCAGTTGTTGGGTGATTTGTGTTCTTGCTTCCCGTACTTCAAGGTAAAGAATTTTCATTTTCTTGATATTTACTTTAAATAAACAGTTACATTCATTTCACATCGTGGACTGCCATATTGATGTGTTGTTAAATTATAATAACTGTGACGAACATTGCCAAGATTGTAAACTAAATTCAGTAGGAACAATAGCTAACGTTAGCTAGCTGTGGTACATACAGTTAACTTTAGCTAGCGAGGTATGTATGGGTGTGTTTAGTTTGCTATTAGCAGCAGCATTACGACACGTTAGCGAGCTCGCTAATTAGTACATTTCTGAAAGTACACAAACCGTTTTAAGTTGCTAGAGCTGGCGTAGCTGTTGTTAACAGTAAGCTAGCTATGCTAGCTTGTGTATTGTAACAAGCGAGCTAACTTGACAAGTTAACCGTCAACTGACGGTTAATGTCAGTTAGCTAACCAGAATATTTCTTATTTGGAGAATTTCTGTAGATTGCTTTCAGCTCACTACACTATTTGATACATAGCTAGCTACATAAATTCTATGAACTGTCTAGATAGATAATCATTAGCTAACTTTTTTTGTTTCCGCTGCCATTGCTTCCTAGCTCGCTAGCTAGCTAGTTTGTTGGCGGCATAAGTCTAAATTCTTGCTAATTGTTTGTCATTTCTACTCGTATTACTTCATACTAAAAACGTCAAATATCGTAAGTGTTAGTTCCTCTAAAATGAAACATGTTTGTGTTTCATTTAATTGCCGGCTAGCCAGAAAGTCGAGCACCTTGCTAGCTAACTAGCTAGATACCAGTCAGAGTATGACACCGTTACATTATACTTTGTAGAGGATTTCTGTGTATTAGTATAATATATTGTGATTTCTGATTTCTCATGTTATTGAGAATTTTGGTCGTTTAATGGCGCAGTTTGCTAGTTAAATATCTCATGGTATTTTGCCATATTTAGGGGTGAGTGAAAGATGGATGCGCTTGACCATATGCTCACCGATCCCCTGGAGTCGGGGGTGGGCAGTGGTGGGCGCATCATGGAAGAGTGCATGCTGGGAAAAAGCCGAGTAAGCCTACCTGAGGACCTGCTGGAGGACGTGAGTGGTATTACCCTTATCTAATCAGAATTATGATTCAGAGTTAGGCCTATTTCATACTGACAATGCATACACATAGCCTTCAAATCTTGCTGTCAAAAGTCTTTGCAATGAGTGCTGTCACTACGGCTGAGTATGTGTTTTGACTGCTCTACTAACGAGCCTGGCTCTTTGGCGTTGCAGTCAAGCTCCAGGTTTGGTACACCACAGACCTGGGTTCGAGGCTAGGTGGGGGTGACTGCTCTCGCCCCTTTGCTACATGTGGTGTCAGAGTGGGGTGGCTTACCGTGAGGCCGTCAGAGGCGTGCCCAGTGTGTGAGCCGTATGAGGGACCCCCAGGTTAGGTTGACCCCGGTGTGAGGGGCCCCAGAGATGGGTGAAGCACTAGTGAGTGGGGCACCCTGGGATGGGAGAAGTATGGTGGGGAATGTGCAAGGTACGCCTTTGTGCGTGAAGCGCATGGGCGTGCTTCCTGAAGGGGAGGGCAGTGTGAAAAAGTGCAGTCACTACAGTTGAGTATGCGCTTTGACTGCTATACCAGCGAGCTTGGCTCTTTGGCGTTGTGGTCAAGCTGCAGGTTTGGTACCCTGTAGACCCAGGTTCGAGGCCAGGTGGGGTGACTGCTCTCACTCTTCGCTACACACTCCCTTAGATGTGTGTCTGTGTGGGTGTGTGTATGTGTGTTTGTTTCATGATTCCTTCTGGCTGCTTCCACAGCCAGAGATTTTCTTCTCGGTGCTGAGTGAGAGCACGTGGTCTGATGTGCTGTCGGACACCCAGCGGCAGCGTCTCCGCCAGTTCCTGCCTCAGTTCCCTGACAACTGCACCGCCCAGCAGGACAGCATCATCAGTGACCTCTTCAACAACCAGAACTTCCGCTTTGGAAACCCTCTGCACCTCGCTCAAAAACTGTTCCGAGGTAATCTGCAATCTTTCTAACACTATCTGACGTGTACTGTCACATGCTGTCACAGACCTTCTGGAAATAATAATCTCTCTTTGTCTGTCCCCAGATGGCTACTTTAACCCAGAGGTGGTCAAGTACAGACAGCTGTGTGCAAAGTCGCAGAAGAAACGGCACCTGTACTCCTTACAACAGTACTACCACAGGCTGCTGAAACAGATCCTTGTTTCCAGAAAGGTACTGCACTCACCTGTTCATCCTCTTAAAGAAGAACTGAGCTCAAGGAACTTGTCCTTAAAGGACTATTTTCCAGACAAACAGTTTAAGGTTGAAGCATGTCACTAAACACATACCATTTCACGTATGTCCAATAATAAGTCAATAAGTATTTGGAAACACAGGAAAATGTATGTTTGGACATCCTCAATGGCAAGTTAATAGACCTTAACCAAGATTGATTTGTCAGTGTAGTCCAGCCCAATCATATCCCTGGGTTTTATTTGGACACTGCACCACCTGAGGTGCCTCTTAAAGTGTTTTGGTGTGTATGCGTGCAGGAGCTGCTGGAGCGGGCGGGGCGCAGCGGCCCCGACCTGGCGATGAAGCGGAGGTACCCCTCCCCGTCCCGTGGAGAGGCCCAGGAGCAGCGGGCCCGACGGAGGGTGTCCCGAATACTGCGGGAGGTGAAGAGCGAGTGCGGTGACAGCAACGTGTCCTCTGATGACGAGGGTGAGCAGCGTGTGGCTAGGGGCAGGAAGGGAGGGGCTAAGCAGTCCCTGCAGCAACGTGGGGGGGGGTCTAGGCAGATGCATTTTCTGAAATCATGCAGTTATGTTCACATGTGATTAGAGTGTCACACATTTCACATTTGAGCAACACACATTTGCAGTTGTTGTCCACACAAACAATGAGGCTGGCAAAAAAGCTTCCTGAAAAATGACCTTTTTCTCGACAGATATGGGCTCCTGGCTCCCGGCCCCACCCTCTCCCTCCTCCCCCACGCCCACAGTCTCCCTCAGGGTCCTGCCCAGCCTCTCCACCCAAGACATGAAAACCACAGGTTAGCAGCGCCCCCTCACAGGGCACTTTCTTTAAGCATTGAGTGGGCTGCTTTATGCCTGGTGTGCGTGGGTGAAGTGACTGATGTTGAGTGACGTTTGTCCTTGCAGAGAAGCCAGACCTCGGGGAGAAGGAGATTAGAGCTATGCTGAGGAGGCACAGGGAGAAGAGGAAACGGCAGCCGGTCAGGGTTTCAGTACTTCTGTCAAACTTGTCATCAGTCATCACAATAATCACCAGTCTAATTTGTCTGTCGGGATGTTCCACTGTAAATACCACTGCAGACTTAAATGTACACAGAGACAAAAACAGTGTTTCTGTATACATCTGTTTTGGTTGCTGTGTATTGTTACAGTTAACCACAGCTGATGGAGTCCTCAATTGAGTGCTAAATTAATTTTTACATCACTTTCACGGTGCATAACTTGTATCTGCATTAAGTTCTCCGTTAACAAGTTGTGTCGTTGGAGATGTGTTTGTACTGACAAAAATATCACAGTACATGTTTGGAGACACCCTTATCCAGGGCAGCTTACATAGGAAGCAGCTGTGTCCCCATGGGATTCAAACCTGCAATCCTACTAAAAAAACTCTGCTGTCTAGATGTTACGGATCCAAGACTGGTTCCCTACCCACTACTCCAAATATCAGTTTATTAATGTAGAAAGAAGAATAAACCAGCTGAGAATCCTTAAAATTGATTTGTACATTTTTATGCAGGATCATCCTGACCTGATGACCTCGGATCTCCACCTGACTGACATCATGTCGAGAGTGAACGTAGGTCGAAAGGGCTCCATCGTAGGTGAGTCTCATGCAAGGAGCCAATGCCGCTCCTTTCATCCCAAGTTTGAACCGATGTACTAGGTGTTATGTATGTGGAGCACAGTGTTAAAGTGGCTATTCTTTTCACCCTGATTCTCAAGCCCTGTTTGACTTGGCATTGCCCAAGAAGAAGATGAGAGAGGAGAAGAAAAAGAAGAAGATGAGGCCAATAAAAGTGGAGCCAGAAGAGCCCTGCGATGTTCTAATGCCCTCCGAGGCTCCGCCTCCCAGTGCCTCCATCACTGCTGCTTTGCCAGAGGCCCCGCCCCTGCCGATACCCAGCGTTAAGGAAGAGTGAGTTTCTGTTCACCCTGGAATGAACAGTGTCCTTTCCTATAGCTCAGAATACTTTGTCATGTGATTACTTTCTTGTGATTGTGTCTGTTGCCCCCTGCAGGCCCATGGAGGAGGTGCAGAACAGCCCTGCACTGGTGGAGGAGATTGCTGTCAATTTCTTCAAACTGTTGGAGGACATCCTGAGAATGGAGGGCCTTGCCAGCACTGCCACAGTACACAAACCTTCTACTCCTTCTGCACACTGTCCTTAGCTTGTTAAACCATAATCTCTCACTGTACTTGGCAATTTCAGTTTCTTACATGTTTTTTTTAACATTGATGCCACTAGCTTGTCTGTATGCATATAAAACAAGTTTTGCATTTGATCAGTGTAGACCTGGAGGTTGCTCTGCGTGTGTGCTGCAGCCGTAGTGGCTGACTGATTTTTCCGTGTCTTCCAGCTGGAGGAGAAGGTGCTACAGTGGCAGAGCTCTCCTGCCAGCACCCTCAACCCCTGGTTCTCCTCTGCCCCCTGCTGGTCTGAACTGGTAGTGCCTGCTCTACAGTTTCTAGCAGGAGAGAGTAAGGGTGAGTTTCACTGTCTTTGCCCACTGTGTGTCGAGCTGGAGGTGAATGTGTGATCTCAGACAGTCTCTCTCTTTCTCCCTGCCTCTCTCAGCGGGCGTGATATCCCTTCCCAGCGGATTCTCCCCCCTTGTAGAGTTCAGAGAACACACTCAGCAATGGAAGTGGATTGGTAAGATCAACCTAAACTACGTTCTTACTTCATAGCATAATTTCATGGCCCCTAATCCCAGAACTGTCTCCATCTCTTTAACGCCTCTGTTGCAGTGTTTTTAATAGTATTGGGTCAATACCAGTAGCCATTTTTTAAAGGGTGAATGTAGATTATTGTCAGGTTTGCATTCACACTCTGCTGTTCTGTGTCTTTGTCCCCCTGCCTTCTCTCCCTCAAGGCGCCAACCAGGATGGCGAGAAGGATCTGAGCGCGCTCTGTCAGCTGTGGCTGGAGTCGAAGGACCAGGTGGTTGTCAAGGTAACAGTGGAATTTGAAGCTCTCCGTCCATCTCTCTCGTATGAGATTGCTGGGCATTAAGTTAAACAGCAATGTCTCTGCCAGCAGGAGAGCGAGGAGCTGGCCGAGCTGACTCCCCCGACCCCCAGAGTGTAAGTGTGCCCCCCTCTCTGACAAGCAACGTGACTTCTGAGTGCGAACCAGTGCCGAGCCACAATGTTAACTGCCCATTTCCTGCCTCTGCACAGATGGACAGACTATGTGGTCCGACCCAGCACAGGGGAGGAGAGACACATCTTCCAGGAGCAGGTAAATCTTCAAAAAATGTAAATAATTTTAAGCAATGTTTAGCCAGGTGTGGGTTCGATTTAGCGTGTTGTATAGCCTCTTTTGTATAGGCAGTTCAGTGCTCTACCAGCAGTCTGTAGTAATTGTAAATCCTTCAGTCTTGTGTCAGTGTGTTAACCAAGCAGTGTGTCACTAATGCCTGCGTTTGCTGTGAACCCCAGGAGCAACAGCGCTACGACCAGCCCCACAAAGCCTTCACCTTCCGGATGCACGGGTTCGAGTCGGTGGTGGGGCCGGTCAAGGGCGTGTTCGACAAGGAGACGTCCCTCAACAAGGCGCGGGAGCACTCTCTGCTGCGCTCCGACCGGCCCGCCTACGTCACCATCCTGTCGCTAGGTGAGGCCGTCCCCCAAAGTGCCAAAATAAACAGAGGCTATCATGGAAACCCAACTACCGTCACATCTCGGTGTCCTCCTATGTTTCCTCCTTAGACTCAGTGCAGCGTCAGTGTTTGGGAGATTATGCGGGGAGGAACTTGTGTGGTAGAGTGTATACTTCTGCTGTGCTTCATAGTGTGTGCTTGAGTGGAGAGTGGTGTGTGGCTGGTTGGGGGGTGGGCCTCTGACGATCCCCTCCGTCTCTCCCCCCAGTTCGAGACGCTGCCGCCCGGCTGCCCAACGGTGAGGGGACCCGGGCTGAGATCTGCGAGCTGCTGAAGGACTCCCAGTTCCTGGCGCCTGATGTCACCAGCGCTCAGGTCAGACACTCGAGAGGCCCTGCTCCGTCTGCTCACTCAGGCACTGCCATATTCATCAGGACCCTCTGCAGTGCATGTGTGTGTCGGCAGTGTGTCAACCTGACTGTGTGTGTGTGTGTGTGTGTGAGTGTGAGAGAGACGACATATTGGCATGTCAGTGTGTATGTGTGTCGAAATACTGTATTGGCCTGTGACTGTGTGTGTGTGCGCGTGTGTGTGTGTGTGTGAGAGAGAGAGAGAGAGAGAGAGAGACAGTGGTGTATGTCTGTGTGCACATGTGAGACAGTGGTATATTGGTATGTCAGTGTGGAAATGTGTGTGCAAGTGCTGTATTGTTAGTATGTGCGTATGCGTGCATCCAAGTGCGTCTGTGTGACAGCAGTGCCTTGTCGTTCTGCACAGGTGAACACGGTGGTGAGCGGGGCCCTGGACCGGCTACACTACGAGAAGGACCCCTGTGTGAAGTACGACATCGGCCGCAAGCTGTGGATCTATCTGCACCGTGACCGCAGCCAAGAAGAGTTTGGTGAGGAACTTCCACGCCCCACACTGCATCTGAAATTACCCACAAGTCTGTGTGAGGTCCACCTCATTTCCATCCCACTGCTGCACTGTTAACAGTCAGGAAAACTGAGCTTTGCTCTCCAAAATGACCCGGACGATAGTGCCATGTGACCTAGGTCTTATCACATTACGGAGTTCATACATCATCTTGAAGAGGAGGAGGCTGTCACCAAGCCCGCTCAGAGAACTGACTCAGGTTTCTTTCCATTTTGTTAAGTCAGGCAGCAGCAATGATGTAGGTTAAGGTTCTGGTCGATTCCCAGGAAGGGCACTGCTGTTGTGTGCACACGCCAGGTACTGAGGCACTTAAAATAATAAACCTTAGCTTGCATAAATATCCAGCTGTATAAATAATGTGACCTCTCTGTAAATCACTCTGGATGTGGGTACCTGGTTAGCAAATAATAAATACATTAAAGAAAGCAGGATATTTAAAGGTAAGTTATGCAGATTTTTCTGAACAGAGGTATCTACCAAGCAAGTAAACAATGTTATGATAATACTGATGGTCTCCTTTCTTTCTCCCCCAGAGAGGATCCACCAGGCCCAGGCCGCTGCCGCTAAGGCGAAGAAGGCCCTGCAGCAGAAACCCAAACCTGCACTGAAACCTGTGAGTGGCCAAGTCCCATCATGCACTGCAGTTCAACCCCTTCACAATGGCACACACCAGCACCAGCCAGAGTCATGTCATTGTCAGATTTTACTGGAATCCAGGAAATAATGCCATAAATGGTCGCCAGTGGCGCATAGTGTTAAGGTGCAGGGCATGTAACCGAACAGTTGCTGGGTCAGTTCCCCGCTGGGTCACTGCCATTGTACACTTGGGCAAGATACTTAACCAAGAATTGCCTCAGTAAATGTGCAGCTGTAAAAATGGATAATATGTCAAACATTGTAACTGTTGTAAGTTGCTCTAGATAAGAGCATCAGGTAAATGACAGTAATGCAGTGTAAATGTAATAAACCACATTCGTCACATTTAATGAGTCCCTCACACATAAAACCAGTTGTGGAGGAAGACTGCAGCTTGAAAACATGGTGCTCAGTGCAGGTAAAAACATATTCCATGTAATGTGCTCTGTACACATTGAGGCTGTTGGAGAAGTTTTGGGAGAGAAAAACTTTGAAAACTGAAACTGAAAACGCAAGACTTGAAATGTATATTTTATGTTTCTTTTCGAAAGCTTGCCAGTACAGGCACAAGAATGGCAGCAAGCATTCTGGCTTTTTGGCAGGGTGACCATTGCTTCATTTTGATTGAATGCTTTTATAGATGACCAATTAAAAGAAATTCAGCAGATCCCTGGGCCAGTTGTTCAGTGTGTGTTTTCGGTGCGCTGTGTTGCAGAAGTCCAGCAGCAAGGAGGGCGGGGGGAAGACCCCCGGAGCCGGCGAGCCGGGGCAGATCATCATTAGCGATGCGAGCGCCATGCCCGCCGCCACCCTGCCCCCGACCCCGACAACCCCCACGCCCAGCACGCCCGGCACGCCCAAGTCCCCCCTGGCTCCGGCAGCCGGCACGCCCACCAAGACTGGAGTCCCAGGAGTGGACAACGTCAAGCCTAGCCCCAGGTCAGCCTCTCATGTCTGCTGGGTAGATCTGGCCTCCCAATGCAAAGCTATATTTGTTGTTCCTTTTACAAGCACCAGGAGTTCAATATCTACAGTAGTACCTGGCCAACCATGCAGGTTATGGCCCGGAATTAGCTTGTTGTTGACCAGGAACTGCTATAGGTACTGAACTCCTTGTGATCAAACAGTTACAAGCTTAGCGAGGGTGTGAGTGACTTGGGGTTGCAATCCTTGAGAGACCGACCTAAATTCCTATAACGTACACATCAAGGTTAAAAATAACCATAACTTCAGAACAATATATTTATTTGCAAGATATGGAAATAAAAAGAGAATACAAGGATAAAGAAGCAGAAAACTGCATAGAGAGCAGACAGCAATAACCTTGCCTCTGGTATGCTTAAACAAGTTTACAACAACAAAGGCGGCAATACAACAAAGACAGGTTTGACCGCCTAGCAAGTCTATGGATGAACAATGAGCAATAGGGGAGTTGTCCTTACTGGTGCTTTGCCCTTGACACGCTGTCACAAAGTCTCCTTTCAACAACGCAGGGGGCCTGACCACAAGCAGGGCTGTGGAGACACAACATCAATCAGAAACACATCAACAGAAACGCTTATTTTTTAATATTTACTGTAGATGTCACCCTTGTTCATCTTGCATAATCAAGTCAAGGAACCATTTCTTGATATAATGGTGTACTGTTTATAAAATCTGTGAAAAGTAAAACCATAGACAACGGTTACCCGGATGGTGTGGGATTACAGGATCTAGGGGTTTTGAATGGTTTAAAGGGCAATTTGAGCTGTACCCTGATCATCAGGAGGCTAGGCTGCATTTATCATTGAAAGCGTGCCTTTACCTGAAGCTTAGTATTTTAAAATTGTGTTTGTATTTGAATTTGTGTGAGAAAATGAACCATGGGACAAATGTCTTTTGTATAACGCGCCAGGCCTTTGCAAGGCTAATGAATAAGTGCTTGGTATATCAAACCAGACTCTTTCCTTGAGTTTTATTTGGTCCTAGAAGCACCCACCCTGGGCACTTGTTAAAGAGCTTCCTGTGTGCAGCTTCAGTCCTGCCTGTATCAGATGACACATGTCTGTCCTGTCCCCACAGTGTTCTCCTGGTGTCCCCTCCCTCCATGCCCCAGCTGGGCACCCTCCTCTCGGCCAGCCAGTCAGCTCCGCAGGCCTCCCAGTCTGCGGCCTCACAGCCTGCAGCTCGGGTAGTGGCCCACCCAGGAACGGGCCCTCTGCCTCAGGTGCGCGTGGTCACCGCGCAGCCCGGCCTGGCCTCCTCCCCCGGGAGCCAGCAGGCCACGGTGATGCACCAGGCCCCGCACCAGATCCGAGTGCCGGTCACCGTGGCGCACACCAAGGGCATCACGCAGGTGAGTGACAGCTGTGCTCCCAGGCCCGTGTGTCGTGAGGTCAGTCCTGAAACAGAGGCCCTCCTCTGGCGGTGGGTAACTCCTCCCTCCTGTCTGTGTGGCGCAGACGGTGGTCACCCTGCCGCTGAGGACGCAGTCCGGCAGCAGCCCCGTGCAGGTGCAGGCAGCGCGGGGTCAGACGGGCCTCACTGTCACCGGGCTGGCCCCCACCGTCACCGTCGCCAAACCCCAGACCAGCTCCCCAGGCAGCCCCGCCCACAACCCGGCCTCCCCCGCCGTTCTCCAGGGCGTCACCAGCCAGAACATCATCAAACAGGTCCGTCCTGGCTCTGCCTCCCCGCTCCTCCCGTCCTCCGCACACCCACCCCTCCAGTCACACCTGGTACAGCAGGTAAATCAGGTTCCCGTCCAGGCAGCTACTGCAGGCATGGAAAGACCTGAACTGGAAGGGGAACGGAAACCTAAGGATCTTCAGTAGATGCCACTGGTCTAAGGATTCCTGACTGATCCAGTCGTCTCTGGGGGGGGGGGGGGGTATGGGGAACGCAAAGTGTTGCCCAAGAGAATTTCACTTGATCCCCTCAAGCACTGCAGCACCGAAAAACAGCAGCACTGCCTTTTTATTAGCGTGATCAAAAAAGTTTCCGATCGATTGATCTGCCCACTGAAGGTACAGATCTGAAAAACCTCTTCCATGCAGCAATGCAAAACACAGTTAATACCCACATATACACCCGCCGTTCTCTGTACCTGTACCAGTGCTGCTCACAGTGTTTCCCCTCTCTCCGCTGTCCCCATCCCCGTCCCCTCTCCCCTTCTAGGTGGCCATCACTGGCCAGCTGGGGATGAAGTCCCAGGGGGGCGCAGGCATCCCCCTGACCGCCACCAACCTGCGCATCCAGGGCAAGGACGTGCTCCGGCTGCCCCCCTCCTCCATCACCACGGACGCCAAGGGCCAGACGGTGCTGCGCATCACGCCTGACATGATGGCCACCCTCACCAAGTCGCCCGTCACCACCGTCAAGCTCACCCCGGACATGCTGAGCGCCGCCGCCACGGGGGGCAAGGGCCTGTCCGCCACCCTGCACGTCACCCCATCCCACCCCTCATCCCCGTCCTCCACCGCCCCCGCCGCCTCCGGGGACCCCCAGGCGCTGAAGGGCCCAGCGGGCGGCACCACCCTGGTCAAAGTCCACCCCGAGCTGAAGGCGGCCGCCGGCGACACCGCCATCCGCCTGATGCCCGCCCTGGCGGTCACCGTGGCCGACCAGAAGGCCAGGACCTTCTCAGCCGTCACCTCCTCCGATTCCAAGCCGGCCGCCACCATCCGCATCATGCCGGGCCTGGGGGTCATTCCGCAGAAGCAGGGCCAGACCATCACCGTGACGACCACCACTGGCACCAAGCCGGTGCCCGCCGCCGCCTCCTCCGGGGCCGCCACCGTCACCATAGCGACCAGCGGAGTGGCAGGGGCCAAGGGTGTGACCATGGGCCCCGCGGCCTCGGGCTCGCCCCTGTCGCTGGGGACGGGCACAGCCACAGTCCGGCAGGTTCCTGTCAGCGCCACCGTGGTCTCCACTCAGCCAGTAAGATCAACCGCTTCCTCCCTGCCCCTCTTACCCAAAGCATGCTGGTTCTACCCAGATACTATGGTTTAGGTCAGTGTTTCTCAACCCTACTCCTGGCGGCACCCTGTCCTGCATATCTTCTATCTATCCTTGCTCTACCTACCTGACTGAACTCATCAGTGGCACGTTTTATTAGCTGAGCACACCTGATTTAATCAAGCAGCAAGGATAGATGGAAGATACGCAGGACAGGGTGCCGCCAGGAGTAGGGTTGAGAAACACTAGTAGGTGATACAATAACAGCTCTGAAGACTACCTTCAGGGCAGGGAAGATCCTCTTCAATGAGTGAGCATAATAGAGGGAACAGCTGCAGAATATACCCACTTTGGCAGAGTCTCACCCTACAGAATAATTACAGGTGAAATGCTGAGCAGGTTAACCTGGTTTAAAACAGGTTTGAAAAACACATATTAAAATCACATTGATCCATTTTGCTATGTATGTCGTGTTTTTATTGGGAGAGCTGCTAGAATATGTTGTGCTCCCCCTTTATGCAGAAGGCGAGGTCGGTTAGGTGGATACGGAAACCTGCATTCATGCATTTTGAAAGCGTGCGTAATTATGGTATTCATTCTTCTAAAACATCTTTCTCACGTTGCAAATCTCGGGGAACCTTTTAGCCTGACAGTGCTGCCAATCTGAGTAATCCTAGAGCGGCCCTCTCAGAGGGCCGTGTTTAATCACACTCCACAGCACTGCTCAGGGCTGTATCTCTTGCTGATCTCATGTTCCCGTTTGACAGCGATTTGCCAGTCGCCGGCTTTTTATGGCTCCCTTCCTCACCGAGGTCTGCTGTTGGATAACGCCCCGTGTCAGGTTTCTGGCGCTCTAAGGCCTGCACATCACTTAACCAAAGATTACATCAGCAGTTGTGGACTGGAAACTTTGGCGTCGGTGATGTTGCTAAGCGAAGCGACCAAGAAAAGGACACACGCCGTTCTTGAAATCATTTTTATGATTTTATTATTGACAGTAATTTGCTTGATGCAAAATTTGTAAGTATGTGCTGCATGTGAGGAGCTGACCTTAAACTTCACCTCCTCCTCTCAGTCTCCTCCAGTGTAGCAGGACCGTGCACCAGAGTCTGTGACACTCTCATTCTGTTTATGTCTCCCTCTCTGTGCTGAAGGGAAATTCGCTCATTTGAATTGTATTTGTTTCGGCCCTTCTCTCCTCCTCCCTCTCTTGCTCCTTCCCCCTCTTTTTTTTTTTTTTTAAACTCTGCCTTCCCTCCTCTCTCCCTTTCTCTATCCCTCTCTCTTGCTCACGCCCTCCTGCTGTCTCTCCCCTTTCCCTCTCTCTCGCCCTCCTCCCTCCCCTCCCTCTCTCCCTCTCTCCCAGGGGAAGCTGCCGGCACGTATCACAGTGCCTCTGTCTGTCCTTAGTCAGCCTCTGAAGAGTAAGAGTGTCGTGACGACTCCCATACTGAAAGGAAACATCAGCACGAAGTGAGTCCTCACGGCCCCTGTTCCTTCACACTTCACTCTTACATAAAGACAGACTGCAGTGAATTTTTACCCATTTTAGTCAAAATGTGGGAAGCAATTTTCAAACCAAGATACAGGTAGTTATTGATATTAAATCGAAATATTTTAGGTAAAAAACACTTTGAAAATACTTCCATTTTAAAATGTCATTCTTCAGGACAAGGATCAGAAATCAAGTTGTCAGTCAAACATTAAAATATTCATCAGTTAAGGTGGGTGTAAGGGCATTTTCTGATTGCGGAGGTCATATTACCAAGGATGTCCTGGCAACCAAAAGCAAGAAGGCAAAAGAGGGAGCGAGCTAGAAGTAGACACAAAGCCATGGGACTGAAACTTCCACAGCTCTTGGCAGGCACTCATCACATTACAATAAAAACTACAGGCCATCATTTTAACACTTTAATATTTCACATTTGACTCAACCGACCACTGAGGCAATAGCTTGTGAGTCAAAATGTTGGGTAGAAAAGTTCTTATATATAGTTGAGAGCAGCTTTAGGTGTCACGTCACCTGCCTGTGTTGGATATCCCCAGACAGCTACAGTGATATTGGATTGAAAGGGCCCCTCAGTGCGGGTTGGCCGCTCATTCTTCCTGTCTGTGTGCAGCATCAGCAGCCTGGGCAGGAACATCATCCTGACCACCATGCCTGCCGGCACCAAGCTGATCGCTGGGAACAAGCCGGTCAGCTTCGTCACAGCACAACAACTGCAGCAGCTGCAGCAGCAGGGGCAGGCCACGCAGGTGGGTGTCTCCCTCGCCTCTACCCCCAACTCCCTCCATCCTCCACCTTCCACCTCCAGCCTCTTCTATCCTCTGCCCTCTAACCTCAACTGCCTCACTCCATGGCCTTTAACCCCCATCTCTCACCCCCAAGCCCCTCTGTCCCCTAACCTCTAACTTCAACCTCTTCTATACCCCATCCTCTACCCCCAACTTCCTCACCCCCTCGCCTTTAACCCCATGTCTATTGACCTCTTCTCTATATCCCCCAACCTCCTCTATCCCCCGCCGTCTAACCTCAACCCCCTCACCCCCCTCTCTGCACCGCCAGCCTCACACCCTTCCTTTGGTATCTGAGCTGGTTGTTGTCGCAGAGTACACATGGGGTATCAGGCATCAGACTGACATGATCATTCCTCGCCCTCTTGGCTCCTTCCTCCCTCTGGTAGGTGCGGATTCAGACAGTCCCCGCCCAGCAGCTGCAGCAGCGCACGGCCGCCGGGTCCCCCAAACCCGTGTCCACCGTCGTCGTCACCACAGCGCCCTCCCCGAAAAGGACACCGGACCCCCAGTGAGGTGCGGCGGACCAGAGGAACATGCGGCATCGCAGCGCACGGCCCAGAGACAGACAGACTGATTCTGCTGTCCTCACACTCGCCTCGCTAAACCGGGCCCATTGTAACAGCCCTGCTCTAAAGTGCAGTTTCTGCCCGTGTGTGCTCTGAAGTAGAAACTACATATATTTGCACTGTGAAAACCTAATGTATCTACGCAAAAAATGTCTGTTGCTGTTTTATGTTGTTTTTGGTGTTTTGGTGTTGTTTTTTTGTTTTGCTTTCCCTGGTGTCAGATTGTTTGGGTCAGTCCTACTGGGAAATATTAAGAGGTGGTTTTCCTGTTTGTTGTTGTCCTGGATTTCCTTATATGGAAATTAAAGGGGTGGTTGTTCCCTTTTCTCATGTTTGGATTCTGTGGAAACATTAGCTACCTGAGAATGTTTCCCTTGTTTACTATCAATGTGCCAACGTGAAACTGAATTAGTGTCCTGCGTTACACACCTGTCACGTGTCTCTTTCTGTCACGGGCAAGAGTGACCACATTGGGCTCTCTGGCACATTAGTGTTAGTCAATGGACACGTGCTTTTCTGGTATCAATAAAAAGACCCATTCTTTCAGGGTGTCACTTGTGCCTTTAAGATTATGTGACTGAATCTGATAGGACATTCACAGAGAGTGCAGGTATTTAATATGCGTAATGTTCTGAAAGTCTGAATACGTAGTCAACTAAACAGTCTTTCCATAGACACATCAGTAGGCCAGTATTTAAATGTGAGCGGTTTATGCTTGGAACAAACATGGCTAGGTCATTGCAGGGGAAAAATTGTGGGCTATATGACAGTGTCATAGTGGACGCAGGTGCATACGGATGGCTGCTTGTCCCAGGACATGCTAGGGGGCAGGTTTGTAGTAGACCTTTGGTGCTGCTTTCATCCAAGACGAAGCGGATGGAAGCGAGGAGAGAGTTAAAGGTTTAACACAATGCCAAACCCTTCCCTGCCTGGTGACCTTGATCTGGACCAAGCGGCAAACTTCTGCCCTCCCCCTGAAACCATGAGGCTCAAAGCGCAGGCATGCATGCAAATTTTCTCTCAGTCGCTTACCTCTCTCACCTCCTCGTTGACTTGCCTGCACTGCAACACAGATTTTATCGAGACAAACATGTTTGTAGCTCTCAATTAGTAGTTCCTATTCAGTGGTTTCATCATTACTTCACAGTACCTCACCTCTAGACAAACGGTTGTAAAAGTTATGAATAAAGTAGACCTGACTTGACTTTGTAGCTGTATATCACAACCGCAGGAACTGTAAAAGTATGTCAATCCATCTCGTTTTTCTTCGAAGTTAACGGTGAGCCCAGGGCGTTTTTCCTGTAGATGCTGATGGTACATATGATATCACGCTATTTTAGAACTCGGGGGTGGTTACAGTTTAACAGACTCGCAGTAATTAGCTAATGACCACGCTGCCTTTTTTTGAGCCAGGGTCAGAACAGGAAGTGGATTTGTGACCTGAAATATGAAAATCCCAGTTGGTGAACGGTTGGTGAGCGTTGCTTAGTGGTGACCAAGCACGCTCATGTTACATCTCCGGTATCAAGCTGCTGCATCATTTATTGAGGTGGGAAAACTAGCCTGGCTGGTTTTGTCCAACCATTGCCAAGCCCAGACGCCACACACATGCTGTCCAGGAGACGAGCACCCCACCCCCCACCCCCCAGCCACACCCCTGCAGCATCAAACTGGGCCACATCGTGCAAGGCCTGGGACAACAGATTCACTACAGTCCTCCTAAATAAAAAGTGTTTGTTTAATAACCCTTCTGTTTAAACAAAATTTGGGCAAGTTTCACTCATAAAAAAGTACTTTATTGACATATTTGCAGTGAGGAATACTTAATTTTTATATTTTATTGAAGGCACGATTGAAAAAAGAAAAGGGCTTTATATCAGATTTCTGTACTGAGTCCCATTAGGTGTTGAATCCACCACAACGTGTGTCTTTGAGAATAAAAGCAAACACATTTCTTTCAGTTTAAATAAAATTAATAAGGCTGTGAGCTATTCTTCTGTTGAGGCATGGCTGCCTACTCCTCGTCAGAGTCCTGGAGCAGGGCCTTGTGGGAGCTGGCATCAGAGTTCAAAGTCGTCTTCAGGCTGATCTCCATGTCACCGAGCTGCCTCCTTGTACACCTCTTCACACCACTGGCGAGAGGAGAGGACAAGAGGAGATACCAATCAGAGGAGTGCAGGATGCACAGAAACAGGAGACTCCTTAAAAGGGGTCTTTAGCTCCATGAGGTTTAAGAAAACAGACGTGCTCGAGGAAGTTAATAAGAAGCAGAAGCTAAAGAGGTCATTAAAGAGGTTGTCTGATAAATTGAATTGAATGTAATTGAGTTGAATATACAGTCTGGGGTAGGTAACAGGATCTCTTCTGAACTGTGCAGCAGAAAGGGCTTGGAGAGAGTTTGGAGTGGTGCCTGGGGACTTTCTCAGAAACTGAACCCCTGGTGGCATGCAAAGCCGTGGAAGCAGGAGTACTCACAACCAGACGAGGCTGTAGTTCATGCCGACGATGAGCAAGGCGACGGCATAGTGCCAGCAGTAGCACATGGTGATGAACATGATGTTGTCGTGGAGCTCCAGGTCCCACTGCGGTCCACTCAGCGGGTACAGCACAAAGCCGATCTAATGGGGTAAACACGTCCTTTGTCTCTTTGTTTGTGCATGTGTGTTTGTGCATGATTGTGTGTGGTACGTGTGTGTGCCTGTGTGTGTGTGTGTGTGTGTGTGTGTGTGTCTGTTGGTATCTGTGTGTATGACATATCTAAAGTTGCATGTGTAATATAACTATACTGAGGAACGTGTCTTCAGATCATCCACATACTACAGGAAGTTATCAACCAGCAGTCAGAGCAAACCTAACTCCCATTCAGAGTAGGTGGGCCTTTAAGTCCCTTTGTAATTCACATTCTGCACTTTGTACTCTGCACTTTTATTGACTGATCCTGTGCAAGTGACCAGAGATAAGGCCGTCTGCAGAGAGGAAGCATAATGATACCTGATAGAACCAGGTCCCTTGCAGGATGGCCAGGCTGCTCCTGAACAGTTCCAGCACGGTGTGTTCCCTCTTAAACACCTCCAGCAGGGTGCTGGCAGAGCCCCCGAAAACAGCCACCAGCAGCAGGGAATGGATGTGCTTGTCTAGGGAAGGCCGGTTGTGCACATGGAAGTAGAACAGGAATCCTGAGGAGTGTGGAGATGCGTTAGCATGGGACACCCTCCCAGTGGAACGCGCCACCAAAAACAGGACATTGACCACCACTGACTCTGCCTCATAGTTATTATTACCCCATAACCCAATCAACATCTAGTAACAGACTGTCAGACTGCCTGTGCTTCATGTTGAAAGGATTGGACCTACACTGCTGAGCTTAAAAAATTCTGGCCGTGGCAAGAGTTGATGAAGATCCATTAGCAGTGAGACCATGACTTTTTTTGGTTCTGATACTAATCATTGTGAACATGCGCTGAATCCTTGTAACATCCAATCAGAACCCAAATACATCCAGGCCCAGCATGCTCCTGCATATTCATTGAAAATTCACAGATTCACGTGGTCACCACGGTCAGAACAGGAAGGACGGCAGAGTACTGGCAGCGATTGTCTCTGGTGTTGTGCTTAATCTTGGCTGTCAGATGTCACCAGAGAATCAGTGGGGACAGCTGTAGCTAGGACAGTGGCTGACATGATGGTTGTGGGGAGACTGTGCCGGGCCCGGAACTGCACCTTCGACGAAGAGTGCCAGGGAGAGAGCGAGGCGGTCGAGACCGAGCGGGACGGGCAGGGGGGACATGGTGAGGACATCCGCGATGCCGGAGATTCCGAAGAACAGGTACATGGTGCTGTGCTGCCAGTTCATCAGCTTCACCCAGGACTTCTCCTCACTGTTGTACAGGTGGGCGTGGGGCCCGTCGGGCACAAACTGCTCTGCCATGATGCCTGAGGAGCAGGAGGGGCACAACAGAACAGTCAAAAGAACTCTCCCTCCTATTCGTTACCTGGCATGTCAGTCAAAGTGTAAGGGGGAATAACCTCAATGAATTCATCACACAGAGCCAGCACTCACCCACAAAGGCAAAGAAAATTTTGATTGCCCCCTCCACAAAGTCCATTGTGTTGAAGAACTTTGGTGGTCTGTGTCTCCCTCCCGCCTGGCCCTTCTTCCAGCAGTGTCGGAGTGGGTATTTCACCGACCA
This sequence comes from Megalops cyprinoides, assembly GCF_013368585.1. Classification (NCBI taxonomy): domain Eukaryota; kingdom Metazoa; phylum Chordata; class Actinopteri; order Elopiformes; family Megalopidae; genus Megalops; species Megalops cyprinoides. The sequence goes on along the minus strand of NC_050585.1, from coordinate 16,220,470 downwards.
CCACAGGCCAAACAGCAGGAAGAAGCTGCCCGGGAGAGCGTGCCCCTTGAAGTTGGCCATGTCCCCCTGCCCCTGGAAAAAGACAACAGTCAGGCCTGATGACCCTATCTGACTACAATCTGGTCTATCCTGATATAGTGCCAGTTTCATATTTCTGCTAAGCTTACATATGTTTTTTTTTCTTTCTTGTTTTCTTTCATTTAATCAGCCACCAAACTCTTGAGCATTGGAAAAAGGTGTGTGTACATTCCCCACTATCAGGTCAGTTTGAGAGCGCAACTAGCAGCACCGGTTCCCCACCCACTGAATAATAAACCACTGAATCATATTCTGTACTAAAATAAAACGTCCTGAGTAAATAAACCATGAAAATATCTCAATGTGTTGGCTTGACAGACTGGAAGAATCAGTTGTAATAACTTTTCAGTACTTGTTTTGCTTAATCTCTAAATTAAAAACAAATTTAAGTCAAAAATATTCTTCAAAGTGGAAGGATTAACCATCAAATTTTGATGGTTAATCCTTAAATTAAATGACAATTAATTAAATAACATAATTAGTCATACTGATGATTAATTATGTCATTTAATTCATTTCATGCATGTATAATAGAATATATTGTAATGCTGTGTATTCTGCTAAATATTTGCATATAATAAAATATATGCATAAAATTAAATACATGAAATATGAATTCATATTTGTAATATTTGGTGCATATTGTAACATATATTGTATTTAAAAATAAATTCCTTTAATTAATTAGATTTAGCAATTTCTTGACCTGTACTACTTTATCACTTGGCATCAGAGCGCATTTTTTTTCAGCATGTTTTCATCTGAAACGCGGTTTGAACTTGATACTCACGTTCCTAAGAATGCACCCGGAGGGTAAACCTTGGATTAGATTCAATCAGAACGTTTTCCTTAACATTTCCTTGACATGCAATTAAATGCAAGTTTTAATGCGACATATATGTCTGGTGAGATCATCCATCACCGAATGATATGAAAAATGTAACGAAAAACAACTAAGCTAAGTAAGCTTAGTTGTAAGCTTAACTGCGGATTTTTTTTTTTTTTTTTTTGATTGAATACAGTCCCACGTAGCTGTACACAATTTAACATAGCAAGCAAGAAGTTACCTGTTCAAAATAAGGTACTTTGCTTTAATTGAGATGTGCAGCTTAGACGCCTATTCTTCCTCAACTGTTTTGCAGAATCACTGTTCGAGCAAAGCTCACTGCCATAGCAACGGGTAAAGACACACCCCTGAGCGATGCTGTCATTTGTTGTTGAAATGGACCCATGGAGATAAACATTTAAAAAAATGACCTCGATATTTAGATAGTAATCAATGAAATACCAGACTGTCATAAAGTCACAATCTCTATCTTGACAAAGATGAAAAGGTAAAAGACTTTTATGCTAACAGTTTAGTTGAAAAGTGAAGCGGATATATCAACGATGCATTCCTCAATCTAATTAAACGGCTGTGAATAATTTTTGCGATGGTTAAGGCGATGTCTCAAATTTAACATTGTTCTGTTTAATGTATTTTGCGTGTAATATTCTGTAACAATGTAGCAAAAATTGTAGCGCGAACCATGTTTCCATGTCTGCATTTTACTACCGTGGCTCAGCTCCTCTAATTATTTCTCCTGAATCGCCCAAGTGGAAATCCACTTACTTGCAAGATGGAAATAGTCTGTAAAAAGTTAATATATAAGAGTCATTAGGGCACTAGCCATGTGGAAATGGTATGTTTACACATCACTTGGATGGCATTTTTATACCAGCTGAACAAGTTTTTCTCGGCCGGGCAGATTTGTCGAATTGTATTTCTTGTGGAGCGTTTTTCAATTGTCATTGTCAAGGATTTTCTTGTTTCGAATAAAAAAACTAAAGTATCTTTGAGTTAACGATTGGACAGATACCACTTACCAGTGTTCAAATTGTAATTAGGTCGACATACACCAACTTTAGAAGCAGTACCGACCAGACGGAAAATAGAAATAAAACTGAAACACGTTTAATGAACAGAATCACAAACTGATGTAGCGACTCATGCTTCGGTCATGAAAAAGAGTACGTATTTCTAAGGCAGCGGACTTTGCTCTTGCTCATATAGCCATATAATTGGCCCAGGGTAGGATTAGCAAGATCGATGAGAACATAGGCAGCAACCAACGCGCATACGACCATAAAGCACACAGATCGGGATAAGACCATTATGACATTATCACGATATCACGATAGTGAATGCGATGCATTTCAGAAATTAATTTTCTCTACAATCTCTCTAAGTCCCTGTGTTCCCCCTTCCTCTCTCACACACTCTCTCGTTCGACTGCTCTCGATCTGCGTTCGAGCTCATGCATCTAAATAAAACCTGAAACCAGGAAACATAATTTATAAGATTTTGATAAAATCATTTCCAGTTTCTTCAAATGAGGAGCATACCTTTTGATTTAATTACTTTCCTTGTTTTAACAGTCTCTTCTGTATCCGTGACACATGTGACAGTTCCGATAGACAGGAGCCCTGTGTACCTGTCGTCTCACTGTGCACCTGTGCGTCTCCCCGCATAGCAAAAACCTGTTGACTCCGCCTTTCACCTGCATGACTCACTTCTGCACAGTGCTCTCCATGGTTATACTACCTGTTATACTGTCACCATCTGCTGTGACTGCTTTAGTTTGCACTGCCCCCGCGTCTACCCCTCACCCCCCGAGAATATAAAAACCGCATATTTCAGAATATTTCAAGTATTCATAATCATAAGTGATTATTGATGATTGAATAAATATAATACATTCTATTATTAAAAGTCCCATATCTGAGGAACATAACTGCTATTCTTTCAAATAACAATTTAACTTTTACAGTTATCATTATTAAAACAATTATGACTTTGCCTACATCAAATACCTTGGGTTTGTATCTTCAAGTTAATGAGTAATCACTGTCAGAGAGTGAATGGGGAAGGGAGAGGCTACCTATGAGATCCCCACAGCTTGATTTGATGAACTTTGCACCCAATAACAATGTGTGTTTTTCTCTAGTCAGGCTTGTCAGCTTCACCCACCTATGTTGGCATTAATTCCTTTCAGGAAGGAATATTTGTCATGAAAGTTATCAACAAATGTAACTACCCCATTGTCAAAATCAGTAGTGGACTATTGTACTGTGTATGCCGTAATGACTCAGACCAAAGGCCTCCGATTAAAATGACAAAATTTTATGAGTTAAGAGTTTACTTACACACACCCAATGGACATCATGTAAATAGACACCATACATAGTCCATTGGCGCAACACATCAATATACAATGCTTGTGATCTGATGAAGCAAAAAATAGTAAAACGGTCTAAATTCTACAGTGTTGTGGTTTGTGAAAAATGTCCCAGCTAAAGTATGACACAGAAGAGCTTCTTCTCCCGGAAAGGGTTTTCAGAAGAGGGCACTGGAGTCACCAGTGGGTCCTCTTTGGCATGGGCTTCACAGAATGCCATTAGATCTGCTGCTGCCTTGGATACCTGTGGGGAGAGGGAGGGAAGGGGAGGAAGAGGAGGAGGAGGAGGCAGGGATGCAGAAAGAGAGGTAGAGGGAGGGGAAAAGAGAGAGAGACCAATGGAGAAGGAGGGAAGGAGAGAGGAAGGGAGGGAGGGAGAGAGGTAGAAAGAGGCAAATAAATACATTCAAATCAGAAATGTTCCCTCGACACAGAGAGGACAAAGTGAGCTTTGATTGTATTACAGTCTCTTTTGTACCCTACTACTACACTTTCCAGAGGAAAACACTATATCTACTACCAACCAAAGATAAGTATAAGAAGTTAGCGCTAAGTTGTATTGGAATGTGCTCACAATTAGTACGCCTCTCGTGTTATTAGTGTGCCTCTTTTCTTCTATGCAGAAATTGTTTAACCACTTTTATTGCTGTTCTGAATCATTTTTAATCATCTCCAGTCATGTGATTGTGGTTGTGTTGCTTGTTAGAGTTTTTAGGCCAAGCAGATAGTCTTCCCAATACTTCATGCTTGTGTAAGGGAGATGAGTTCTTCTTAGTAGCAGAACTATGTTATTTTTACTTTCTCATGTTTGTAGTAATGATTAATATTAGGTAATTAGATTGATAAACAAATCCAATGCTTTAAACAGGAAATGGCCAACAAAAAATGTTGCATTGGTCAAAAATGAAATTTCAAAAATTAAAGAATTAACAACTTAAGAAAGGTGACCCCATTAAAAGCCATTTCAGGCCATTTGCAGAACAGTGATGCTGAGCATTTTTTAAAATACTGCATTATACTTTAGAAAATCACCATCAGGGGTATAATTGCACACCTCAGCAAAATTTAGTCTGTCTTCATCAAGACATCATGACTTGCATTCATTATGTCATGGTACAAGATTACATCATTACAGACCAGTAACATATAAACATACTTAAAGCAGGGTTAATACTGTGTACTTGCAAGCACTGAGGGTCGTGTATGAGAGCATTTTTCCAGTGACTTATCAGGGTCCTTATTTGCATTCTCACGCTTAAGAGAAATTTTGTATCCATTACACCTGTGCTTATTTAATTAAACTGTAAATTACTCCTTGGCAACAAACTCAGCTGAACTGCAGCTCTACAGGATAAAGATTAGGCATTTTTAGTTTCTATTGTCAATTAGAACAACTGATATTTGCCAAAAGGGAAATTTCAATATTTTAAATTGACATTTATTTATTTTTGATTCCATTAAAAATCAATACATGTCATAGTTTTGAATATATTTTTGAATAGGCGTCATATATTAGATGCCAAATATGCACATATAATCATAGTGGAGTATATTAATATTGTCTGTATTTTTGTACAATACTTTGGTACTAATATTGTACATTTGACATAAAAAGATTTTTGCGAATTTTAGAGTATATTCATAAAGCACAAACATGTAAGAAGTAACGTGTTTTCCTGTTATGTTAAAGATTTTTGACATATACTTCATAAAAATTTTATTACGTTTGTTTTTGTATTTCAAGATATTTCGATACATGTGAGGGATGTTTCTGTATGGTGTCTCCACACTGGCTGTGCTCAGCCCTAACTAACCATCATCCTGTCAATGTTGACCTCCAGTTTCAGCTGCTCCACTGTCTTGCGCGCGTCCGCGATCTTGGCCATGTTGTTGGACATGGTGGCTGCCCCTCGCTCTTCCTCGCACCCCGGTCACGCTCTGAAAGGAAGGTACACAACCCCATCAGCCCCCATTTCTGCAGGCAGGACCCTTTCCTCTGGACTCTCCTCTGCACTTAGCCCTGCCATCTCTAGGCCACTCTACCAAAGTACCGAGGCAATTGTTTGGGACTTAGAGTGGCAGCTGAGGCAGGGTGTGGCCATGCGCTGTTTGTGTAACCCTTTGGGGGCTGGGTTCCACCAATACCCAGGTCTCATCTGGCATAGTCTCACCATGGGCCTCTGGGGGGATATAAGCAGGTTGGGGCATGCCGGTGAAAAGAGTCCCTATGGGAGTGCGACTGATATGTTACACAAACACCTCAGCTTACTGATACAGTACACTGTTCCCTGTATTGCAGCATTCACCTGCACCTCAGCCGTCCAGCTGTGATGGGGGGTGTGCCATGTTTGCTGTGGAAATCCCCTTCACTGTTCTGAGACGCACATGGCCGCGATGGACAAACCGAGTCAGAAACACATTAAAGTTAAACTCTTACAGTCCTGTGACACCACGTCCGTATCAGCTTCTGCGTCCAGGATTGGTACAGTATAGTGCGCTGGTTTGTGAGCGTGGTGGCCAACAGCATGTCTGTGAGCTGAATCAGTGTCTTCTTCTACATGGAACTTGGCAAAAGAACAGAGTGGAAGCGCTGCAGCGGAACACAAAGTGATCTTAACGTTCTTCTTCCCTGCGCAGTAACCTCTCTTCTCTCATTACGTTTTCATCCAGCTGCTTTGCAGATGCCCTTACGCAAGGTGACTCACGCTGCTTACCTGTGACATATTATTCATGTGCACAGCTGCAGAAGCTGAGGCCGAGTGCCGTGCTGAAGGCTATGACAGCAGTGTCCCAAACAGGAGCCAGACTGGTACCAGGTGGACAAGCTCTCCAACCGTTACTCTGCACTGCCCCACTGCTCTCTCAGTGAAAGAATATTGTATCAGCGATAAGCAGCATGCTCCTGCAGGTTGCCAGGGGGAGGCTAATGATGGTAATAACCCTCTCTTCCCCCCACAGGAGTGTCACAGCAGGTGGTTGGGGAAGGGGGGGGGTCCAGATGAGGAGGTGTACCAGAGTCACACGGCTCCACAGCACTGTCTCTGATTTCACATATAAATACTTTTAATCATAAAAGTTGGTTATTTGTCCTGCTTGATGGGGAAAGCAATCTGCTCTGTTCTTGGTCTAGGATTATAGATCAAGTAAGTTTGTCAAAAGCTGTGATGTTCAATTTCACTTTTTTTACTCCGGTTCATTTGGAGTAGAGCTCTACAGCTCTTATGATCATGCAGCCTTGCACAGAGAGATGATGTCTGTACAGTCAGTGAAATTTGATTTATTTCAAACATACATGTAATCTGCAGAACCTCTCCACCTCAATCTTACACACACAGACACACACACACAATTTTTCACCCAATCCTCCTATATACACAGTTAAGACGTAACCTTTCTCAGTACCACTAATACCAAATGCATTTTCCTGAAATTGCATCATTTAATATTATGCATTCAATTGATGAAAAAACTTTGCGCAATCTTCCCTTTAGACATTCAATTTGCTTCCTGCTTGAGTTTTTTTTATACAATTTCCATTTCTTACAAAGTTTATCATCCATAAAAACCATGATTCCACACACTGTGACTGACAAACAGCACACAGATACGTTTTGCTGATCCCAAAGAAGCCAGTTTCTCATGGTCAATAATGGTCTTTCACACATATAATGTCACATCTCTGTCTTCAGTTCATGGCAAAGCAAGCTTGCAGTGGCAGCAGAACACTAGAATACTATGAAGTGCACTGATTGCGTTACTCACCCCAGAACAGAGGAGCCCTGTGGTCAAAAGGTCCTGAAGATGGAGCGTGGAGCTAATGCCTGCTCAGCTTCACTTCACTGACCCTGAGCAACAGATGCAGAGGTAGGTGGAGGAGAGAGATGGCTGAGGGGAGGAGGGACTGGAAAGGTCGCCTCCTCTTGCAATTAACACGCGAGCTACCCCCTCCACCCAGTTTGGGGCGAGCCGTAAGTGGCAGCCTACTGCTCTAACAGGAGGCATGGGGATGTGACCTTCTCTCTGGGGCGTGTCCCCCAGGGCTCAGGCACTGTGATAGACAGCTCGCAGGAGAATGGGCAGCACCTGTGAGCTTGAGCTGGGCTTTAGCACTGGGTTGCAGGTTCTGAGCTGTGGGGGCTTAGCAGCACTTACAACCCCGAGGTGCAGACCCACCTCTTCGGAATGCATCTTAGTTGCCCTACCTATTTGTAATACTTCAGTCTTTCCTTTCCTTGTATATTACTGTATTATTGTACTTACACACTTTAGTAATGTAGCACTTGTTCTGTAGTCATTATTGCACTGGTTTCTATAGCACTGTGTGGTGTGTTGATGACTGCTTTGATGCGTTTGCTGTTCATGTGGCCTTATTAAAAAGGACTACTGTATATTTGCCGAGCTCACTCTGGATACGAGACTAAATGTAGATGTAACTGGGGCTGTTGCTTAGTTAGTTTAGCAAAGATAAATGACAGACAAAAATGGTGTTTCCCTCTTGTTTTATACCACCCCTGAAATCCACTACCTCTAAATCATTGGTTCTGTTCGACTGTTAGGTCTCAACCAATCACAATGTCACAGGGGTACAGCAGTCAGTGGGTAAGCTCTGCAGGATGGTGTTTGTGTGATGTAGCCACCTGAAAAAGGAGTGATCTTCCTGTACATTTGGGAGAGCCACAGGCAGCTGAAACAAGGTGCTGGAGACAAACAAGCTGATGAGCCCTGAGGGTGAGTTTGTAAAAAAAAAAAAAAAAAGTTGCTCTGCATCTGAGTGCTGATGGGAGGTGATGTACAGATGTTGATGATAGACATTGCAAAGCAGGTTTCAACTACATTTCCCATCAGCCCTTTTGTGAAATGTCATATAAATAGTCTTTTACCATCAGAACTCAGCCCTGGTGTTTGTTTTCCTTGACCATGGTGTAATAAGTAATGATCTGATGGAACGATCATGGAACAAAGTAATGATCTGATGTGAACACATGCACTGTTCCTTAGGAGGCAACCAATGGCAAGAGAGATGGCAATGGTGATGGCGATGGCAATAACAGTTCTGTCCATTGCTGAATTCTGCCCTCTTTGTTATTTCTCTTCATTTGAGTCATTATTGTAAATTCCTTTGCTGTCACTTCACCCTGAGGCATACCTTAAAACAGGTTTTGTGAGAGGGGATTCTCGAAACTGATATTGACAATAGTTGATTGTCTAGGGAGATGAAGTCCATGTTCCAAGGTTGCAGAGTGCATACATTCCTCCAGCTCTGGACTTCACCTCCCATCAGCACCTCTGTGAAATGGTGTGCAAGGCTGCGCTTGTCGATCTCAACCTCGACGACGATGGCTGCACATGAGGGAAGCTTGTCATAGGGCAGTGAAGCCGCCCGCCACTCATCCCCCTCCCCGAATCGTTCGCACAGTCAGGCTTGGTTTCAGGGCCTGCGGGGGGGCTAGGAGCCTGCTGGGGAGTGGCTTAATGCCAAGCGCCTCATTAACCAACACTTCTGCATGCTTATTGCTCCAACGCGCAGCAGGGAGGGGAAGCAGCCAGCCAAACAAGACCAGCGCCACATTACAACCTCATCCTGGCTTACCCACACCCAGGAATGCCCTGAGATAGTATCTGCATGGTGAGCCTGCAGCTGAAAGCTCAGGTGTTAAACATTAAACACCAATTAACAGATAAAAGTGTGTTTAGTTATTTTATTTAATGTTATTTCTTGGCCTTGTGAAATCTGATCAGGCAGTAAATTAACAGTTAAATTACAGTCATTATCGTTCTTCAAAAAGCTCAACAAAGATGTAGTAACTGGACATACAGTAAGATTAGGACTATATCAGCATTGAAGTGCTTAAATACATTGAATAATTGAATCCATCAAGTAAAACTGGAAAATTCTATCAATGGTTGATATACTCATTATCAAAATAAAAACCAACTCATGCTCCCCTACCCAAAATTGTTGTTGTTGTTATTTACACAGGTAATATACACAGGTAAAATATTATTTTTGCAAGTAATAACAGCAACAACAAAGTAAAACATTTCTTCAAGTGTAATTTACCAATTATCATTGAAAACACAATTCAGATAACTATGATTAGTCATGAATGATGGCACATTTTTGGAAGAAGTGTATTTATGCTTTTCATCAAAATGTGTAGTCTGTCTCCAAGTGTTTTTGTGTTATGATATTGCATGGCCGGACACATACAATTATTCAATCATTTGGTTTTCATGCCTTAGCAACCACATTGATAAAAAAAAAAAAAAAATCCATATTCAATATTTTGATAAACATTAGGCAAAAGAACCAAATGATTTTGCATACTGCCGTCATCAATTAAAACTGTGTTACTCTCTTGGCAACCAGTATATTCCTAACTCTGATATATCACCGCAGGTGTACAAATAAATTAGAGAGCTTCTTCAGTGTAAGGAAGGACATGTGTGATTCATTCGTGACCTTTGAGCCAATCCATCCAGGAGTGCTTTGATGTGATGGCATTGGAAGAATTCCCAACATTTGGTCCATCAAAAAATGTCACACATCTCCAGAATGAAAGGAAAAAGTCTACAGATTAGCTGTAATATGAAAACGCGGTTAAACTTGGGTGAGACGATAGGAAAATGTTTGCAAATTAGAGGAAGAACAAGAGAAAGAATTAGAATAGAAAATAATTTGTAAGAAAATAGAAACTGGAAAATCATTCTCGTCTCCTGCGAATTTCGAAGATACCTGATGTTTTTCACGACGAGAACCATGCGACTTCAGGGGTGCTGCTGGGAAGTGAAGTCCGGAGCAACAAAAGGTCCTCCCAAACATTCATTGAAAGACTTTATTTAGATATCCGCCCGTTGCAGAACATTGCGCAAAGTGTGTCTGGAATTCTGGGGGAGCCACCCTCTTCTCTGTAACAGCACCTCCCCTAGTTACCATTAAAGGTCTATTTGTTTTTTCTATCCACATTCAACGCACGTATTGAACCAGAATTGTACATCGCATCTTTATTTTTCCCATTTGAATTTGCACGCCCATTTGATGTATTAGATTAATTTTCAGTATACAGTATACATCTATAGTGTGTATTTATAAATTAATTCCATCCTCGAGAGCTATCACAAGCCTATAATACTTAAAATCATAACAATAGTATGTCAGCAATAGCACTTGACTAAAGTTATAGGACTTTATGTGTTTAGATCTGTTTAATTGTCATTAAAAAGATATTTCCCACTCTGGCAATTCAGGTGTAAGCAATTGTATAGTGTTTTATTACAGATGACTATTTCTAAATGACGACCTAAAACGTCTTGCAGAAAATGGTGAGCATTTTGAAAATGTGTTCATTGTGGAAAGCTAGTAATATCGAAAACACACCACATGACCTCCATCAGCAATAAATTAGACAGATTTTTAGTTTGCATAAGTTTAATGAGGCTTCCATAGCGCTGCACATCCTCTCACACATTCAGCTGATCTCTTGTGCTTTATAGACACCACGGTTCTTCTCTTCATTGATCCTGAACTTCCCCCTCTTCTTTCCGCCAGCTCTGACAGAAATTAGCACTCGCAGTAGTACCCGGAGATTTCGTCGTTCCAGTTTCTGAGCAGACCCATGCGGACGTTCTTTAGATGGGGCTGGATCCCTGCCTTAAACTTGCGCCTCTTTCCTTCCTTTTTGGATCGAGACCAGACAGTCAGGGAGCAGAATCTGGACACCACCAGCGAGGAGATGCGGTTGTTCCAGCCGACAGGTATGATGGGGAAGTCATCTTTCGGGTAAGCGTTCAGGTGCTCCCCTAGGCAGCTGAGAGTGCTGTTCTCTTGACTGTGTTCGAACATGCGAGCGCACAGTTTTGCGCCATTTGGGTCTCTTAGCGAGCCTGGGTCCGGGCATTGAGCATCGTTGCCCGTTATGTATAGAGCCCACAGAAGCGCCACAGAGACCAACACCCTCATTTTGAGTTTATCAGTGTGCAGCCCTCAGGGTCGTGAAACTCTGCTTTAAATACACTGGGTCTGGATGATTTCAGCTGAAATGATATTTGGCACATTTGTTTGGGAAATTTAACGCCTGTTTGGAAAGTGATCAAGGTTATACTTGCCTTGCCCTGTTTTTTAAACCCGCAAAACTCACTCTGCCATCAGATAAACCTGCTTATGGAAATAATGTAATCTCAAGTCTCTGAGACTAAAAAGATGTCCACATTCGTTACTGCTAATACTGAACGCTTCAAGGCGATCCAAAGAAATAACTGCACGGTCATGGCTTATGGCTTAACGCACTTTTCCTTTTCTTGCATGTATGACATGTTGCTCAAATTAATTCTCTGTCGAGGCCAAAAAGCATGGGGGCGTGAAATTTGCTCTGTAAATACATTACTGCGTTAATGTCTAACGTGATGTCTAAATTATGAGAGAGTAGTGGATATATAGTTTGGCAGAGTGTATGTCCTTTCGAATTACAGTGAATAGCGCATATGTTGTAACTGCTCCATCCAGTTGTTTGCCATATAATTGGATGGCGTCATAGTCGTTTAGTATTTCATTCGCAACTGCCTGGGTTAGATGTTTTAGCAGCCGTTTATTTTAGCAGCCATTTTACCTTATCTCTGGGTCACATACCCATCAAATTTTGCATGTGACATCACTTTAATACGTTAGTCAGAATGGATAATTGACGGGATCATGTGCCCTATTGTATGTGGTGTTATTCCTGACCTGTAACTAAAATAACCTTCAAACTTTCAAGAAGGTGTACTAGACTCCCTTTTGATATGTGAATACAAAAATTAAACATGATAGCTCACATAGCATGAAAGCCTTTCTCCTGATTTGTTATTGTTTTAATCTTTAGATACTACATATAGTTTTATAACTTGATATATGACATTGATATATGACTCAAAAGATAAATATGCTGGTGTATGTGAAAGCAGTTTACATTAATCGGTGCCTTACATACATGCTAAATGTTGCAGGTAAGACACAAGATAATAGGCTTCTCATATTTTAATTAAATTTGATTGAGTGAAAAGCCTTGGTGGCCATATGGGACATGGCAATGTTATTGTTTATTCAAATAATGTTACATCATAAAGAATGCATATTAGGTCTTCCTTAAGTACATGCATTGATATCCTAACCAAATAAACTAATTAATACTTTGGGGGGTGGTTGTAACTTACAGGTTTTTTTTTACTATTGTTTTAAGGCATTCTTCAAAATGCAAGTCTGGTTAACGTAATGGACCACCCACAAAAATGTCACAAATTATTTCACAGCATAGAGGAGACTTTAAAGTGTCCGGCGCAGGTAGATCAATATTGGGTTTAATTAGTCTTAAGACTTAAGGCTTTCAACATCAGACACCAAATCTGCAAAAGGGCTGCACCTTAACAGCAGGACTGCCTCCACAGGGTAAAGTTTTAATGATGTTATTTGTACTGAATAATTAATAGAGTCTCAGAGCCTAGGAGTGCTGTACGCATAAAATATATGAACACCCACAACGGTTGCATTAATTAGTCCTTGCACTGAAGACGTGGAGCTAACTACGGTTTAGTCTGTTTGGCAAAAAACTATAATTCGTTAGGATTCTTAATTAAGGCATCTGGAATGAGTGTCCATATGAATCTGATCACGATACACAAAATTACAGAGAGCGTATCGCACATTTCCAGTGTTTTCTGATGTAATCCACAATCCCGTATGTTTCCATTCCCCTTTGCACTGGCTTATACTAACTTGAGGAAATCATTTAGGATAACCAACATGACCAAATTATAAAATTATAATAAATAATTGAAGTCACCAGTTGAGGTTTAATTTACTATTATTTTAATGTGTAACATGGTAACATCGTTAGTTGTAGGTCTCTTCCGTCGTCTTCCTCCTGCAGCGCCGTCTCTGACCCGCTAGCACTCACAGTAGTACGCAGAGATGTCGTTGTCCCAGTCCCCAAACAGGCCCTGGCCAACGTCTTTCAGACGGTATTGGATTCCTGAGGTAAACTTGCGCCTGCTACCCTCCTTCCTACTGCGCGACCACACGGTGAGGCTGCAGAATTTGGAAACTACCAGCGAGGAGATATGGTCGTTCCAGCCTCTCGGCATGAAGGGGAAGTCATCGTTAGCATAGGCGTCGAGGTAGTCGCCTCCGCAGCTCTGCTCGTAGTAGTAGTGACTGTCTTCGAACATACGCGCGCAAACCTTATTTCCACTTGCATCTGTCAGCGAGCCTGGGTCCGGGCATTGCGCCTGTAGGCCCGCGATGCACACCGCGAGAAGGAGCAGAACAGTGATCGCGGTCATGGCTGCCAACGTTTGCTTGTGTGAGGAGGTCGTCGACAGATGCTCTCTCATAAATATACTTCGCAGCCCCAGATAAAAAGCGTGTTGTTGTGTTACGTATATGTCTCAAACTATACTTCTGCTGATAAGGATGTCAAACCAACGATAAATGGTTTTGGCAGGTGCACGATGGATCGAGTTCCCACAGCTCACAGTGGGGTGCCAAGTGTACATACTATGGATGATGAAATATAATTTAATACTCTACTATGAATGACTGCTGACCCTCCATTATCAAGAAGCATGCACTTGTCTTACTATTTGTGTTACAGTCAATACATTACTCATTTGGCATTTTGATTTGCAAAAGGGCATTCAAGAAGGTTAGGCTAAGAGCAGAGATGATACTAAATCGTAAGTGTCGCAATCTGATAGTAGGAGTGATTGTATAACATGCCATGCTCTGTGCCATAATAGGTGCAGGGGCACATCTGAGACATTTAAGGATATAGCAGATGTGTTTCAGCGTAAAGCATGAATCTTCAGACATCAGTGTTTGTTTAACACAGACTGCACTTCCAGCAGAAACACTGCTACATTGCTAGCTCAACACAATTTGACATTAGTCCAAAATACTTTGTTTAAGCACTTCTGTGGTATTAGGTAATTATAAAACAGAGAATTTCTGATCATTTTGTTGTAACACTAAAGAATACTGTGGTCAAGTGTAATATACCCAAACACTCTGGATGAAAGTAGCTCAAATTTATCTTACTAAAAGTCATCAAATAAAAATAGATGTATCCTGAGCTCTTTTTAAAAACTGAACTCGCTTGGATATCCAACAGCCCAGTTATAAACTATTAGCAATTTATTATTGCCTTGTTCTTATTGATGACATGGTACAAGTCTTTATGGTGAGTTCTGGTCAGGTACATTTTTTGAAAGCCATTGAGCTTTGAACAGCAAACAATCCTGTCACATAGCTTCACAGCAAAATTAATTTTTAAATTTCCTTATTTCTACCTGCAGCACCAAGACGTGTCAATTCAGTTCAGTTTGTAACAGATTTGTGACAAAGTGCATTGAAAAACAAAGATATTGGGTGACACAGTTTAAAAAACATGCAATCACACACTTTTTTGGTACACACATATTCACACTGACAATGCAGGATAATGAAAATCGAGGACACAAGGAGGCAGAAGTCATTGAAATGACCTGCTGAAGTGATTGGTGTTTGCTGGATTTTAGCATGCTAGAGATGGTTGAGGATGGGGTATTAACACCAAGGTCAGGTGAATCAGGCAGAGAATAGAAGAGTGCTTGGGTGGAGCAGAATGTCCTGGGACAGGGGGTCAACCACCTCCTATTAGAGTCCAGCAACAAGGCCTTGCCCACTATCCTATCCCCAAAATCCACTTTGGCCCCACACTCCTTCGTGCTATTGGTTACCCTTGTCACATTGTTTTTATTTGTAATTTTTAAAAATTTGAAATGTACTTGTGGTTTTCTCAGTAATTCTCTAATCATTAATGAGCATTTGTAAGCTTTTAAAAGAACTGGGTAGTTTCACAATACCAGTCTTGGGTATATATGATGTAAGTCAATTTCCAGGACCTTGGGGACGGATAAGTGGAAACAGAGGTCTTATCAGTGCTGCCTTCACACCAGTTTCAGACGACCGTATCTTAACTGGCCACATTTAGCCCATAAAATGAACTATAAGATTTTAATGTTGGTGTCCAATCAGGCTGCTATCATTTTAGAATCATAGTGTTTTAGTTAGAGTTTTGTTATAATTGCTTTGGCAGTGTGACTCTTCTGTCTCAGCAATACTGCAATACTGTGACAGCAAAGTGCTTCTTGCACTTTTTGTGGTTTAGCTTTGAGCAGAAAACTCCCTGCCTTTCCATGACCCAATCCCCCCCACCCTCCTCCACCCTCTCATGCACACACACACACACACACACACCTAAGAAAAGAATGGCTACAGGAAGCTCATCTTCAGTGGTAGTTTACTCAGTTAGCTGTAGACATGGTCACTGGTAATGAGCACCCATCATTTATTGAATTAATACAGTGTCACACAACCTCTGGAGTGTACGAACTGACTGCATCTAGTCAGTAAGATGTACTGCAGGGTTGATGGTGATGGTAGGCTGTGTTCTGCCTGTGTTCGGCCCTCTGTTTTGGTGGTCAGCCTCCGTCTCCTGCATAGTCTTCAGGCCACTGTAGTCTCCGTGTACCTTCCACCCCCAGCCACTGATGTGGAATCAGCTCACCAAACTTAATACTAACCCCATCCATACTGTAGAGATGAAACTGGTCCATGAAGTTTTGGGACAGAACCTGTCAGCACTGTATTGTACCAGGGCATGCCAGAAGCCAGGGAGATTCCTTCCCAATGGGTAGTGCAGTACCTTTAACCTTTAGGTGTGGAGTAGTGTGAACACAGACACTGTTGAATGAGATCTGATCTTTTGAATGAGATCTGGTTGCCCTGTATGTGAAAGGCTGGGCAAAGAATGTTTGATTTAGTACACTGCACTGCTGAGAAGCTTTTGTATACTTTTCTTAATGTAGGTGTGTCAGAATGCCTTAATGTTCAGGTGCTGTGTCCTGTTTTAAAGTGTTGCAATTTCTCAACAGTCCTCACTGAATCAAGTGAAGCCAGGGAGAGGACAGGGTTGGGGTACAGGGGGGTGCCGGGCTGCTGTGGAGCTTTGTGTGACTGTGTGAAACAGACAGTCTGTGGCGACTGCTCAAGGTGACAGGGGCGTGTGAACGTGCACATCTGTAACATACCATGACCTCTCCCGTGTTTACGTAATGTGTGCATAATACCTGTGTCCTGCTCAGAGCAGGACCCACCACAGGGCCTTGGGGCTACAGGAAGGTGAGCAGAGCGCTCTCTTCTGGCAGGAGAGTGGCACCAGTGTTCAGAGAGGAAGAGACAAGTAGAAGACTGAATATTGCAGAGTGCAGGGGAGAGAGGAGGAGATGAGGTGGCGGGGTCATTGTGCTCAGAGAGGAGGGGTGGAAAGAGGGGGAAGGAGTGAGAAAAGGGGAGAATGAGTTTGTTTTGTCATCACAGTAAGCTGTGCAATTTACAGAAATGTGCATCATGCCTTTATTATGAGTCCGTTTTCTCCATCTCCCCTTTTCTCAAATGAGCTCTTCCCTAAATCCCATTCATGCCTCATTTTTTTCAGACGCCTTTGGGGTTTGGACTTCATCACTCTGAGAATAAAACACCACAAGTGTCCTCAGTCTGCCTGCCTGTCATCTACCCATGTGATATGTGCGTTTATAAACTAATGCATTAACCAATAATTTGCCATCTCTTTTTTCTGGTCACATAGTAAGAGACACATAAGTGATATTAACAAAAATCTTAATATGATATTTAAAAAGTAATAATATCAAAATAGCTTGTACCTGGTGTGTTTGCGTATATCTTTCGTGGGACATTCAATAATGAAATTCTATAATGTATAGTAGAGAAGGTGTGTGACCTTTGAAGACCTTGTAATTCATGGTGTAAATCTTGTGCCATACTAACCTTAACAGTGAGTATACTATAGACACAGGTACCCTTTCTCAGTTTTTCCTGTCAGAGTTAATTCCCCAGCTGTTCCTCTCATTCTTGCCTTCCATGTTATTCTAAGAGATATATGTGGTAAAATCAGCTTTCGCCATTCTTATTTTATGTATTGATTTTTAGCACTATTCTTCTGTTGGTTTCAGAGTTTTTAGTTTACAAAAGATGTAGATGCCTGCCATTTTACTCCATGCATCTCTGGTCTACACGACAGACCTTCCAGAGACGCAATAAACTGGTAATGGTGAGTCAGTATGCTTTTAGCGCCATCATGTGGACATTGGAGTTGTTGCAGGCCTCAGTGTAAAGTTTCACTCTTTATTAATTCAGAGATAAACCCTTTGCCTCTGCCACCACTATGCAGAGTAGAGATTATGTGTGTGGTCAACCTGTGTGAGAAATGTATTACTCAAAAAGCTGTGGAGGCAGTCACCAACTTACACACACCATGGAAGTGATGTGTGTGTGTGTGTGTGTGTGTGTGTACCCTTCTGTATAACTATGTTTACTCTAAATTCACAGCAAAATAATTTACTGAAGCATAAAGAAAACAAGTAATTAGATTGTCTTGGTTGCTGTCTTTTAATATGATTCATATTTCACAACCCCTCTCTGCCCATATTTCACAGCCTCCAGCTGTCCATGACAACACATCGTTGCATCATGATGAGCTGCCGCTCCATCCTTCCTCTTCATTCCCTCTTCCCTTCTTCCTTCTCCCTTCTCCTCGCTGGCTGGCTCAGCGGCTAGCACTCACAGAAGTACCCGGAGATGTCGTTGTTCCAGTTTCCGAACAGGCCCTGGGTGACATCCTTCAGGCGGTACTGGATCCCCGCGGAGAACTTCTTCCGCTTTCCCTCCTTCTTGCTGCGCGACCACACGGTGAGGCTGCACTGCTTGGCCACCACCAAGGAGGAGATGCGGTTGTTCCAAAAGAGGGAGAGGACGGGGGCGTCCTCCCCAGGGTAGACGTCGAGGTACTTTCCCCCGCAGCTTTGCTCGTTGTAGTAGTGGCTGTCTTCGAACAGGCGAGCACATAGCTTAGCGCCGCCGGAGTCCTTGAGCAAACCTGGCTCCGGGCACTGAGCACGCAGACCCACCAGGCACAGGACAGACAGAAGCAACGCAGTGATTACCCCCCTCATTTTGGTGTTAGCGTGTGTGTGTGGACATCCAGCGGCATCACCTTCACTTTAAATACTCCCTTGTAAGCCTTGCTGAAAAAAACACACTTGATAGTCTCTGTATGGGAAATTTAATGCCTGCTATGCAGGTGTTATCAAGGTTAAATAAATCAAGGCTAGATAAAACGAAAAATGTGTTATTTAGTTTAGTGCAAAATATTTGCTTTGTTCCAAAACTTGAGAACATAAATTTGTTGGAAGGTAATATAATTGAATATGTTTAACCATAGATACAAATTAAATCATAAACCTCTAATTCAAATTATTGGGGGAAGAAACCATGTGATGTGATACTGTGTACTGGCAGATTGTAAATCTTTCTGTGCCAAATGACTGAAAATTCAGGTGGGATAGCAACCAAGGCCACATGTTTTAATAATCTATGCAGCCTTGGCCTTTTTTCAGTAGAAGTGATATCGCTGTTTGTGTACTATTTCCTAGGAATGTTTCAACCAGGGAAGCCATTCTACATGGTGTCTTGGTTCTTGGAAATGATGCAGGTCATGTTCTATACCTGACCTCACCCCTTATTGCTCTGGCCTTCTTCCTCTTTTGCAGGTTGTTGCACCATTTAGGCCTTGGCTCTGTATATCCTGTCCTGTGCCAGATGGCTACAGCCTGCCCTCACATTGACATCTTGTTGCTCAGACCCAACCAAGATGTGCCACCATGAAGATTGTAACAGAAGGCAGTGAGGGCCAGACCTTCACCTGCAGTTACATACACCATTTGACTTGGCTGACCTTTGAGGAGGGGGTGTGGTGGGTACGTGGCCTTTCTCCACAGCTGCAGACCAGTGTAGGGTCGTGTCCACAAAGTGGGTGCTCCTCAAACACTAGGTACTGGAGTTGCCATAAGTGCTCTCCCGCGTGAACCACATCAAGTCACATTTCCAAAGGAACTCTTTTCCCTCATGTTGACATCAGCCATGCAGAGGAGAGGAAAGTAGTATGTAAATCAGTTGTATGAATGACCCCACCCGTGGCCATGCTTGGAAAGTTTCTACATGGTTTTATGTAAAATGTGTGTCACTTGGCTGTGCAACGATTAACAGAGAACTGCACACACATACACACACACACACACACACACACACAGCTTCAATCAAAATGACAATACAATTCATGAGGATTTCGTTAAAATATAGAGGGGTTTAATTAATGATACAAACCCACGGTATGTAACGCCTCAAAGCAGCACATTGGCACAAAGTCAGAAAAATAAAATGACAAAAAAAACTCCAAAAATGAGTAAATAAGGCAATAAATAAAAATAATAAACATCTAATACATCTTTTTAAATAGACAGGAGTTACTTAAATAATTACTCGTAAATTAACATATAAATACATAAAGATTGAAATAGTAACCCTTTTGCCAGAAAAATACACAAGTAAATAGTACATATAAATAAACAGATACATAGGATCAAATCGATCATTACTAAATTAATTAAATCAAAAGGCACATTTATTAAGATTTAAGGAAGGGGGGCATCAAGCCTGAACTCATTTAGTTGTTCTTTATTTCTGAGTATTAAATGTTTCTATCTGTATGTTGACTTTTTGCTCTACCGGTGTGCAGTTCTAGATATCTGATGTGTTTGTTATTTGTTAAAAATGGTGTGTGTGTGTGTGTGTGTGTGTGTGTGTGTGTGTGTGTGTGTGTGTGTGTGTGTGTGTGTGTGTGTGTGTGGGAGATATATAGAGAATGAGATAAAGAGAGAGATAGACGTCTGTGTGTGAGAGAGAAAGAGAATCTGTTTAAGTCTGTGTATATGATTAATTTGTGTGTGTGTGTGTGTGTGTGTGTGTGTGTGTGTGTCTGTGTGTGTATGTGTGTGTGTGTGATTGATTGAGCTTTGGGAATCAACAGCAGCACGGCTGCCTGTGTCTGTGACACATGTTTGGGGTATGGTCCCAGCCTTGACTGGAGGGGAGAAAGGCAATGAGAGGTGGGTGGGAGGGGATGGACTGGGAGCTACACTGTATGTCATAGTAACCTCTACATCTTAGATTGTCCCATTATGACAAATACAGTAAACCCCAATGTAAAGAGGAGAACTCAGCATTGAATATCCCCCATGCTTCTCTCTGGCAGGCTAAGCATCATAAGCTTACTCCCACCCACACTCCAACTTGTGCCTGGATTCCGTCTAAACGCACCATATATCCTTCTTCATTTTTGAAACCAAACTTTGCCACTTCGCAAAAAAGTGCCACTTTTTTCAAGACTTACAGGTCATGAGTTTGGTTGTCTGTAAAATTAAGAAAAAAAAGTTGTGTGATGTGAGCAATTACAAAAGTAGCACATGCTTTAACTCATGATTTGAAGTTAAGAACAAAAGTGGGAAGATTGGAACGTCCCCTTTGTATTTTCCCCTAGTCTGTGGTACCTGTGTAAATTTGTTGTTCTGTTCATGGTCTATGGATAACTTACGATTTCAACAGGCAATAAGGAAAGTGCCACTGATTTTCAGTGCAGCTTTGAGATGCAGTTTTACAATTAAACAGTTTGAAGGGGAAGAAGTGCCATGACTTAGTTGAACCACAGACTCCATCACTGAACTGAAATTTAATCTCTTGTCCAATCAAGCCAATTGTCAGATAGAAAAGAAATAAGAATTCTGATAATATGGGTTTTCAGAACAAGAGAAACTGAAGTGAAAAAAGGCCTGTGTTTGAGAAACTGCATCTGAGGGCATTGCGTTAAATGTACTGGACATTCTCAAGAGATTCTTTGAACCTTCCTGGCAACTCCCATTTATCTGTAATTTAATTAGTTCATCTTTAGAAAAAATAATAACCCAATGCATTGTCATCATTAAACTATATTTGGTCTGTAGTCACAAGGCCACTTAAGTCAAAGTGAGGCCACTGGTCTATCCATAATCTAGCCAATGAAGACAAGTTTTTTGAGGTTGTGGTGCCTAGATTGGTTAAGGTAACAATAAAGAAGGCAGTGATTCAGTGATCTGAGTGGAGAAAACCTGGTACTTTGCCATTGTTATTCAAGGTAGTATAACTACATTCTCCTTAGCTGAAGCAAGCTGGTATGAGAATAGTATGAATGGTAATGATAATGATAGCTGCTTATTTTGACATCTTTTGGTTAACAGAGAGTGCAGTGGCCAGGACTGCACTCTCTGTTAACCATGTGTAGATATAAATTCTGCCCCAAACACTGATACTGCGTAAACATCCACAGTTTGGAAAAAATGGCTAAAGTTTGAATCAGGGGTGAGTAAGGGGGTTCTATATCTGTTGTTTTCACTGCTGATTTTACTTTTGCTTCTCAGGAAAATCTGAATGGCCTCCATTCACCTGCCTGACCAGCTCCTTCTCCATTGGCTCAGACCTCCCTAATTTATGTACCTGACTGTTCAGCCACACCCTTGGGCCCTGCCACTTCTGATCCTTTACACCTCTGGCTCACCTGCTGAAATTTACTAACTTTAAGGGCTCTAGGGGAACTCTCATCATCTATTAATCCACCTGTTATACCAGTGACTTCTATTAAAACCAGCAGACCAGCTTCAGCACAGGCCACCAGCAAAGGCAAAACTTTACAAGTTTTTGTATACTGCTTAAACTGCTAAAGAAACATCAGGACATCCCCTTACAATAAACACATCACTCTAACATTGGGATTAGCTCACATAGTGACTTTCAATAAAATTCTGTGGAAAAATATTCTACCCTGTGTCTGATTAGATTCACTTCTCTCTGATTGGCTCAGCCAATTGTCATGCATTCCCTTGTCTCCATCTCTAATTTTCATTGGTCCACATAATGATCCACATCAGCCATATATCACTTGTTGTCTGCTGCTACCAGGCTCCAGTATTCATGCTACTTAAACATCATTGTGTCATATTCTTTCAACCTAGTCATTCTTTATCTACTGTATTTCTCAGCCTCTTCACTCAGTGCACTGTATGCATGGAATTCTTCTTTTCTGTCTTTTGAGGACTTGAGGTACAACAGTTAGGTAAAGGGAAAGGGAAGAGTTTGTCTGAATTCTTTAAACAAAATGAATATAAAAATAAATTTAAATGCTGCAAAATAATCAAATCTGAACCACCCGTGTCAGAACTGACAAATTAATGAAAACATGGTGATAATAATGATACTGCTAACAATAGTCATAAACATCCTTTGCTTTGTGTCTGTTTTCTCTTTAAGTCAAAAAAAAACATTTTGCACTTCTTCAGGCCTCCCACCACCCTGCTGCCCAGTGCCACTCTGTGGGTTAGGACCCCATCATCTGTCCCTAAAAGGGGGACACTATTGATTGGCCCAGCAGAAATCCCCAAAGGTATCCTGGCACCTGCCTGCCTTGTGGTGCATGATTCACCTGACAGTGGAGCGCTGAGGAAGAGTTTGGCTTGTGAAGAGTCACGATCATTGGACTGCCTCGGGGCAGGCTCTGGGCAGGGGGCTGTGACTGTGGCGGTGTGTGTGGGGAGACACACGACTCCCGCCTGAGGGAAATGTCTTGTATCCTTCTTCTCTCACGCCCCCCATCCCCCGAGGTCCTGCCCCCCCCAGCTCTGGGGATCACCGCACGGCCTTGTGCTTCCCCCCGCAACAGCCGCAGCGCTCTCCACAGCGCAGGCAGGCGCACAGGGGCAGGTAGCAGCACATGCAGGGCACCAGGAGGGAGAGGGCGAGGAGGGCCGTCCAGCGGGCGCAGCACAGGGGGTGCAGGCAGCTGCCCTGCTGGTCTTCGCACGAGCAGGGCTCCCAGAACTCGCCCTCAGGGTCCGAGGCGCAGTGGTACAGCAGGCTCTCGGCGCACCACACGCACGTCCACTGGCGCAGGCAGCGCAGCGCCGGGTCCGGGGCGTCGCGGCAACGGCCACGCCCGTTCTCCGAGGCGCTGAAGAGGGAGCGGCAGTACACGCAGCGGGAGGAGCGGGGCGACGGGGCGGGGCAGGGGCTGTCCTCGGCCGGGCACACGCCCCCCGAGGGCGAGCCCGACAGGCCCAGGCCGCAGTCGTGGCCGCCGCCCCCTCGCTTCCGGGTCCGCGAGCGCGGGGTGGAGAGGGAGGCGTGGAGGCAGCAGGACGAGGGTGACGGCGGCGCGCTGGTCACGGCGTGGGGCCCGGACACGCAGGTGGGCGAGGAGGAGGAGGAGAGCTGCTGCGAGGCCTTGGTGTCCAGGGTCACCGTCATCTCGCCCAGTCCTGCCTGCTCCTTCTCGAAGCGGACCACAGACAGCTCCGATTTGTCCTGAGAACCGCCCCCTCCTCCCAATCCCATGACCACTCCCCCCCCGGTCCGTTCCGCCTCTGCCCTTCGGTAATCCTCGTACCCGCGCACACCCCACAGGTCCTTAATGTCACCCTGTTCCAGCAAAGATAGGGTTGGGGAGAGGGGTGAGAGAGGTGACGGGGCAGCAGGTGCCACTGCCGGGGGTGCCGGGTGTCCCAGCACAGGAGCTTGTGAGGGCTGGTGCTCCACTGGGTGAACATGGATCTGCAAAAAATGATGAGAAGGGCAAATGGAGAAAAAGAGGGTGGGGGTCTGTCAGCCACTCAACAGGCAAGAACTATGCACATCCCATAATGAAATCATTTTGAGTCTCATAGACACCACCGACTGACTGCCTATGTATCAAAAAATTTGGGTCCTCATAGTTAACTGTAAAATCATGACAAAAGATTACTGCGCTATGTATTTGTGTCATGTTATCCTGGACAACTGATAAAAGTGGGATATAGTAATACAATCCCTATGGAAAATGAAATTTGGTACCATAATCTAAAACTAATTTCATAATCTAATATCTGATCATCAGATGCAGTTATTCAACATGGTAAACTGAAATGCATGTGATTTAATAACTTACATGTTTTTTCCTCAAACTTGGCTAAAAACATCTGTAAAGGTTTGTCCCAAATTTTTTCATAGCCTTCATAACTGAACAACATGTATGTCAGACACTTACCTTTTTAATTTTTGCCTAAAAATAGTAACGCTTTATTTGAACCCTCCTTAAAAATCCAACTACATACTGTTGTCATAATGAAAACATATGTTGGAATCATTAATAATCTTTCATGACAAGTACCCAGAGACTGTTATAATGCATGCTGCAATACATCCTGACATAACTTAAGTTACATACATTATGTGCTCAATTTTCTCACCCAAGTGACTAAATGCCTAATGTCACCTGTCATGGCACATCTACGACAGCAATGCCATTACACCACATATATCATAAGCTCAGTTTACACAAGTGAAATGCTAGTTAACTGTGCATATGACATGTATCACAGGAGTCACAATGCAAAATATATTGTGTCATAAGAAAACTACAATGACATCATACTAAATAATGTGATAGTAATTGGCAGAGTACAACCATGTGCATATTGGGCAAAATATTTTTTATATTTCTAACTTACATCACAAAGTTTAATGATGAAGAATCTTCTATAATCAAAGTCATTTTCTGTAAATTCCTTTAGCCCAATTCACCAATTGTTTTCATATAATCTGTCACTTCAGTAACGTGGGAGATAGGACACTATAAATGTTGCCACTATTACAATAAAATTCATTCTAACAATTGAACCATTACATTTTAATGTTTCGAAAGGACTAAAAATAAGATGAACCTACCTCATTGTGCATATTATGGCATATGCAGCAGCTGCTTGAAAAGATTTTAACAGGGTAATGTAAATATGGACATATATAACACCTCTCATTTTATTATTGTATACTAATACTGTACTTGTGTAGGTTACATTCCAGCCATGGACAGCAAAGCTGTTAACATATACGTCACCAGTTACAACACACACAACAGCTTCATGTTGCTCTTCAGTACAAACTCAACACATATGCTGTTATGTCACTTTCATTATGACAGCTATACTATGTATGAGGTAACAATTAATTGGAATATTGCTTGGGTGGAATGATGCATGGCATATATGGTGTCATACACTACTGTCATCAATGTGCTGTCATGACAAGCTTTTTGCCATTGCAGTTATAGCTTACTATGGCATGTAACGTCATGTCATAATGTGTCACTGCATGCTTCATCAAAGTGTCAGGTCCTGTCATGAATGGTATTAAATCCATATGAAAGGTGTTATGCCATCCCAATGTGTATGAAGGTTTTAAGATGGCAATAACGAGTGTTATTCAAACGTTATACGGTACCTGCTTATTTTCCTTGTGACAAGTCAAATGACAATTGTGTTGCCAGTAAAATGTTAAGTGCAATGAGTGTAACATTACACGACCAGACAGGTATGTCCTTACCTGAGCAGGGGTCTGTGTGGTGGTGGAGTGGCCAGTCCCGTACCCAAAATCCTCTGTGGCGGGAGGCAGCACAAAGCAGGCGGAAGAGGACTCGCTGGTCACTATGGTGATGGGTCTGGGCAGCATTTCCTTCCTGCTGTTGGAGGATGACTCACTCCCTGTGTGAGACTGAGGAAGACGAAGAGGCTATGCATGCAATGTATACAGATGCTGTTACCCGTGACAAACAGGAAGCTGCGTTAGGCAAGCAGCCACAATGGTGGCGGACGAGATGGGCATGCAGACGCTTTGGGAGGCATGCTCAGCACCAGATTAAATCTCCTCATCTTTTTTTTTTTTTTACTATGCCAAAATGGAAGGAGTGAAAATACTCACAGCTTGGCCATCGTCTTCAGTGTCACCCTCTTCTGGGGTGGAGGAAGGTGGGGAGTCTGATCCTGAAAGCGAAAGAGACATGGAAAGACTGAAAGGAGAGTGAGAGCTCTAAACTCACATCTCAGTTACAAGGACAGGATGATTACTGGAGACTGGGATAGACAGAACCAAATACTGGGAGAGAGATGTTGGAGAAAAACCAAGCAAGAAGCACCCGGACATTTGAAGGAAGACCACAAAAATAATTTCATGACATCATGTGCAATCAACTGATACAAAGGAATCAATCAAATACAGGTAAGAACAAGACAATAACCACACTGAGGAATACGTAAAGTTGAATTCCATTCACTTCGTCCCATCCCCGATGCACTTCATAATTGCTTCCGGGAATCACCCTCCTCACATGTCATTCTTTCTCTCACTCTCCCATGTCAAGCTTTATCTTTTTATCCCTCTACACTGTCCATCTCAAGACACAGTACCTCTCTCCAGCTGGTCAATGGCGCTGTGGAGCCCCTGCTCGAAGGAGATGGCATCAGATGGGCTCTGAAAAGTCAGACCAAATTTTCGGTCCTCCACGCGCCAGTGATGGAAGATGGGGTTGACCTTGTTATATACCAGCCCCCTCTGCACCGCGCACTCCAGCACTGGCTGCAGACAGAGTGGAGAGTCACTGTGCCAGCCTTGGAGGGTAACATCTCCAAACAGGGAGTTGCAACAAAAACAGAGAGGTAAGGAGCACAGGTGAGTGCGTCATGTAGAGCGGCCCGTCAATTGTCTGTCAATTGAATGCAGGCGCGGCAGTTGCACTCACCGCGCGATCCCGTAGCCTCTCCCCTCGGATGAAGTAGTCTCTCCGCCCCTTGCCTTCCGGACTCCGCCCCTTACAGATGGCCACGTGACTGAGGCCGCCGCCCCCCAGGGGCACCCACCCGCCGCTGGAGTCGTCACGTGTCATTACCACTGCGCGAACGCGCACCACACTGGTTGAGAAGTGGAGAGTGAATGGAGGCGTTAACTGGTCTGAGGAGAAGACAGCCGTCTGCACACTGTGTACAGGGCTAGAGACACCTGACAGAGCTGTCAGTCACATGAAGGACGCACATTTTTAAACATTAAATGTTTAAATATGCTGTATGTAATAGATACACCCGCCTCACTTTGCTGGTTTCACCGAATAAGTAATTAAACAATTAAAGCAGCATACGACCTGAGAACTAAAACACGAATGACTCTAGTCTGTGTAAAAGATATAGCAACATGTAGTTAAGGCATGGTTACTCCTGAACACGAACAATCCATAGTACAAGATAATCCAGTCACATGCATTCATATATTAAGACTATCGTGCATTTCAATAAAAGAAAAACGGACCAATCACGTAACCGAGCTACGGCTGAATTATACCGACTTAATGAAAAATTACTTGAATTCGTCATCCACAGTTAGTGAGTATTTTTGAAACCAGATAAACGTGGCAATGTCTTCGTTCTCTTAGGCGCTATAATTGTACTTGTCTTCACCGCAGTGTGTTACCAGTGAGGCATACTTATCAATGGAAACGAACAGCATTTTTGAATGGGTTGTCACATGATCTGTTTTAGTCGCTTTTCAACTGATAATTACACCCAAAACAAAGTATGCCTATACAGTAGATTTTATTCTAATATATTTCATTCTATTCTAATACCAACATGCTCTGTATTTTAAGAATAGAGGTGTGGCATCAAAGTGTCGAAAAAACGACGAAGACTAACAAGAAGAAAAAAAAACGTTTCTGTACTGAATGATAGATTGGGAAGGTGAACATATGTGAATGGAACGGGAAGGAGAGAAAAAACAGGGAAACCGTTAGAAATATTGGTTGGGGGAAAGCGAATAGCTGAATAGGAGGTAGGTAAGGAGAACGAATGAATACATTTCATGAGAGATATATCAATGAACGCACCCATTTGCTATTCGAGGCCCAGTCTATCACCAAGCGCTACGTAGAGTTCAATATATTAAATAAGCACGGTTTTTCAACACACAAGTAAACTGACAGCTAATGCCCAAAACATACACATAGTCTCAGCAGTTATGATTAAACAAGATCATCAGTTATTCAGAAATGCTACAATGCCTTTCCTCCGCCTATCGCCTATTCTTCACATGAACGCACACACCCCAGCATCCGTTATCTTGTGAATGAAATACAGCGCTAAACGAAAGTCATTCAAAATAAGCACCCCTTGGCCAAGAAAATACAATTTATAAAATACAAAGAAGAGGGGGCGAGAATGGAGAGAGGAAGACGTCCCGGGGTGGGGGGGGGGGGGGGGGGGGGGGGGGTGACAGAAGACAGGAAGAAAGAGGAGGGTTTGAGAGAGTGCAAGAGAGATCAAATTTCATTCATAAAGTTTGGCTTTAAAAATCATAATGAAATCCAAGAGGCATTGATAAAAAATCACCTCGCCAACATCTATCGTCACATGTTGTTCTGAATGCAAGGTTGGGGAAAAAACTCGCCATGTTTGACCAATTTCGTAAATATTCTTCAAATATTAACAGCATGAATTATAATTCAATATCCACACGACTTCATGACAGTTTATTGATGTTTCCCAATTATTATTCAGTCAGGCATAAGCTAGCGTCCCATTTGTCTTTGATATGGCGTTGTCATGTTTAGGAGTGCATACCTTATATTGTAGTTTAGCTAAACAGCTCAATGATAATTATCGTGTACTTAAACTGATGTATGGAATATAAGGTGTGCAGTGTCGACAGAAAAACTGTGTTTGTGTCTCTGCATGTGCTTCTGTGTTTGAGGCCAAAATGTACCTGATTACCCATAAGGAGCACCCCTAAATGTGTCATTTTTGTGATCTGATTCAATTTTTCAATTCAATTCAATTATGCAGAAAACATAGACTTACTCGCGCTCCATAGCTTGGTGTCGCCCGCTGCTTCGAGCTCGCTGCCCCCGGTCTCCTCTCGTTATATTTCCTTTCTCTCTCAGCTTACAGACATACACGCAGACACGCGCAGTCTCCAACACGCACACTCCCTCTTTCTTTCAAGTCCCTCTTTCTCTTTCTCTCTTTCCCTCTGCACCAACACTCTCAGTTTTTTAGCTTTTCCTTCTCCATCTTTATGTCCTTTCGGTATGACGGGACAGGTTCGAGGTTGTAGCAGCCATTTTCCGCTGGCAGCAGCAGCGGCAGCAACATCCTCCCTCCCTTTCCCTCCCTCATTCTCTCTCTCTCACACACACACACTCTTCCTATCTCTCTCTCTCCCTCTCTCTCTTTCTGTCTCTCTCAAATGATCCCTTCCTGTTCCTTTTCTTTCCACGCGGTACCTGGCGCGGTCCCCTCTGACTGTTAAACCCACTCGTCCTGCCTTTACTAAGCCACAAGTGCCTGGCACAACCACGCTGTTGTGGACCACACCATCTAAATCTGAGTCACTCTCTCTCTCTCTCTTTCCATCGCCTCTCTCTCTCTGACTCTCTCTCTCTTTCTCCCACACACACACACACACACACCGCGCCGAATGAAAGAAGGCTGTTGACAACCACAAATACATACACTGCTATCTAACGTCTGAACTCTCTGACAGCATAAATCGGTCACACTGCAGTATAATATGCAAAGGAGAGGATAACTGATGCAAATACATCGCACATTTTGCACGTATTATTTACAGTGTAATAGTGCTTTGAATGGCCTGAGTCCTTGAATGCATAGCATATGCACAAAATGCATAGTATTTGCACAGGTCTGAATTTAAAGTGGAATGAAAGATTATTGTGGGTACGGAAAACGGATGGATGGCAGTCAATAACGGTTGTTACTAAGTGGATTAAACGTGGTAATTCTATGTAGGCTGCTGAACACAGAATCTCATTGCTTTTCAACCCATGGAATGGCTTTCACACCAAGAGCGCGGTGTCTGGTGGAACTGTCCATAGTGCTGAACTCCCCTGACTGCGGTTAAATGCCACGTCCATTCGACGAGCATAGTCTAAACTAGGCCTATACATGCGACGTGGATTAAATTCATCCTTATTGTCATAAACGCTTCCATTACCAACCAAAATTAGTTCGTGGGTCCAGGTGTAATGTTAAAAGCATTATTTCCAGGTAGTTCTCAGACCTGTGTTGATGAGGCAAAGGATCACGAAGCACCGCTACTTTCACTAGAAACGTTTTGAGATAATAACTGGCATTTATTGAATTATGAAATACCGAATGAAGTACTTAATACCTGTAGGAAAGACTAAATGAAACGATCATCTTTTAAATATAATGTTAGAAAATGCACGTCTGATACTGTATATGCATTCTCTTCTATCCAAGAATTTATTGTAATGTTTCCTTATCAGCTGAAATGGCTAACGCTGGTATTACAACATGTAAACCAAGAAGTATGAATGGGAAGGTCATTGAAATGTTCCTGGAACACAGTGTAAAATCGATATTTCCCATTGAGAACAATATCTCATCCACTGAGATATTCACACATAGGTACTTTTTTTTCCAGGACAGATGTATTCAACAGATGCATTCAACGTAAGAAAGCACTATCCTGTGGTGTCAGCTTGGTTTACCATATTGAAATATCCAGTGCATGTGCCTTGGTGTATCTGTGTAAATTCATAGGTGTGTGTATATAATTAAATGAGAAATGTTTCTCAAATTCAAGCTAGGTCACAGGTAAGGCCATACTGCTGGTAGATAGCACATTTTGACTATACAGTAACAGTGCAGGTGTGAGAAAACGTATTTTCTCACTCTCACAATTCTCTCTGCAATACTTTTAGCCCCTCTCTTTCTCCTTCCCTCCCATACTCAGTCCCTCTAACTCTCATTTTCTGACATACTCAGCCCTTCCCACTTCCCTAATCTGGCAGACTCAGCACCTCCCACTCTCCTTCCGTGACATACTCAACTCTCCCTAGTGTCATCAGAAACACAAAGAACAAGTAAGTTGGAAAAAAAAAATCATCTGTTCTTGGAGCATTTACTGCTGGCTCAAAGAAAGTCTAGTACAACTCAGTACTTGTCAGTATTGCAGACTGAAAGGATAGGAAGATATACTTCTATGACAGGAGTCCTCCGGTATTTATTTCTGTGCATCCAGGTATCCCACAATGGGGTACATTGACTCATGAGCATTCATAACTGTGTAGAATGTATTTTCACTTTTCACGCAACAACGACCATGTTTGGATTTCACCGACCTCCTCCAGCCCTCCCACCATCTCTTTAAGACACATATCCATGAGGACCATATTTAGAAGAGGCAGACAAATCAAGTGCCAGAAATAAAGAAGATGATTACCCTTACTTTGCAAAGTAAAAGGTTACAGTTCTGAGGGAAATGATGTAACGTGGATGTCTGATGTCAGTTTCTTCTGCAGCTGATGTCTGTGGTTATTCACCTTAGGACTGTTCAGAAAGTCATAAAGGCCCAAATTTTCTTATTCAATAGATAATCAAACCATTTTCCTCTTCTTCTGCCACATGCCTTTACAATGATACATGGTGTTGTGCAACTTAATTAGTGCATAAAAAGTAGCACAATGAATGCACTTATCTTCTGTGTGCATTGGGCTACTTTCTCCACTTTAGAATCTGACATTTTACATAGCTGTCCATCCCTGACATTTCTGTACCACCAAACCTGTTCTCAGAGAAGTGAAATAAAAACATTGAAAGGACTTCAAATTTGTTATTATGAAGGAAAAAGCAAAAGTCATCTAGTACAAGATGAAAAAATGTTTATTGAGTAAGCATTATATTACAGTTGTGTGACCATCAGAGACATAAGATTTTATTGCCCAACCAATGGGATATACAGCCTATTAAGAAGATGATAAAAATATTACTATAAAACTTCAGAACATACAGCGATTCACTGCTGCTCATATACAAGGCAAAGAGACTGGAATGGAGTCCTTCTGTGAACCGCACACTCTAGTGAGAATGATGTGAGACTGCATGTATGGTAAATGAGTTTGTTCTCAAGTGCTTGCATTGAACAAAAAAGACAATATGAAGAACAGACAACCTGTTGACATTTTCATTCCACTGTTTTCCACTGTACCTGCAAGCAATTCGCTCTCGCATTCCTTTAAGGTTATAAAAATCTGGCTGAATGAGCCATATGAAGATACCATGTAATTGTATCACAAGTCTTAATTACACATACTGTAGGCTAAACAACATACTGTAGGCTACAACACAGGTCCAGAAAACTTCATGATTTGGACTGTGTAATCTTTAACAATCCAGTAGTTTCTGGGTTTTTAACATGGCATCTGCTGGTTTTGAGATATGGGACCTTCAATGCACTTGGCGAACAGAAAATCATATTGACAGACAGGCAGATTCTAGAGCAGACACAAATGCACGTACACCCTGAGTGCAGACGTAACTACACAGTGGCATGAATCGGTGCCAGTAAAAGAGCATCTGTGGACCTTCTTCCCTGGGATCTATCAATCTGTCAGTGTGCTTTTATTCAGAGGTTCATCTGTTTCAGTTTGAGAGTTGTGTGTGTGTGTGTGTGTCTGTGTGTGTCTCTACTACACGATCATCTCCAGCTGCCGTGCGTATTCAATGACCTGCTGCGCCAGCTCTGTGGAGGGGATGGGCACGTCCTCTGTCCGCTGCTGCTGGGAGCTGAAGGAGTAGTAGCCACTGGCATTCTGAGTCCAGCCCCTCTGAAAGAAAAAAAAAAAAGAAAAAGGACAGAGAGAGATGAACCACCACTGAAAATGCAGAGAAGCACCTCTATACAGAGAGATAACAATAGCCACATACGAATAACTGGAGCTAAAGACTCAGGATAAGTGGTTCTCACACACACAGGTTGATGCTCCATCACAAAGCAAATGACAGCCGGGGTTGGCAGGGAGAGATGACAGTGGGATAACTCACTTTCTTGGCATAGTCTGTCATTTTCTTGGAGGAGGAGAAGAAGAGGACGCGTGTGGCCTCGTTGAAATGGATCTGCTCATAGGCCTTTTCTATACAGCCAGCTATCTCGTCTCTGTCAAGACCAACATGAAGTCAAAACTTAGCAGCTCAGCACCAACATTCAGCGCATACCACCTTTACATAACCTGCAAAGTCATCACCTCTGGCAAGAAAAAGGGGAATGTAACTACATCTCACTCACACACACACACACGCACACCGCATTTCATTACAAGTCAAATTGCATAATATAAACAGCAGAATACAATACAGGAAACATACACACATAGCGTCCATTCCTCATCTTTCTGCTGGTAACACACAACACATGATGTCAGCGTCTGCCCCAACACCGCCCAGTTCTCACCGGATAGTGTCCAGCAGAATGTCTATGAAGAAAGTGTAGCTCTCAGCAGGGATGTTTCCTTTGGCAAGAAACACCTTATTGTAGCTGCCTTCCATCAAGTACTAAAATACAGATTTCAACAATTAATTGCAAAACTGAATTACACAATTTTACAATGTAACACTAAAAAAAAAAAAAAAAAAACACTTCCCCCTCAATGTTCTCTTGGCTGATACCACTAATAAGTGCATGACATCAAAACCGGAGAAAGTGAGCTACCTGTTTCTGTTAGGCTTTTCTGCTTTAATTCTGATGAAATTATAACTCACAATTTTATGTGCATGACAAAGTGAGCACAGCTGGCGGGGAATACAAATGTGCATCTGTACAGCGCCTCCACCCGCACAGAGCCAGCTAGCAAGCATAAACCAAGTCACCTGCTCCAGAGAGACGGGGTGCCTGATGTAGACATTGGTCTGGATGTCTCGAGCACTCAGCCTCTCCAGCTCTGTGTGGAACTCAGAGACGCGGTTCTGAGAAAGCAGGAACAGCAGGTTCAGACCCAGTAGCTGGTGCATGTAAGCTGACTCTGGCAGCTCCTCTCTGCAAGGTAGACATGAGTACAGAGAGAGGTTCAAACACGGCCAAACACAGACAATCCTTGTTTTGACAAAGGTTAACACACAGACAAACAGGTACAAGTAAAGGCAAAATGAAAACCCTGAAAACAAGGGAAAGAAGTATTAGCCAACAAACCCAGTCGGGTGTGAACAAAGAAACTAAAAAGGCTGTCAGAGTGGCACACGCAAACTCACTTGTAGTCAAAGTAATAGCACTTAAGTTGGGCCATGTATCTCTCAAAGGAAGGTATGTCTTTCTTCAGGATACTCCATTGGGCTCCAATCTCCAGCACATCACCTGAAGCACGCAAAAGCAGGAAATGTCACTGATGACTACGGCATGCTCATTTTCTTAAAAAGGAAAGTCCGTAAACGAACAACATACTCACGGGCCAAAATGAGCTGCTGTTTGGTGAGCTTGGTCCCTGTCGTTGGCAAGAAATTTAATTCCAGAAGGGAAATCTGCGGAGTAACAGAAGTTAAAGCGGTACGAGTTTTGGTGGTGCTGGTACATTTACAGCTAGGTATTCATTATTCGCCCCACATTACTTTGTATCTAACAAAATGACAACCCCAAAGGACAGGTGACGGTAAACCTTCAGGGACAAACCTTTGGCTGCTAACGCTCTATTTGATTAAAATATTAACGTTATATTACAAGAATGTATATTACAAACAGCAGACATTAAAGCATTACATTAGATACTTCACATCTCTTACATTAACGTTACAGTTCAAGAAAAACGACAGACCGAATTCTTCAAATGCAAAAACGTCTTTGTGTTATCTCCGTCAGTTCAACCAAACATTGAGCATTAAATAGGGTGACTACTCAAGGTAAGCCATCAGTTATCAATATTAGAACGGGTTAACTTCTCGTTCGCTAGCTAGCTTTCTGGCTACATCAACAAAAAAACTGTTTTCACTTACCTATCAGACATCGTTAGCTAGTTCGCTAACGTCTCAAGCCAAAGACAAATTTAAGAGTACTCTACCAAGCAATCTAATAAGTTACAAACCTACTCTGACAGCAGACTGTTACAGTTTGCTAACGTTAACCTATCTAATGACAACAGCGTCAAACATTAGCCACCTAGGCTAGGTAGTGACAGTGAGATAACGTTAGCTAGGTAGTCAGGTCTAATTAACGTTAGCTAGCTCGCCAATTTAATCAGCTATCTAAATAGCAACATAGTCTACCCCAATAAACATGACTTACAGACGAACGAATTATATCGGCCTTACCTTCAACTTGCTCAAAATGTCGCCACATTTATTCAGATTGGGATTTTTCTTATTCCATTCGCTTTTCAGAGTCTCATACAGCCCCGCTGTCTCCCTCAGTACGGACGCCATGGTGATTCGGCAAAATCTGCGACACCGGCCGTTCAGTTTACGGTAGCTAACGTAAAAGAGTAAAAGCAAGTAGCACTTCTTGTAAACACCGCGCATTCGCGTTTTACTGGATGATTTGTGTCGTGTCGGGCGCCTGGACAAATCAGAAAGCAGTGTGTCCTTGTGTATGATGAGGAAATGTTTTACGGTCTTGCCAAGATTGACAAGACGCCTAGTGCGCAACCATCTTCCGTGAGGGCTCAATTGTTGTCGTCGTTCTTGTCGGCAAAACAGTGCACTGAACAAACCTGCTACGTGAAATGTTTTGACAGAACTTCAATTACAAACGTGCAGACGCATATGACAAAATGTGATTAATATAGGGGCAGCAGCTGAGATCATAGCAATAAGTTCAGTATTGTCACGGACTCACGGCCCATCAATAAGCTGTAGGACATTTATATCTGCTGTTGAAACTTGTGAATCCATTCAGTCCTTCCATGGTTGAGGTACATGCACAATACATTAAGCATGTAAAGAAAACTACAGACAAGAAATGAAGCTTCACTAATGGCAGCACACAGTTTTATCTCCAGGATCAACTGGACAATGGCTCTCACCCCCTGTACTATACTGCAGTCTTGTCAGAGCACCTTCAGCTGCAGGCTGAGACCACCGAGATGCACTACGGAACACCACAGGAAGTCATTTCTACCTGTGGCCATCAAACTGTACAACTCCTCCCCCTTCTGCAGGGAGAACAGCTGAACCAATGGAAAATGGACAGTACATGCTACCATAACCGTTCCCCAACTGTTCACCAATATGTTCAAAATGTATGTGTTCATATCAGCATCTTCCTTGTGCAATATGTAAATGTACATCAACATCTACCTTGTGCAGTATAAATACCTCAATAGAAACATATACTGTGCAATATGCGAGGCAATATTAGTAAAACACTTAAATTGGTTGTGCAATACTTATATATACACCTGATTGTTGTGCAATACCCTACCTGTTACTTGAATATTTTATTCTCTATTTACTGTGTCATTACACTGTCTTACTTATTTATATATCATTTTACCCTCTAGTTTTCTATGTATTGCATTGCTTGCCTACTTTATTTTATTTTAATCTTCATTGCTGCATTGTTTCTGATACTGTAAGTGAGAAATCTGGCACTATAATTTCCTTAAGGATTTATAGTCTTATTTTATCATCCAGATAAAAAGAACAGTTCTCAAGCGGTTTGACATTTTTTTTTGTTTGTTATTTTCTACCTTTTTAGCATTTTGTTCAGCTAATGAGAAAACAGTTATCACTTTAATGCATTCCCTATATTTCCTTTCCAGTTGTCTTGAAAAACCAATCCACATGTTTAGATTATAAAATTCATTTTGAAGACTTTAGTAGACCTTATGTTTTCCTCTTGTACTCCAGCACTGAGGAAAGTGAAAACTTTAGTTGTGCACCTTATGAAGGACAATTGAAAAATAATTAACATCAAGGCAGTGATTTTCTTGCTTTTATGCTAATGCCCCTCAGTCTTGTTGTATGTGCTTCTCTGTGTCCAATATGAAGCCTTTGACAAGTCTGTGGAGTGTAGTTTCAGTCATAATGTACACATTAAAACTTAAAAGTTAAAACTGGTTTAGATTTCATCTGTCTTTGGAGTTTAGATAGAAGAGGAAGTGCCTTAAAATTGCCAGGGTATACCACAGCACACTCAAGGAAAGGCAGTAATGGTGTGACTTGATTGACTGCTTGCCATCTAAAACATTCATGAGGCTCATGTTACAGATTTTGTGCCAAATATCTGTACAATAAGTGACTGTGCTAAACAAAATCTTCAGTGTGTACAGGCCTATTGAATTTGACCTGGCAGAACTGAGATATCTTACTTATACCGGATTTCTAAGATGCAGCATATTATTGGCACCGCAATGCAATAACACAGACTTTAAACTAAATACCTTCCCACGGGAAACCTGGATAGATTTAAGGCACACTCTAAATTAACAGGTACACACTCTAAGGTCATACATTTGTAATGTGCACTCCTCTTTTATTCAATCCTGTAGTAACTAAGCACACAAACTCGCACAAATAAAACATCAGCAGGACAAATAAACTTTATTAAAACATTAACATGTTGTAAGTTTTAACTGCAACATATTATGTTTTCACCAGTTGAGAAATAGCTGGAAACCTGTAAAGCTAAATGCAATAATGCAGAAGAAAACTAAACTGTAAATTTGAGAACTGAATATTTGGAAGGGAAGGCTGAACAAAGCATAAAGTTGATCCACCTGATGCTGATGAAGCTTTTTTTTTTTTTAACAGCTCGTTTTACTCCAGAAGTCTGGCCAATCCACAATGAGCACTAGGGAGATTAATGAAGCTTCCAGTATTCAGTATATTTTGCCAACCAGTCAGAATGAAAGTACAGCCTGTTCATCCCTTGCCGAATATTTAATCCTTTCCTGAGGGTTCCTCGGTCTTCTTAAATGACATTTCCTTTTCAAATAAGCTATTGTTTCCCTTTTAAGTTCTCCACCCCCTGAATAACATGCAGTAAACTCATAGGAGTGCGGACCCTCCCGTGTGGCGTCTCCCAGGCAGAGCGAGTACTATCAAGCCACGCCCGTGTCATCTGACACTTCAGGCGCAACCATCATCAACCGCCACGCCAGAGAGAATGACATACTGAGAGTCCGGACTGTAAGAGAGAGAACAAGAAAAAGGAGCATGATGAACAAAAATGTCCAGTATGGTTCACCAAGGGCAGAGATCGGACAGTGCTCCTCACCTCCGTGCCAAACGGCAGCTCAATTCCCCAGGGCCTTATCTATGGCACCAACAACCACGGCCATCTTCTGCTCGCTGTCCACAAAGCCCTCCCCTCTCTGCATCAACACACACACACACACATCAGCCTCCACTACATCCAGCTTCACTACTTCTACCTCACTAAACCACAGAATACACAGTCAAACTATTAGGAGGAGATAAGCATATTACATTTAAATTTAACATGGTATCAGTTTCCTGTCTGTCTGTTCCACAGGTCAGGCTATAAGGAAAATGAAAGAATGATTAAAAAAAAAAAAAAAAAAAAAAAAACACTCAGCAGTGTTTTAACGCCGCAAGAGATGAAAATGTATAACCAGTTATAGTCTATGCATTCACCACCAGCCCCTGGCTTCATGGTTATATCAGTTCTTTATGCACTGTCAGTAATAAATGTAGGAAAATCATCTTCAACTAATGTTCCAAGATGACAGATCCACAAAGGCATAGCAGCAGCACTAAAGATTCCACACAAACCACTCAAAGCTTTGAGATTTAACACCCCACAATCCATCTGTCCTTACTAGTGGGGATCAAGGTTGCACACTGAAAATTAGCTATAGAGGTGTTTACCTTTTTGGAGTGGACTAGCTTGCCATTCACCTCAACCTCAAACCACCCTGTTGTTGTGGGTGTGCTCTCACCAGTCTGTGGAGACAGAGACCAGTCATGGCAACCAACAGGATGCACAACAGCATCCCCAGCAGACAACAAAAATGATGAGGCAGGTCCATTCCTAAGGCTAACTTGGCAAGAACATGTGTTCTCTGCAGTGTTGCTGACACCAATGCTATGCATCAGTCATTATGACCATTTAAGACCTGATTCACACTGAGCCAGAAATCTAGGCAATCAACTATCAATTTGATTGTTGACGTTTCAGTTAATGTAATACATTACTCACGATCTCAAGCTCGCCTGGGAACTCATCCTCAAGCAAAGTCTTGAGTTTGGTGAACTGAAGGAGAGGAAAAAAGATAATCAATCAAGATACTTTCTAGAATAACTGGTCTGACATGTACTTATGCAACTAAATAAATCGTATTAGAAGACACTTACCTTGGGCCTGTACCCTCATCCACCGCTGGAAACGAGAGAAAAACAGTTTTCACATTAAGCAATACCATTATACGGCCGTTATTTCGTTGTGCAACTGAGACTTGTACAGTTGGGATTTCATTAACCAACTACAGCCATTTTGTTCCAGATACATCAGAGGTACATCCTCAGAATCAAGTATTTTATGACGCATGGAAGTACGGATTTCATGTGAAATAATCACTCAAATTCAAGTAATCTGAAATCAAGGTAGTCAAACGTGTTATTGTTCTGCTGAAATAATCCCATTGCCCTGGTCAAAACAACTAGTTCGCTAATTTACCCTGGCTAATACAGGAAGCAATCTCCTATGCAGACTTCCAGCGACACGGGCTATATCTAGCGTAGCCTTTGCTTTGTTTGACATGAATGGATGGAATCCTGTCCTGCAAGCATTCTAGGTAGATCGACTACTTGGAAACTCTGTTTTCAAAAGGGAAAAAAAACCGCAACTCTGGCCAGCTACTTCATTTGACAACACTGCGTAGTTGGTTAATGTTAACGTTAGCTAGATAGCTCTGTTTTCCTTTGCATTTTTACTGCAAGTTTGACAGATAGCTACAGCTAGCTATATAAACAGCATTGCAAAATACTAAAAATAGCCTGACGCACACGACTTACCAGTAAATGATGTGGACTTTTACGCCCATTGTGCAAGTCGAAGCGGCCCTCGTCTGAGAGAACTGATAGTTTAAAACACTGTCCCTTAGTAACCGGTCGCCTCTACCAACAAACTGCCTTTGAGCAGTTCTTTCCTTTGATGTTATGAAATTTATAAGGCGGAGCGACGCGCGGAGCATTGCCGAGGCCACACGCGATACGTGAGAAAGCATCGATAGGAGGGGGGAGGGGGAACAAACGAATAGATTTTAACGTGAACAGAAAAGTAGGCAACCTAGAAGCACAACATGGGATGGAAGTGATGCAGAAAAAATATACACTAGAACAAATATTTTAAGATCCTCCTTTTTGGTTAATATAATTTAAAATTCCACAGAACTACAAATGTGAAACTTCCTGGTTCCCCCTACCTTTTTAAGAAAGTGGTTTTCTCCTGTTATTTTATATTCGGTGGTTGTCGAGTAAACACTTCGTTCCTTAACCAAAACAAAACATATGTGAGCCAAAGCAATGTTATTCGCTCATAAATCATCTTTAAACCATATTGTGATTTATCTGCATAGATAAAGGTACAGAAACGGATCTAAGCATGTAGTTTGCTAGCAATGCCTAATTCGAATAATGAAATCACTGAAATTAACGTGAAATACATTTCCCATCAGGGGGCGCCCTCTCACCATGAAAGACGAGAGAGGGGCTGGACTGGTGCGACA
This sequence comes from Megalops cyprinoides, assembly GCF_013368585.1. Classification (NCBI taxonomy): domain Eukaryota; kingdom Metazoa; phylum Chordata; class Actinopteri; order Elopiformes; family Megalopidae; genus Megalops; species Megalops cyprinoides. Next base: position 16,179,873 of record NC_050585.1, on the reverse strand, counting down.
AAGCGAGGGGTGATTCCTGAGTATTCTGGGGGCGCCGCGGACAAGGGATTTCCCTGGACTTGAGAAGTGACGTCAGCGAAATAGACCTTCCTTTGTTTTTGCTACAGAGGAGCGCGGTTCTTTGGAGAGTTTCTTTCCATGGCATAACAGTTTCACATACACACGCTGTCAGTATCCTGCGTAAAACAGTAGAGCAGTATCCCCTGTGTTTGGAATCGTCGTCAGGGGTCGTTCAGGTACAGCAGGAAATTTCTATAACTGCCTGCTTTACCAATCGCATATTATTTCCCCCTGGTCACAGCACTTTTGTTGAGGGCCATAATCATGCAATCATGCATAAATATCTTAAGAAAACTAATCTAAAATTGCATTAAGATGAATACCGTATACTCAAATGTCATGTTTGTAGTTAATATGGGAATACAATGTCCCACAATACGGGTGAAAGGTGATATTCTTGCTTCCATTGGAAGATGAATTAAAGCTGAGTTGCTGAGATGGGTAGAACAGGACAAACCACATCATTTCCAAAGTTAAGTTTCAATGAGGAATACAGCAGAGGCGAGGAAACTCGAGACCCATGTTAGCAAAGCTGCCAGAACAAGAAAGAATATTGAAAGAAAGAGAAAAATATATGTGATTAATATACTGTATATACTGTCTCACCAGGCAGCTTTAAATGCACCCTGACAAAAGATGCATCCTGAGAATAAAATCATAGATTTAAAAAGTTTTAGCTTTAACTTAAGTGTACACACAACAGGCTAACAATCACCAAGATAGGCAGATTTGAAAGATTTCAGATGGCAAATTTCTGATAAGAGATCCTGGAAAGTGAGCACCATAAAGGTAAAATGATTAAAACACGTGTTCGAGTAAAGAGCAGCACTGAAAATCAAAGAAAGTGAGACGCTATAAATGGCAGGCCTGGTCTACTGCATTCCTCACATGTGAGTCACGGGGAAGCGGTCTCTGTTTTTCACTCGTGTTCCTTTCCATCGAGGAGCGAGAGAGGAAAGCCTAGAGATGTGTGTCCCCACCCCCCACCCCCCCACCCCCTTTCACATACATACACAATCAAGTGCACACAGTCAGACCTAAATAATTCATAGGACCATAGATGCTCACAGATGGTTCCGTCAATCCTATACAATGTAAACAGTCAGTAAGACAGAAATACAGATGTGAAGTGTCAGTGAGTTGTTGAGCCTGTAAGTTTGTGTGAGGGAAACTCCCTCCAAGTTTGTGCAAAGTATTCCAATAGCGGGGGGTGGAAAATGGCAGTGTTGGTTTTAGAGGCGGGCAGTGTGAGTCACTCTTTATCTGACCTGGCACAGAAAGACCAATAGTTACTCTGGCTGTGTGTGTGTGTGTGTGTATGTTTGTGTGTTTATGCTGTGAAAAACATTTTTCAGAATGTATGCATGTACATATGTTGTCAATTATGTATTTAATTGCAATGTGTACCCAAAAAACAAACATCACCATATATTTTCACATGAATATGAAAATAGGGGAAAATAACTTTAAAAAATAAGGTCTCAAAACAGAAATCTATTTTTCAATATGAGGCTACGGTTATGATGGTGGAGTCCTGGCATTACTCAGGGCCAAGACATAGCTCAACACCTACTACGCAAACTCTGCCGCAAACTCGTCCTCATGAATCTACTGCCCAAAGGGGAATCTGTTTTCAGTTGAAAGAGAAGCTCTTTCCTGAGCCTTGATGTTACTCTTACATGTAAAAGTAAAACTTGGATCCCATTTTTCCCAGCATTCTCAGTCCCATCTTTCCATGATCACCACAACCACAGTTAGGGACAAAAAATGAACAAAGGAACATTTTATGCCATATTTTGTTGATCGGATAAAGAGGTTGATTGCATAACTGCATAAAATACCACAAACACAAACATAACACAAGCCACACTGAGTGTATTTTACCAAAGAACAGAAATGGTTATTTAATGTAGTCCAAGAATGCTCCTCACCACCCTATTTCCCACATACCCATCAACAAATAGTTTACTGTAAGAGCCTCAAAACCAGTACCTGAAAAAATATTTACATGTCATTTCCTTCCAAAATTATGCCACTATATTTAGACAGATTTCCAAGTATTTGAAATTTCAGCTGATGTTGCAAGCAAGATTTCAGCTGATGTTGCAAGCAAGATCAGGGTGACAGTTGCAAGGAAAACCAACCAAGGACAAAAATAGACAGTAACAACGGTATCAACAGAATAATTGATAATTGAAACTCCACTCTCCAGATAAATTACTTTCACATACTGACTTCCACCAATCTCCTCAATTCACTATGCGTGTAAAAGACACTACGGGTTAAGTGATGGATGTGATGGAATATTCATCAAAAGGTATGACTGGTTGTAAATACGGTGTTTGAACTTGGGCTACAATGCAGTATTCACTAGGCCCTGTGTTAACGCCCCTGCAGGGCGAGCTCTGTACAAGTGGGCGTGAAGCTGAGCTTTTGGGTGGGGCAAAATTCTTATTATAATGTTGTTATCATCTAATCATAGCCAGACAAAACAATGCATAGACCTCAGCATTTCTTTCTTTTTTTAAGATTTCCATGGGAAGCCCAGCTTCTAAAGGCCGACAAAACAAACAAGAGGGGGGTTTGAAAATGTTTGATAGTTGTTGTTATTTTTGCCAAATATTTCAAGTTAAAACAATATATTTACACAAGAAAAAGGTGGAATGTTAAAAAATATTTTCGATTAATTTTTAAAGGAAGCTTGGCTTCCCTTGCCTATTCTGAGCAGTCACACTGCTTAAGTCTTGCAGGGCTTATAATCAAGAATAACACTGGGGTTTTGTGTAATACTTTATCCATAAAGTATTTTTGATGCGTTTCATTTTTTATCAACTTACATTAATGCATATATTTATTTAAAAGAATGATTATGATGAAACAGGAAAAAAAACTCTGTGATGTTAGATGCCATTTTGCCAAATTATTCAAAGTGATGTGAAAAAGTGATGTTCATTTTCAGGTCTTCGTTACACTTGATCCCAGTTCTTCCTCTGGTCTTGTCTTCATTGCCCCATTATCATTTTCCTTCATGTATTACTTTCAAGTTAGTATGTCAAACACCTTTCATTGAAAAAAAGAAGAGAACAGCCTTCAACTAGTACATTTTATTTGTAGTGTTAATGGTGGTGAACACATGGATGACAGTGAGGCAGTGTACAGTAGTCAGTGTCAACATTAATCAGAAGCTTTGCCTTTTTTTTTGCAAATGCTCTAGGAGGTGGTGCACAATGCTTTCTTTATATATGATACTCATTTATACATGAATACATCGACTGTTCCTTAGTTTCATACAAAAATAACTAAAATAAAAAAATGCACATAAAAATAAACATTATTTGACTGAGGAGTGCACGGGGGGAGGAGTGGTGCAGATAACCAGACACAGAATTGCCAGGCAGTGATTGTTTTAAATGGAAGCACAGAGAAGTTACTGCTTTGCACAAAGCACTGCAGGCATATCAGCGAACTGAATTAGTAATTGGAGGGCAAGCGATAAACAGATGTGCTTTCATTGTGACAGGCCTGATCACGCAGGATTACAAAAGGCAGGGTGAAATGCATAACAGTGCCACCTGGCACAAGGATGAGGGCAGGTGAGTTTATGGAGAGTTTAATGGGGATTAATATTAATGTTATTGGTTTTTATTACACATTACTTTAAGTGCAATGGAGTAAGGGAGCGTGGGATGTAAAAGCTGTGCCTGGGGACTCACATGGAGGAATTAAAGGCACCAATGTTAGTAACATCATGGAGAGGGAATAACACAGGAATACAGTGCTTGAAAGGCACAAGCCGCTAGCTCTTGATCATTTTGTATACAGAGAGAGGGAGAAAGTGAAAGGAAATGTAGGCAATCACAGAAAGAAAGGGAGGGTGAGATTAAACGATGGAAGGAAAGGAGGTATAAAACACATACAGACAGAGAGACAAGGTGGCAGGGAGAGGATGATGGGTCCCAGAGTGACGGCCATGCCGGCTGGTGGGCCGGCGTATGACATTTCAGGCCGCCTGAAGTGTCCTACGCGTCAGAGCCTTTCTGTCGGCGCTTGGAGGGCGGCACCAGGCGGGCAGGCAGCTCCGGGGGCAGGCCATGCCCCTCCAGCTTGACCTCGATCAGGTGGCTGGCCAGGGCGAACTCCTCGTCGTCCAGCATGCCGTCGCGGTCCACGTCAGACAGCTTCCAGATGCGGCCCAGCACAGAGTTGGGCAGGCGTGTGCTGACCATCCAGTCCTTGGCCTTGGTGCCGCTCAACTTGCCCTCGCTTGGGGAGAGGTTGTAGAAGATCTCGTCGTATTTGGGCTTGTCCTTCGTCACCACCCATTCCTCATCCTCCATGTCACTCCCTTCCCCGTTCTCCTCTGCCTGGCTGAAGGGGTCCCCCTCCAGGAAGGGCCCTCCGCGGGTCCCCAGGAAGGCCCCGCCCTGCACCCCGGCCTGCACGCCCGCCTCCAGCTCCTCTTGCCGCAGCAGGGGCATCAGCTTAGCGATGTCGGTGGTCAGTAGCTCATCCAAGGCTGCCATCAGGTTGGGCTTGAGGGCCTTGAACTTGGTGAAATCGTGGACTGCCAGCTGCTCCTGAAAATGGAGGGAAGAGAGAGGAGGGACAGTTAAGCCTGTGGATGTGAACAGTATGTGTGTAACAGCCATGCAGGTTTAGTGGTTGGAGCTCCAGGTCTGTATCCAGAGAACTATAGTTTCAAATTCAAAGACATTATGCACTACTGTTGCAAATGTAAGAGAGGAAAACAAGTGGCAACCTCAATTCATGCAATATATTTTAAAAGAGTACTGAATGGGGCTCCCAAGTGGCTCAGCCAGTTCAAG